>NC_040240.1:26733066-27333066 GCF_001444195.1 Xiphophorus couchianus
AGAGGTCATGACATTTATGAATAATTTAACATTTTTGCTATACTTATTTCAGATTCTTTCCATTGTCATTAAGATAAATCAACCATGTAATAAAGCAATAGAATTCATAAACTACATTATATTTCAGGCAGAAATGCACAGTTTAAGTTGTTAAGCCAAAGCTGTGCATCATCTTAAAAGTTCTACTCCTGCAAAATAGCAATAGATTAATGGCAATGTGATTATTAGACCACCACTTTCATATTAATCTTTTTTCACAACATCAAAAACGTAAACTAGCATGTATACCAATATATTGATATATAACTCTATCTATCTTCAGACAGAGATATAGATAGATATACATATATGTGGAAAGAGACAGAATAGTACACATAAAGGTTATATAAATTGATTTGTAAACAGACAATGTTCTACATTACATAGGAAATATAAGTAATCATAGTCAAGTAATATATATATATATATATATATATATATATATATATATATATATATATATATATATATATATATATATATATATAATTTTTTTTTTAACAGCACTTACTTTAAGTGCAAACACACCACATGAAACCACATCTTGCTGGATGGCATGTTATACTGTTTCACATTTCCACATTGACACTTTCATCACTTTGCTTTTCATAAATGCCCTTGCTGAGAGGATAAAATGTTAAATTAGCATTCTAGTTATCCAATTATGACATTTTTTATTATAATAAACAAGAATTGTTCTTGTTTTTCTCACCTTGTTGCTTCCAAGCACATCTTCACATCTTTTTGGGACTCTCCAAGTGAGTTAAGGAAACCTATTGTTATGAATATTCTTTTGTTGAAATTAATAAAAAAGTGATTTAATTTTTATGTTAAACCAAAATTGTTTGTGCATGCTTTACATTTAGCAAGGTTGCATTGTCAGATTTATTTCCTTCAGTATCCTTGCAATAGCGATAATTAAAAAAATACAATTTTCTACATAATCACATTTGTCCCCATAACTGCTGGTATAAATTTCATATCAATAGGATAATGTTTGAGGAAAATAGAGAGGGCATGCAGATATCAGCAGGAACAAAATCCATATTGACAAAAAAATGCATCCCCTGCTAAAATGGAGAAATAAAGAGTCAAGAGGGATTTTACCTTTTCTACATAATTACACTTATCCTCTTAGCTACTGGTATGAGTTTCACATCAATAGGATGATATTTGAGGAAAATAGAGAGGGCATGCAGATATCTGCAGGAACAAAATCCATATTGCCAAAAAATGCCTCCCTTGCTAAAATGGAGAAGTAAAGAGTTAAGAGTGAAATAATTTTTCTACATAATCACACTTGTTCTATCAATTGCTGGTATGAGTTTCATATCAATAGGATAATATTTGAGGAAAATAGAGAGGGCATGCAGATATTGGCAGGCTAATAATAGGCTTTGCCAAAAAATGCATCCCCTGCTAAAATGGAGAAATAAATAGTTAAGAGGGATTTTGCCTTTTCTACGTAATGACACTTGTTCTCTGAGCTACTTCTGTAAGTTTCATATCAACAGGACAATAGACAGAGGATACAAATATTGGCAGGCTCAGAAATTAAAATGCATCCCCCTACATTAATAGACTAGACAGTTAAGGATGGTATAAAATGTTCTACATAACGGGCTTCTGCTTTGTAATGCTTTAAGCTATTGTGTTAAAAGAAAAATTGGGGAATTTTAAACTATCTGCAGAGAACATTTTTATCACTGACTGAAAAACGTTCGACTCATGTCTCAATACAGCTGTAAAAACGTATTTATTTCAATTAATCCGCGAAATGAAACCCACCGTTTAATGGCTAACATGGTTAAGAAACGTGATAATGTTACGAATATCTTTAAAAGTTTCCTCTTCGGTCATATTTCAATTCGTTTTCTCATCAATAGAGTTTAGAGCGATGCGCGCTCCCGCGACAAGGCATGCAATTCTCGGCAGGCATGCGTTTCTCGGCATAACACCTGCCGCCTGCTCCTTTAAGCTGGAGATGATGACGCCGATTACGCACAGGTGCGAGGAACCGATCCTCCCACAGACCACGACCTCATGGCTCCTCCTGGTGGAAAAGAAAACTCCCTACAAAACTAAACTCCAGCACCCAACAATGTCTGTACGCTTGTTTTTTCAACAAGGTCCAAAATAGTCAATCAGGTGGAGCCTCTTTTTTTTGTGTTGAAACCGTACCGGGAATTGGAAAGAATCAGTTTTTTATCCAGGTATTTAATTAATCTGCTATGGACAACTCTTTCGAGAACCTCTGATAACATTAGAAGAACAGAAATGGGGTGTAATTGTTAATATCATTTTTATTTCTGGACTTGTAAATTGGAATAATTTTTGCAACGCTAGCCATTTTTGGCATCATACCATGTAATAATAAAAGGTTGATTCAGTGTTCCAGAGGTTTAACTATGGAATTATAAATTGCAAGCAGAATTTTACTGCAAATCCCATCAACCCCTTCTGTGTAAGAACCTTTCAAATTTTCAATGATTCTCTTTAGTTAGTTTTCGACAGTAGGTTTTTTAAAAAGGAGTGCAAATAATGCTCTGCAAGATATTTATTGTAAGATGAATAGGGATGATGGATTTTTGTTTGCAAGATTTTGACCAATAGATAAAAAAATAATTATTAAATCTGTCAGCAAGCTGATGTAAATCCCCAAGTTGAGTTAACGAGTTTTGGGATTCTGACCAGAATCCCTCAGTGTTATTACCTTGAGAAATAATGAGAAACAAGATTTAATGCTGAAAAATGATCAAATGTTACAAGTCAAACAAATGGAACAAAAACAGAGTGATATTCACCGTCCGGCACTGAACTTCACTCAGCTCACTTTAGGGCTTGTGAAGTAAAAATTGTTTTATTATTTCTCTTAATTTTATTTAATTCTTTTAACCACATTAGTTTTGTCCAGCCTGTTAGAGTATGAAGACCAGAGAGTATCTGCAGAACCAATTAGATAGGTTTCTTGTTGACCTCTCCCTGCAGTAATTGCAGCAGGCTGATAGCAACAGCAAGGCACCAGAATTTGTTAACAGAAAAGAACAGATAGTTTAGATCAGGGGTCTCAAACTCCAGTCCTCGAGGGCCGCTGTCCTACAGTTTTTAGATGTGCCACAGGTACAAAACGCTGGAATGAAATGGCTTAATTACCTCCTCCTTGTGTAGATCAGTTCTCCAGAGTCTTGCTAATGACCTAATTATTCTATTCAGGTGTGGTGCAGTAGAGGCACATCTAAAAGTTGCAGGACTTTTAGAGCACTGGAGTTTGAGACCCCTGGTTTAGATAGAAGTTCTGAGGCTTAAGTAGTTTCCCTATGGAAAATCACCAGCTGAGTTTTAAGAAATTGATGCACCCACTGGATATTCTGGTTTGACAATGTTCTTGTTATGCGAAATTGTTCCATTAGCAAACCTGATTTTTTGGAAACTCACATATTTGAACATCTTCTTGTTGGACAAGAAGATGTTTATCATCCAAGGAGTTAACTGACCCTCCAGTGTGATTAAGTGGCTTGTATATTGTTCAACAGAAACTGGAATGACTACATTGTGTAACATGAGTTCTATATATTGTGAGGGCTTGCAGCTCCAAATCAGAACTCGGAGCAGCTTGCTGCTGTGTTTGTTCTCCGTCTGCAGATGAAATAAAGCTTTGCTCTTTGCCATTTGCCAGAGTCTCAGCCTGATCCGTTATTACACAAGATTTTTGTCCACAGGCTGACACCAAGTGAAGCATAGATTGTAGAGCGAGTTTAGCTTTTATTCTTCTCATTCTGTTGCATCCCTAAAGGGTAGTGTAATCAGTTTCAGTTTGTTTATGTACCAGTCTTAAATGATATGGTTATGGTTAGGCAGCAGCGGTATGTGTTGTAAGCAGATAAGAGAGATAGAGGAAATCACAGAATCTTTTTAATCCATAACACTTATTACTTTTCTTTTCAGTTTTGTCATTCCATATAAAACCAAATGGGGTCCTGTAATGTAAATCAACAAAAACATGCATTCCAATAAATATAGGTTGTGATAAGTATATCATAGTTGACTGTAAATAAATCACATGTGTTGGAAAAAGTAATCTGTTGGTATGTGTGTACCAGATATGATCATCTACACTGTGTAAACAATTATAACAAAAGTTGTAGTATTGAGGTTTCATTTTATTGTTGGACAACTACAGCCTCTCGGTCAGTCCAAAATGTTAATAACCTCTCAAACCTGAATATTTAAGTAAGTATAAGTGAGATTTTAGTTTTCTCAGGACAATATTTATGTGTGCACAATTATTAGGCAACTATTAGTGTGCAGAATTATTATACAACTGAATTAAAACTGAAAATGTTCCCATCTCACTTGTTATCATCTGTTATAGTGAGAATAATAAACATGGAACTCAAATCACTGACCAGTATCGCCACCCTTCTTTTCAGTAACAGTTATAAGCCTTCCATTCATGGATCCTGTCAGTTGCCGATCTGTTGACTTTTTATACAGCAGCAACCACAGCCTCCCAGACATTGTTCAGAAACATGTACCGCTTTCCTTCACCTTTAATCTCCCATTTAAGAAGAGCCCACAAGTTGTCCATGGGGTTTAAGACTGGTGAAGAAGGGGGCCACTTTATCTGAGTCTCTCCAGATTGAAATGCAAATCAACAAATAAAATCCATTCCTATAAATATAGATTGAAGCAACAAGTGTAAAAAAAAGTTATATTGTGTAGCCTCATATTTTTCTGTAATACAAATTGTCAAACAAAATGCATTTCTTTAAATAAAGACAGAGGACAAATGTTAATTTTAAATTTGGTTGAAATACGTTTTAAAAGTTGCTAATGAATGTTTGGGAACTAAAGAAAATTGATTAATGAAAACACAGAAGAAGAAAACAATTTACTTCTGACCTTTTTACATTACATTTTATTCTTATTTCTTTTTCCAAGTACTGCCTTTAAATTCCTCTTTAAATTAAACTCTTATATATTGCCACCAGGGGCGCAACTCCATATTTTTGAGGTGGATGCGAACATATCTTCGGCGCACCCCCTCCCCGAACCACTCCGCCCCGTTTGTCAGGTTTCCTCCCTTAGTCATGCACTTAGAACATACATTTTCACATATTATATCAGGTGAATTTTTCAATCATAAGCAAATAAGAAGTTTATTAGAGTACAAATATTTAACAGCAATTTAACAGCAAGGGCACTCAGTGCTCAACATTTTGTGTTTTGGAAATATGAAATCTTAACAGCCTGAACTCTATGTCAGAGTTTTAACATTTATGGAATTTAAATTGTTACATTCCGTGACTTTGCACTTGCCCATTTGTCAATTATAGCATCAAATGAAATAGACCGTGCCACATTGTTTTCGATAGAGATCACTGCTAACTGGGACAAGCGATCATTGCTCATATTTGAACGGAGGTATATTTTGATGAGCTTCAGCTTGCTAAATGATCTCTCTGCAGATGCAACTGTGAGAGGCATGGTTAAAAATATTCTAAGGGCTACTGTCAAATTTGGGAATACCAAATCAAGGTTTTCTTGAATGAGGAAATTTAACTTTTCTAGAGCCTTGTAACCCTTCAGTAGACGGCTTGCTGGGTATATTTCTTGAATGATATCTCTGGAAACATCACAGGTGGTCAGGGCATATGTGGTCACTGATTCCTCCAGGTCAGCTTTTGTCATGTGTTCCATTCTAGTGATGAATTTAAATTTCTCAGACACAAGTTGAAAATTGGAAAACCTCTCAGAAAGCTCTTGCAGGAGTGTGTCAACAATAACATTGAAAACCATGCACCTGAAGTGCCTTGTGGGTTCCTTTTCATGATGACCAGGGCATGAATTGTCATCTGGGAACTTCTTTTGCTTCCTAAGTCATTTCTCTTTGAACTCAGGAGAAGCATCCATTTCAATGGCTATCTTGCCTGCAATGTCGAGTGACTTCTGAAAGCCCTCTTCTCTATACTTGAGTAAAAACTCTTTTAGAGACTCGATTAGCCTAATGGCTGTGTCCATTGACACATCTGCTGCTTGTAGTGCCTTGCTGTCTCCTACCACTTCTTCAAGCTATTGAAGTGCATCTAAAATTCCCCCCATCTGGAAACGTATAGCTTTGACAGAGTCTATCTTTGCTTCCCACCGGGTGTCACTCAGAGGCTTCAATGTGATGTCGACAAACTCTGTGAGAATGTCCCACCTCTTCACAGAAGATGAAAATATTGTGTACAATCTTTGAACAGTGACAAAGAAAGTTAGACACTCTCTGCTAGATGAGGCTGCATCACATAACAAAAGGTTCAGGCTGTGGCTACAGCAGGGGATGAATAGGGCCTCTGTACATCTCTGTTGTATTAAAGCTTGAACACCCTTGTTTATTCCCCTCATATTGGAGCCATTGTCGTAACTTTGCCCTCTACAATTAGCCAAATCCAACCCCAGACTCTCCAGTACTTCTGTGAGTGTATGTGTGAGGCCTTTCCCAGTTGTGTCCTTCACAGCAGTGAACCCCACAAATGACTCTGCAATAGTGACTTTTTTCTTCTCATCTGTATCAATATATCGAATGATGACTGAGGCCTGTTCTTGCTTTGAAATATCAGGTGTGCAGTCCAGTTCCACTGCAAAGTACTTAGAGGACTTGATCTTGGCAGACATTTTACTCAAAACACACTCTGATATTGAATCTAAAAATTCATTCTGAGTGCACCATGTCAGATATCCAGTGGTTTGTTTGGAGGCAGCCTTTCTAAGATGCTCTGCCAGTGTTACATCATATCGTGATATGAGCTCAAGGATTCCCAGAAAATTTCCATTTTTAGGATTTCCTAACTGAGAATTTTTCCCCCTTAGTGGCAAGTTTCTCTCTGCAAGGAAAAGTATGCAGTCGATAACTCTAGTCAACACACTTCTCCAGTGTGCTTTTTCAGCTGCCATGGTTTTCTGCAGTTCACTATCAATAGTCTTACCTAGGCGTAAGCGAGATGCCATTTCTTTCCACGTCAGATAAGCATTTATGTGAGAACTACTGGTTTCATGGTGCTTCAGTGTTTTTGAAAGACATCGCCAGTTATTATACCCCTCCACAAGGCATGTGTCAAGAACTTTAGCTTCACTAAAAAGCTTACATGCAAAACAATAGACTCTGTTAGTATTTTTAGAATACAGTAACCAATCTCGTTCAACTTTCTCTCCATTAGACAGTAAACGAAAACAGTATGCTTTGGAAAAACACCTCTTATTCTTCTCTGATCTTGGATATGGACCATCAGAAACTTTCTGTGGGCCATTTACAACCATGTACTGCCTAAATGTGTCCCCCATTTTGTGTGGTAAAGGCCATTCAGATGGTTCTTCTGAATAAAGCCTTGTCTCGGCTCTCTCCTCCGCAGCTCTGTGCTTCTCTCTCTCTTCATCAACTAGTCCTCTCTGCTCTTCCTCTCCCTCATCTGCACCTTTCTGTTTCTCATTCTCCTTTCTCGTGGTTGACTCACCATGACTGCCTGCACTAATTTCCTCCAAAAAAGAACACAATCAAAGATGGTCATCAGAAACTCAAACCATCATGGTTTAGGTTTTTGGTTTATATAGGTTTTTGTTGCTTTCCTAATGCCTACCTGATCTCATCACTTGTCTCCTCTATCACTGACCTCATGTCTGTCTCCTTCATCCCTTGTCTGTGGTGTTCTCCACTAAGTCATGTGGTCAAAAAAGCATTAATAGTTGTAAAAATTACAGATCTTACCGTTTTTAAAAATAATGTTTAAAAATTTGTGCTTGAGATGGACTAGTTGCTTCCTCACTTCCACCTGCATTAGACCAACCTGTTGCCTTCCCCTGTCTGTCCTGATTCTTCCTCTTTCATCATCTTCTCTTCTTTCTCTCCACCATCACAGCTGAATGACATAAATTTTGTGTTAAATAGGCTTAAAAAATACAGCAGTCAAACTACAATAGAAATTAAACTTTAATTTAAATCATCTCCTTGTTGGATAACAGTTACTGATTGGACATTACATCTGATCTGACTTATCAGATACATCACAACACCACTGTAGTGGTATTGAATAAGATATTTAAACTCAAGTGTCCCCCTGCCAAAAAGGTTGGTAAAATAGGTCACCAACCTTTTTGAGTTTAAGGGCTTTAGTGACTCTGATGACTAATTTGTCTGATACACACATGAACTTGAACAACTCATCTTTAATTAAAGAATCCATAATACATATGAGTGAAAAAAATGCACCCAGGAGGGCTAAGTGTTGGACCATAGCTGGGCACTGCTGCCACAACAGCTTTAGCTTTCCTGTGTTAATATTTCCGTAGTTTTATTTCGGTCATTCTTACTTAGTGCGCGGTTATGTGTCTGTGACAGGTTTATGTATCAGATATTCATAGAAATACAAAACAAATCGCGTCCCTTAATGGTTTGATAGGGGAGGCAACTTTTAACAGCCAAATATGGGACGATTCCGTATTAGGCTAGCTGCTAGCTTTAGCTAACTTGATTATTTACAACCCTCCTGTCCTGCTAATACACTGACGGTTCTTACCTACTATCTTTCAACCACATTGAAAGGCTTTTTTTCATCCCGCCAACATCTTTATCCTTCTCCCTTTTCCTTTTTCTGTTTTGCGCCCCGGACAGCTTTTTTTCTGCCGCTCCATTTTGTCAAGTGCACTACGAGTGGTAGTCTAAAATTTAAAAAAAAAAAAACGCGCCTGCGTACTCTTAGGGGCGCGTGCACAGCCACCTGTATGGGAAGGGAGAGCGACAGGAGGGGAGGTGAAGGAGCAGAGGGGCGCCTAATCAGTGCTGTTCCCCTGTTATTGATCATTTCATTCTGTTAATTATAGAAAATGCCAACAAGAAAAAAACATTTTTCGAGACAGGGTTTTGGCGCACCCTCTAGTGCAGCGCCCCTATGCGTTGCATACCCTGCATACCCACTTTTTGCGCCACTGATTGCCACAGAAAATACCAAAGTGTGTTTCTAGATCTTGGATTGATCTCAAAGTAGCCTGTTTTTCAGCCACTCTATAGTCTGAAAGGCTTCTTTAGGCCCCTTTTTATTGTTAAGTGCAGTGTGTGAAAAAGCGTCGTGTGTGAAAGTTTTCCAGATGGTTTTTAACATGATTTAGAGCACGACCAAGAGGGGACCCCCTCTTGTCTTGTCGTTACACACTCACCCTGTTGGTGAGTGTGTAACATGTGTGTAACATGACTGTCCCCTGTTGGATAGGTGAGTGAATGCAGACTCGTTACATCTTTATGAGACAAAAACTGAGGAAAATTATTATTTACGTTCGAATGAGGTGTTCACATCCTTTAATTTTTATTTTCTTCATTTTGTGTGCGGTTCAGTTTCATTGTGTCTAAGCAATAAAATATTAAAATCATGAAAATAACATCGGCTCTGATGCTTCTTGGTCTAAATAACAATGAATGTAGTCAAATTTCAGTGTATTTAGGTGAGTTTTGAAGCTTTGTAGTTTGATATTGTTCAAAGAAAAAGTTTGAGTGGCTGCCGCACAATTTCACACCAGGGAAAAAGTGTGCGTTTATCAGACTTTGAGCAAAGTTCATTTTTATACATGCCGACTTGTGCATAAAATATGGCACCGCATATTTTTTGTGCATAAGCACACTTTATACATTAGAATAATAGAATAGAATAGAATAGAATAGAATAGAATAGAATTCTATTCTGTTCTCCCTGTTGAACCTGTTCTCCCTGCTGCCCTCTGGAAAGAGGTTCCGCAGCATCCGGTGCAGGTCCACCAGGTTCCGAAACAGCATATTCCCACTTGCCATCAGACTGCTGAACTCTTAACTGGACTGCACTCAAAATCTGGTCTCCACTTTATACCTTGCACATGTACAGAGCTAAGTAACTTCCATTTTACTGTCAGTCCTGCACTTTATATTTTATATTCATATTTATATTCATATTTTATACTGTATTTTATTTTATTCTGGAGTAACCTCACAACAATGGAACCTCAAAACATTGTCCTGAGCCGTATGCAACGACATTTCGTTCTGTATACACCCTGTGCATGCAAAATGACAATAAAGTCAGTCTAAGTCTAAGTCTAATTACTTTATTCATCCCAGCAGGGAAATTATTTCGAAGTTACAGCAGCATAGATACAAGACACACAACAACCACCACTGAATAGCAATTGTAGACAAAATAAAAATAAAAATAAAAAATAACATGCTGTCAATATAAAAAGCAACTTAGAGCAGTCCTTGCAAAGATTCAAAAAATGTAGATACAGTATGTATATGTAAATATATGTACAGCAAGTGTGCCACAGTGCAGTTGTGCAAAAATGCATTGCAATGCATTAGGCCCCTGGGGAGGTACCTGCCTCCCCTCTTCTCCTCCTCCACCCTATTCACCCCTCCTCCACATCTTAGCTCCGCCCTTGTAGCCTTAAGTAAAGTTTGTATTGTAAGATTGCTAAGGCAGTATAATATTTGAATCGCTGATTGGAATGCATTTGTCAAAGGACTTACAATTAGCAATCTAAAAGGGAACAAATGCGATGGAGTGTGACCCCCTCTCGCCCGATGACTGCTGGAGATTGGCACCAACTCAGCAGACCTGCTCGTGACTCCACAAGGATAAGAATGTCATAATGCATTGATGGGTGGATGGAATAGATTTTTTTTATGCCCATAGTGATAAAATGAAGAAGTTCAGGGATAGTTTACGGTTGGCCAACGTATTAAAAGAAACATGTATACAACTAGTATAACAAAAAGCTTAAGTTTTTGTTATTCTGCGCGTTCAAGATAAAACACTTATTTATGTTCTTCATGTTTAGTCATTTCTAAGTATAGCGAGAATATTATAGGCTTTGTGGTCTGTCGTTTTCTATGTGGAAGCTGGCTTGACTGCAGCTTACGCAACAGCAGCTGTACCCCCTATCTCCAGTTGCACCGTCACTGCGCTGCAGTCCTGGACACGCCCTGCATCACCCCGCAATGCAATTTCAAGGCTCTGACACAAACTCCTCCACAGGATTAAAATAATAATAAATAAACAATTAATAAGCTGCAGGACGAACAAAACATCCAAGGTAAGGTCATTTCTGAATTATATTGTTAACAGTTTCCGTTATGCAATCTCTGTGCCTGAGAGATAGCTATATCTTGGCCAATTAAAAACATTGAACAATTTTTAAAGATCGAGGATAAATTCTGTGTGCTTTAATGGGAGTTGTTACGGCCGGTGCTCCTGGAGCTGTTCTAACTGCAATCATCGCAGCATCCCTGTATCATATCAGACTAACCGGACAGAACACATAGGGAGCATGGAATTAGCAAATTCTCATTGCTCAGACAAGAATGAGACGTCAGGTGCCGCATGCTTACTTTTCTATTCACTATATGCCACTATACGCAGTAAGCAATGCGGCTTACTGCATACGTTTCCCAAGTGGTTCTATTTTAAGCAGAAGAGACTGAATGCGGCATGCTCTAACCTTCCCGTTTCAGTCTGTGGGAAATCTTGTGGAGTTAAATCAAAAACAGACCAACGGCACTAAGTTCTGTCCATCCACTTGCAGAAGAACAGAAATGGCATTGTCAAGATAACAAGTAGATAGCGACTACCATACCAAGATGTTGGTAGTGGTTTTACATCTGGGCGGCGGCAACTGAGACATGCTGCTGCTGTGCAGACTGGTGTGTGTTAGAATCATGGTACAGACTGTGCCTTTGCACAGTCTCTCCAGCCCCCACCCTAGTGAGTTGAGTAATGATGTTTGGATGCAGATAATGTTACGTAAATTATGACTAACATTAGCTAGTAATGTGTGTGAGATAAATGACTATCATTAGCCAAAATATCGAGTTAAGCTTTTCAACCGTATAGGCTGGCACGTGCAGAAGGTGGTAAGGTGGGATGGGGAGGTCGGAAGGGACTTGAGCTCTGCCCCCTTTATCCTTGATACTCCAAGTGCCCTTTAAGTTTATTTTACTTTCATTTTACTTTCTTTTCCTTGGATTTTTTTTTCCATTTTTTTCTCCGAAGAGTTTTTGCGGCGCTAGTGACTCGCATTTTTTCGACAGTAGGCAGACAGGAAGGAGGGTGAGGAGAGGGGGGAAGACATGCGGCAAAGGTCGTCGGGACCGAGAGTCGAACCCGCTACGTCTACTAAGGCGTGGGGCGTGCTAACCCCCTGCGCCACCACAGCACGTCCGCTGGTCCCGCCAGACATTAACACATGCACACAACTCTGACAATCTGTGACTGACATCTCTCTGTGTTTTATATGCAGACAGAGGTACAGATAAAAAATACAGCATTGAGATCTGGACCACATCTAAGGCTCAAGATCGCATAACAGTCACCCAAAGGTTTACGCACATGCGGCAGCTTCGGGTTGGGTTGGGTTGGGATTATGAACCGGTCTGACATCTGAAAAAAGGCTTTGACTCTGATCCGGTCCTGGTCTGAACCAATTCTGCCTAAAAATTAAATGAGATTTCTGTATTTGTCACCATTTATAGAACTGTGACGATGTTTTCTTTCTAATGGAGTTGGGATGAAAAAAGGACATCGGGCCCATGTCCGTTTACGGGTCTTGACCAAATGCTCACCCACTGCTCAGATCAAAAATGATCTGAGCAGTGGGTGCTTTTTGGACTTGTCTGTCTAACTATCATGTGCAGTGAGGTACATGGCTGGTGAGGTACTGACTTAATCTGCTCAGATCAAAAATGATCTGAGCAGATCATTTTTGC
Source organism: Xiphophorus couchianus (assembly GCF_001444195.1). NCBI lineage: Eukaryota > Metazoa > Chordata > Actinopteri > Cyprinodontiformes > Poeciliidae > Xiphophorus > Xiphophorus couchianus. Next base: position 26,745,869 of record NC_040240.1, read on the forward strand.
TCAGATCGAAAAATAATTGTGTGAATCTGTTTGCTTTTTGGACTTGTGATAAGCAGCTGAGCATAGGGCACCCGCAGCTGTGTGTACCTTGAGATTTTCCTTTAAGTAAAACAGAAAAGAATAATTTTTGATTTTTTTTATTATCTAACTCTCTTCACTATTAACAACATTTAGGGGAACAAAGGATCTAGTACGTAGCGAGTCTGTGAGTGCGCACGCCAAAGCCTAAATGTTATTGGTCAGTTTACTTTTGTAAATTTGGCGATTTGGCGCTTTTTTTGTAAGCTAAACTGAATGAGCGGTGTTTGAATCCTCCCGTAGTTCTAAGAGTGGTCGTTTGGATCCTGCTAGAGCTTTTTACCATGTGCGCGGTTCTGGCTGTTCGCCGTTTATGAGCTTTTTGTGTGTGTGGTTTGGTGAACTGAAGAGCTGACGGGTCACCCGGTTGGACAACTGTTTAACCCGCTACTGGTGCATTCACACCAATGATGTAATGATGACAAAACCTTCATACAAACACTGTTTTTTAATACCATCGTTTTCTGTATTCAGCTGTTCTTAGGTCGGCTGCAGGCATTTATCCATCTTTTAAATTTTTCCAGACTCCAGTTTTGAAAATGGTAAACTTGTGTGCCTGTCTTTTTCTGTTTTGCTTAGTCTTGTGACACCACCTGAGCTTCATTACCAGCAGAATGGCTAACAATGATAAAAGTTCAGCACCAAGTCTCTCTGCACGCCAGCTCCAGTCCCACCTCAAGATGGAGCCAAAGACTTTAGGGGTACAATGGCATTTGAATTTTTAAAGTTTAAAAGTGTATAATGTTTATTGTTTTTGCATAGTATGGTAAATACCATACTATTTACTATCGAAATGAGAAGTGTAATTCCCCTATTTTATTACTCAATAAAACAATTTTGAGTAATAAAATAGGGGAATTACACTTCTCATTTTGTTTTATAAATCTGTGATGATTACTTCCTGTATCCTCCTGTATCCTTTCCAGGCAATCCAAATAGTTATTGGAGCTTTGATCCTATGTCTTAGTGCCTCTGTGCTTCAGCTCCATGAAGTACACTTCACTGGGGATGTAGCACTGTTCCTCATTGTTGTCATACAGGTAAGACAGTTGGAATTTTTAGTTAGCATATTTTTAACTGTGGCAAATTTTACAATATTTTACTGTGCGTTACTTTTCTAAGACAAGATCTTGCCATGATCTTTGCTTTTATTTTCTGTTGGATCAGCAGCCTAACCAGATTTTCTTGAAATGCATCAGGTGACATTGTCTGGCTCAGTATTGGTCCATAGTGGCAGAAAACCAACAATGTTTTGGGTAAGTCTAAATAAAATCTAAACAGTCCTGACTGTCTTTAATACACATCCATCTATCTATCTATCTGTCTGTCTGTCTGCCTGTCTGTCTAACTATCATGTGCAGTGAGGTACATGGCTGGTGAGGCACTGACTTAATCATAATCAGATTTACAAATGTAGACCCCCAGGCAATCCTATAAGCAAATTATAAATGGTGATTGCTTTTCCATTTTTCCTTTCATGAGATGGAACAATTAACATGCCAACTGACTCCTGAGGATGATGTTTTCTTTTAGTAATGCACAGTTTGACTGTGGGAGCAAATTTACTTGGGCATCCATTGTTGAACTACAAATATTTCCTAAAATTATGTTATTGGATGTCAGCCAGAATAACTCCCCACATGAACGCTGCTATTGTTATTTGCAGGTGAAATGTGTCCTGGTGCTGCATCTGGTCAGTGCTGCATTTGCTACTGCTGCCCTGGGTCTTATGTCTAAGCATCTCCCCTACCGCCAGGATTCTTACCACTGTGAACACTGCCGGAGACTAGAGCAACATGCTGTGGTATTGTGTTTAAAATATACAAAAATGATTTCCTTTTATATTTACATTTTATTAACAGAAAAAGCTCAGAATAAATAAACGCGGATGTTTCTAGCAGTAATGACCCAGAAATCTACCAAATTCCCTGCATGAGGGAGCCAAGATTTGTCTTCTACGATGATGTTTTATACTTAAAGTCTTGCCTGGTGCAAGACTGAAACAATGTTTGCGGGACAAAAAGATACCTTTGTCCGATTAATATAGTCCCTAATAGGATTTAATCAAACTACAAAATATGTACAGTTAGAATTTTAGATGAACAGTTCAATTCCCCTATTCACTACAGGCATGAAAAAGGGCCTTACCAATGCCAAAGGCCTTACAGAGACTTATTTGTTATGGAATAGCAGAGGTATTTTGATTCTCAAATTTATCTGAAGAGAGAAAATAACTTAGGAAGTTTTAAAATGTTGGAAGTTAGTTAGCTGAAAAACGTTTTTCTGTATTTTCCTATTTGAGGTAGTGAATCACAGCATAAAGATTCTGGGTTGGTCTGTATGATTTCTTTTTATGTTGTCCCCATGAATACATAGGATTTCTAAAAGTACTCTAAATTTTTCCCACATTAAAAAACCTTCATATTCATTTGGTGACATGGGAGAAAAAAAAGCATGTGGCAACGACTCGTTCAATTCATGGGAACAAAATTATATGAATAGTGAGTCAGTGACTAGCAGTTCATTGACTAGCAGTTGTCAGCTGCTTTGCAAACATGGAGAAATCACTCATTTTGTTTTATTAATCTGAGAATGAAATGTCATATTGTTCAGTCATTTGCAGTTAGGCATGGAGTAAGTGGTAGCAAGAGATACTTAATTCAAGTGCTCAAAAAGCACAAATATAAGGTCCAAAATGTAAAATAAAACATCATTAAAACCACATTAACCATCAATGCAAACTGAAATAAAGTCCTTGAACACATTTTATAAGAGTTTGTCGCATTATGTAATAATGAGGTTGCTCTTTTTAAAAAATGATAATTCAATGATAAGTTGCATTATGCAATAAATGTTTGCAAACCAGTCTTTGTGTTCGTTCCAGTCAATATATATCTAATAACAATCAAGTTCACTATGCAAACCTAGGTTTTGCTAAAACTGGACATTATGGAAATTCAAGGCTTTACACAAATTTAGGAAATAAGAACAGACACAGGCTTCAACACAAATAAAATTCCTGACTCCAAAATCAATGGAGAAAACACAAGATCAGTTTCAGAGTTCAAAACAGCATTAGAAACATTATTAAAACGTTCCTATATAAAAAGCTGATCAGGTAAAATTTCTCAAAAATTAATTCATTAATTGATCTCTCTAAATTGCCCTACGGTGTGAATGTGTCTGCGTAAGGATAAGCGTGTTAGATGATGGATGGATGAATATTTGTTAAAAGTGTCTGACAGTAGAATATGAAAGAGAGAATCTGTGAAAAGTCCTCTGGCTCTGCTACTGTCCAGAAACAACCAGTCAGAACCAAAAGGCAAACTTTTGGTTCTGATTGGTTTCTAATGCGTTGAATGTGTCTCAGCACATTCAACACATTAGACTACTAATGTACTGCAGCTACGCAATTGGCAGAAAACACCCTAATATTATATAATCATTGTTTATAATGATTTAGACAGGTTTGTACAGGTTTGTCAGAACTATTTCAACCCATATTAGAACTTTGCATTGATTTCCCTTCATTTTATAGTAGCTGCGATTTTGCCTAACCCACACATTTTCCCTAACCCTATACAATACTAGCCTATTCCTAACCTTAATCTTAACTAAAACTTAGTTAGCATCTTACCTCTAAACGTTACCCCTGACCCAAAGCAATGAGTTCATCATATTAGGACCGGGCTTTGGTCAATCATTTGGATCAGCTGTTCTGAAACAGACACATCTAAAACATGCAGACTGGAATTGAGAAGCACTGACCTAATGTGACACTAGACATATAATGGTGCGTTCACACTAAATACGTTTTGAGCGTCACGTGCATCTGGTTTGCATTCAAATTCTATGTGGAGGCGTGTCGAGGGCTATTGCGGTTCGCTTCGAGCGTCTAGCGCGATTTGAACCGTTTGGAGCGTTTGACACATGTATCGCATCCAACATGCCACATAGACTTTGAATATAAAACAGGCTCGCCTGACACTCAAAACGTGTTTGATGTAAATGGACCATTAAAATGTTCAGTTCTACTGGTAACAATGATATCAGCAGTGATGACATCACTCTTTGATGCACCAAATGAATCTCTCTTGAGTGTAGCACACAGGCTGTTTATTCAGACCTGTTCCTGTTTCAGAGTTATAAGTTATAACTTATCAAACTTCTCCAGGAGTATTGTTAAAATTATTTGAAGGCACAGAATCAGCCCAGTACAGGTTCACATTCTCAGGTTAGAGAGACTCACCTGGTATAAAGCTAATTTTTCGGTACTGGAATTACATTTATTAATTTAATCAAAGTATGTCATGAATATGTGTGCATGTACTCCATCTTAAGTCCAGAGCATATTAGTTTTTTGTTTGCTTTTGCCACCACTAGATGATATGCACATAAGATATAACATAAACAGCACCATTCAAAGATGCAATGAGTTTATAGCAGTTGTTCCACAATGTCTGTAGTTCTGACATTCTGCCATCACTGTGGTTCTAAAGAGCAGCTCAGAGAGGCAGACTAAATTCTGTCTATTTTGAGTCTAACTGACACTGTTTTGTGTCAGACTTTTGTTTTGAGTTGAATTTGGCTCGTTTTTTGTTAATTATGTTGCCACAGTTACTCGAATGCCAACAAAAGTAATAGCTCCCCTCAGGGGATTGAGCCACACGTTTTGATATATACACTGCTCAAAAAAATAAAGGGAACACTTAAACAACACAATATAACTCCAAGTAAATCAAACTTCTGTGAAATCAAACTGTCCACTTAGGAAGCAACACTGATTGACAATCAATTTCACCTGCTGTTGTGCAAATGGAATAGACAACAGGTGGAAATTATTGGCAATTAGCAAGACACACTCAATAAAGGAGTGGTTCTGCAGTTGGGACCACAGACCACTTCTCAGTGCCTATGCTGTCTGGCTGATGTTTTGGTCAGTTTTGAATGTTGGTGGTGCTTTCACACTCGCGGTAGCATGAGACGGACTCCACAACCCACACAAGTGGCTCAGGTAGTGCAGCTCATCCAGGATGGCACATCAATGCAAGCTGTGGCAAGAAGGTTTGCTGTGTCTGTCAGTGTAGTGTCCAGAGGCTGGAGGCGCTACCAGGAGACAGGCCAGTACACCAGGAGACGTGGAGGAGGCCATAGGAGGGCAACAACCCAGCAGCAGGACCGCTACCTCCGCCTTTGTGCAAGAAGGAACAGGAGGAGCACTGCCAGACCCCTGCAAAATGACCTCCAGCGGTCACAAATGTGCATGTGTCTGCACAAACGGTTAGAAACCGATATGAGGGCCCGACTTCCACAGATGGGGGTTGTGCTCACAGCCCAACACCGTGCAGGACGCTTGGCATTTGCCGGAGAACACCAGGATTGGCAAATTCGCCACTGGCGCCTTGTGCTCTTCACAGATGAAAGCAGGTTCACACTGAGCACATGTGACAGACGTGACAGAGTCTGGAGTCTAGAGATTGCTTGCAATAATGCAGACTTTTTGTTATCTTCGGGGAGTGTATGGTAAATATTTCTGTAACAGGGATCATGACAGTAAAACTAAAAAGGCAACTAAATGGTGGAAATGTTGGCATATATTGTCTTGTGTCAAAGGTTTAAATACTTAGCATTTACAATATGATTGTTGTAAGAATGATATTGTTGAACACAAAAATTGGTTTGTGGTTGTTTATTGCATTATGCACTACATATCTTTTTTTAAAGAGCTACTTCCAGTGAAAATGTAAAACTCTTTTGTATAATGTGACCAACAATTACACCTGTTCAAATATTTTACTATGTTTGGGGTTGATTATTACATAATATGTTTTTATTACATTTTGAAGCCAGAATTTGTTACAGAATGCAACGTTACAAGGTAGGCATAATTAAGTGTCTCCTGCTAAAAACTACTTCATGTCTAACTGCAAGTGACTGAAGAATATAACAATTAATTCTCAGCTTAAAATAAAGCACAATGAAATTAGATTTGTTGCGTCAGCCACTTGGAAATACATGGACAGTCAATGTAGTCAATGAACAGAGAAGTAATTTTTTCCCACCAATTAAACAAGTTGTCCCCTCACATTTCTTGTGGTGTTTTTCTCCATGTCACCAGATGGGCTTTGTACATACTAAGTTAAAATGATCACTCTAAACTGTCCTTAGATGTGAGTTTGTTTGCATGGCTGTCTGGTCACCCTGTGTTGCAATGTGATGGGCTGTTGTTTTCAGCTGTACCTCACGTGTTGTCCTCTGACTGGAAATAGGTATCACCCTCCTGAATCATAATTTTGTTATGGGTGTTTCATATTATAAAGTACCATAGGTTGTTTAAATGTAAAATCTAAATTTGAACTAAATGATTAAATTTGTTGGTAAGTAACTTCAATGTAAGACATCAAATTAAATTTCATGTTTGATTCTAAATTAAATACAGCCAAACGGTTGCAATAAAATAAAATTATCTAATACATATAACAAAATATACAGCAGGTGTAACAAAAATTGTCTCTACAAAAATAAATTGATATAAATGAGGTATATTTATATCAATACATTAGATACCCCTAACTGATATCTATAACAGATACTGTATATTATAATGTGAAGGACATAGCTTAGGTCTCAAAGAAGTTGACCACTGATATGATTGTATTTGTAATTAGTAATACCGCAAAAAAATAAAAATGGACTGTACAAGTTATGAAGCAGACTTCCTATTTCTCTGTGTTTACTGTCCACTGCAGCAACATTGTTTCAGAAAATGCACCGGGCTGGTCGAGCAAAAGTGTAAAGTAAGTTACTAACTATTGCTACAACTTTGGTCACATATATTTTTAGATTACAGACTGGAGTCTAAAATAACTAAGTTGGAGAATATATATTTTTGTAGATACATTATGGAGAGGCTCAATAATACATTGTATTTTTTAGAAGCTACTTGTCTCTGGAATATTCACACTAATTGTAACCATTTTAACTTTGAAATTCTCTGGGCAGCTACTTCTTGATGGGATTTTGGGAACTCTGGTGATCTTCCTAGTGCTTGAGCTGCTGATCTGCATCACTGCCATGTTGTTTGGACTAAGTGTTCTGGCTGCAGGAGGAAGCCAGGTAAGGGTTTCATTATTTAAGTAATTTTCAAACAAAGAAACAAAAAAACAGTTGCACAGAAGTATTCCTCATTAAACTGAATTTGCTGTACTTGCTTTACTGTACTTAATTTACAATAAATTTCTTTTTTTCTTTGTGTGTCACAACATGAAAACTGAAATGCAACCTGTATGTGTTTACTGATACAACCACAAAGCTAAGAACCCAGAAAAACCAAGACCATTTGAATGTAATTTTATAGAGAGCAGTGATAAGTATTTACATGATTTGATTTGCAAGGAACTGATACATCTACCATCAGCACACAACTCTGACAATCCGTGACATTTGATATCTCTCTGTGTTTATGTCAGATTTAAGCATCCTAAAACATCATTAATAAAAAGAGAGGAAAGACAAGAGTTAGATTTCTTATACTCGCGAGGAGAACGGACAGAGACATACTCAGTTACAATCTCTACCCGCTTTGAAGTACGTCCTGCCGAGCCCTCTCTTTTTATTGAAACAGGGTATGCCCTAATCACAAAGCACGTTACATCTCAAAGGAAAATAGGTCACACAGCTGCAACGTGATTCAGTTATACAGCATATCTTCTGGAACACAGGTACATGTACGATTAAACAAAAACAAGTTATACAGCTTCACACAATCGTTTGTGTCAAGGGCACTGGAACTTCTTGCCGAGCGATTATCTGCTGAAACCGGCTGCAACGACTCCCTTACTCAAAACATTCATGTTGACTGCTCTCTTCAGTGAGGCCTCCTTAAATATAATGATTAATATTTATATAGGTTATTATTTTAATTCTATCAGTTTATATCAGGGATGTCAAACTCCAGTCCTCAAGGGCCGGTGTCCTGCAACTTTTAGATGTGCCTCTGCTGCACCACGCCTGAATAGAATAATTAGGTCATTAGCAAGGCTCTGGAGAACTTATCTACACAAGGAGGAGGTAATTAAGCCATCTAAAAACTGCAGGACAGTGGCCCTTGAGGACTGGAGTTTGACACCTGTGTTTTATATGCAGCCAGAGGTACAGATAAAACCTACAGCATTGAGATCTGGACCATATCTAAGGCTCGAGATTGCATAACAGGTTTACCTACCTACCAGGCTCCGCTTCCTCAATGGAAGGCATGTTGGTGAGATTGAGGAGATCTTCGAAGTACTCTGCCCACCGGCCCACAACGTCCCGAGTAGAGGTCAGCAGCACACCATCCCCACTATAAACAGTGTTGGTGCTGCACCGCTTCCCCCCCCCTGAGACGCCAGATAGTGGACCAGAATCGCCTCGAAGCCGTACGGAAGTCTTTCTCCATGGCCTCTCCAAACTCCTCCCACGCCCGAGTTTTTGCCTCAGCAACCACCCGAGCCGCATGCCGCTTCGCCCGCTGGTACCCATCAGCTGCTTCTGGAGTCCCACAGGCCAAAAAGGCCCGATAGGACTCCTTCTTCAGCCTGACGGCATCCCTCACCGAAGGTGTCCACCAACGGGTTCGAGGGTTGCAGCCGCGACAGGCACCGACAACCTTGCGGCCACAGCTCCGATCGGCCGCCTCAACAATGGAGGCACGGAACATGGTGGTCCACTCAGACTCCATGTCCCCCACCTCCCCTGGGACGTGTTCGAAGTTTTGCCGGAGATGGGAGTTAAAGCTCCGTCTCACAGGGGATTCTGCCAGACGTTCCCAGCAGACCCTCACAACACGTTTGGGCCTGCCAGGTCTGACTGGCTTTCTCCCCCACCACCGGAGCCAACTCATCTCCCTCTCTCTATTTTTATATTTTTTTGAAAACCTAATTTTATCATTTTTCTTAGCAGCATAATAACCACCACAGTCGTTCTTGTCTTCTACTGACTGCTGCTGAACACCTTCACAGTCAAGTGCGCCAAGCAGGAATGAGCCATTTCATGCAGATCCAGAGGGGTTCAGGGCAAATATGGATATATGTTTTTTATTCTTCGAGTGGGAACACAAAATTTTTACTGCTAAAAACAATCTTAGAAAACACAATATGATTAATTTTGTAATTGTCTTTTTTTTTTTTTTTTTATGAACAAAAATTAAATAAATAAATTGTGGAGGCTCCCCTGTCGGTCAGGAACCCTCAGAATTGTCTAACTTTCCCTCCCCCCATACGGCGCCCCTGGCTGACAATTTGGATTAAACAAAAGTGCAAATAATTAATATTCATTTTAATTGTGTTTTTTTTTTTGATTTGTTGTTTTTAAGACTAGTTGTGGGTTTAAATATTGTTTCACCGGTGATGTCTTCCCGTAACACACCCAATAATATTTTTACTTTTCCTGTCTTTTAATACAAAAACATGGTGGACAGCCTCTGCACCTCGGCCACCGGGCTTAGCAAGTTTTCTGGGGGAAACCCTGCAATTGTAACAAGATTAATGATTTCCTAACTAAGCTCCACATTCCTGTGATTTCACCAGATCTTAAGAACAAGTTTAAAGGGTATTATTTAAAGATGAGTATTAAACTATCTGGTATTTAGGCCCGAGCAGCAAAGCGCTGCGAAGGCCTATTGTATCTGTACTGTTTCTTCTTATTCTTATGATTCTCCCTCCAAATGAATTGGCCTTTTGGGGGCTTAATCATATTCAAAAACTCACCAATGTTGGATTGAAGGTCCATTTTGGACCCTATTTTGGCCGTTTACAGCCTTTGTATTTGATCGAACTCCTCCTAGGGATTTCAATTGATCGGCTTCAAACTCGGTCAGTCTGATCATAAGGCATGTCCAATTCAAAGTTATCAAAATGGTGACATTTGAACGGGTGGAAGGGGGGTTAGCAAGGCTCAAAGTTCCCCTGTGATCGACTGTGTAATATGTAATTACAAAGGGGATCCTTGTCATGTGTAGGGCAATGCTGCCCTCTGGTGTCGAATTACTTAAATAATGAAACTATTTCAGTAATTCGACACCAGAGGGCAGCATTGCCCTACGGAATGACAGTTCAATGTTGTAATGAAGAGGAAAAAATGAAAAATTGGTATTTCTAACACAAAAACTCACAGAGACACCAAACTTTCAGTGATTGATCATCATCGGGTGTCCAATAATATCCAATGGTCAAATGATGACATCACTTAGGCCACGCCCCCTGACAACAGGAAGTCTCATATGTTACTGTGAACGGTCGATAGCTTCTGCACCAAACTTGGCCTGAGTGATCCTGGAGGGATGCCCGTCGGACCTACGTCATCATATTATGACGTCATCTAAGCCCCGCCCCCTCAGAACAGGAAGTGCTATTTTTTTCCTTGGAAACTTTCATCTATGGCTCTCTTGACCTAATCAAGGTGATTCTGTGTTGGATGACAGATAGGAAGTTGGTCTCGCTTGCTTTAAAGTGCTAAGAGTTTTCAATGGCGCTAACGCCGTTCGTATACGTTTGCCTCTACATTCCACATATTTTGACCGAGCTGCATCAAACGTGGCCTGAGTGATTCTGGTGGGATGCCCGTCGATCCTACGTCATCATATTATGACGTCATCATAATATGAAACTGTGCGAGAGCTTCTGCGGTGGCTGGAACCCCCGCGGTGGCCAATAGGCCGGAGCGGCGCTTGCTGCGAGGGCCGCCCGAGGCTGCTTGCAGCTTTAATCTAGGTTTATTTTTTGAAAGAAAAACAAACATATTTTTTTACTTTGAAAATATAAATAAAATATTTGAAGATTTAATAAATGTATATACTTTTCCTGTATCACATAGAAATATGTGTTGTGTAGAAACCTCTGTTTTACTCTGTGTATTTATCTCACCACTAGGATTCAAGTCACAGACCAGCCTATCCACAGACACGCCCCCCACCTGATCCTGCAGTTCAGACTGCTCAGGTTCCTCAATCTGCAGTTCAGCCTCCTCAGGTACTTTTTGTCTGTTTTTGGTTCTAATACAAAGTTGCAGTTAAACATTTACCCTTCCCTTCTCTAAGCCTATTTATCTATGCAGTCTTGTGGGGTTCTTTTTGGAGAGGTTGCCAATTTATCACATAGCAACACAGAGACACATACATGTTGAAGCAGCCATTATCAGTAACTGAAAAACTATAAACTGTAACATTTTGAGTTGCAGAGTCCCTGATTCACCAACACTCTGTTTACTTGGCAATAACATTGAAGTTGAAAATTTTCCAGATGGATACGTAGATTCACTTACTGTTTTCTATTGCCAAGAAAACTGTCTCACACACACAGGCACACACACACACACACACACACACACAGTATTTTCAGTGAGTGATTCCTCTTGCACTGAGTCAATGATAAATATTTATGTTCAATAAAATTTTTTTTTAAAAAGTGGAGGAAGTTGTGAGCAATTTCAGTGAAGATTTGAACAATTGATTTGCAGTTTTGGAGGAAGAAGCTAGATCAAGTAATGAAAAAGAGGGACAATGACGGATCTAGAAAAATTAGATAGGCATGAATTTCCCAGGGTGGCAGCATATGCCAGAATTATACGTAAAATAACGTGCTGTTATTTCACAGCAATAAGAATCTAGTAACATTCTACATGGGAATGTTGTAACATTTTCATTGGTGCACTGAATTCAGTAACTTCATTATTCTCTGTTCATGGATACATTGCACTGACATGGCTTTCACGTCTTGCATGAGAACAAAAACTACTGTCTTTCATTGTTTCCTTGTTACTGATTTTGATAGGCCTTGAGGTCACTTGAGGGTGAGTGAGTTTCTGAAGCAAAGTCTGTATAGCAAAACATTTTGGGTTAATTTTGAACAAAATTGCGGACAAAATACTATAATTTTCTTAACATTTCATAATACCCAAAAATCTTTATTTTTTTCATTCTGAAGCAAGCATAGTTATTAGGATGATGAATCTGAATATTTATTTGATGATATCAAACCAAGATTTTGTATTGTCTGGAATAAATTAGAAACGTAATCTATTGTCGCATAGAGAGAAACTTCAGGAAAAGGTAACTCGGAATTCAGTAATATTTCCATACTTTGTGGACCAACTGGGCTGAATTTATTTGATGATGATGTCTCAGTCTCAAGCATTTAATGGATATCAGCTTACACAGACCTAACATTTGAGTTTACATGTTGCAATATCCTATCCATCCATTTTCTTATACCCTTATCCCATTGGGGTTAGTAGAGCTGTTGGTGCCTGTCTCCAGTTGTCAACGGGTGAGAGGCAGGATACATCCGTCCAGGAGGTCACCAGTCCATCGCAGACACGTTGGAATATGTTTTTTATTTTTAATCATCTCAACTTCACAGCATCTATTACCACTGAGGATGAAATATAATTTATTAGTGTGGGATAGTTGATTAGATTTTCCTCTTTCGCACTGCTGCCCATCGATATATATTAATGGATTGGTGATGCACCATTACCATGTACAGCCCCACTTTTCACTATTTGTATTGTGCTTTTCCTCCATTTGTGCCGACTTTACTGTACACACAGACTCGTTACCATGGCAACAGACAACAGGAAGAGGACTCAACAAAGCACAAAGAGAACATTCAGCCAGTTATAGTTTTATGTCTTCAGGTTTGCTGTTTCTTTTGTGATCAAGGGAGCATGTGTTCAGAGATCATATTGATCTGCTGGCACATTATGACGGTTTATTAGTGCTTAGATTGCCCCAAATGATCATCCTGAAACTCTGCGCAGAACTTTTAAGAATAATAATACACCTGCTCTAAACTTATCGCATCTCTGACAGTACTGTTTACATTGTATCCTACTGTATATTGGATATATAAAGTGCACAACCAGGGGTGATAAAACTCTGGACAAGCTGTACACAAACATCAGACAAGCATACAGGGCTAAACCCTTAGCACACCTTGACCAGTCTGATCACGTGTCCCTGCTACTGATCCCTGCTTACACCCCCCTGTGGAAACGTGTCCCCAGTACAACCCGGACTGTCACCATCTGGCCTGAGGATGCCTCTCACCAACTACAGGACTGCTTCCAGAGAACTGACTGGGAGGTTTTTGCACATCAGGACCTGGAGAACTACACCTCAGCAGTCTTGGACTACATCAGGTTCTGCACGGACAATGTCACAAGGAACAGACTCATGAGGATCTATCCGAATAGGAAACCCTGGATGACTAAGGAGGTCCGGGGCCTCTTGAAAGCCAGGAACTCTGCTTTCAGGTCTGGGGACAAAGTACTCTACAGTTCTGCCAGAGCCAACCTGAGAAGAGGCATCTGCCAAGCTAAGGCATCATACAGAGGGAGAATAGAGAAGCAGCTCAGGAGCAACAACACCAGGCAGGTGTGTCAGGGTGTCCAGCACATTACAAACTACAGATCCAGCAACCAGCCATGCACGGAGGGAACCACTTCCCTGGCAGAGGAGATGAATATCTTCTTTGCCCGCTTTGAGGCGACACCTACCACAGCTCCATCACAGCTGCCTGTCCACAGCAGCTCTACTGTCACAGTAGAGGAGTGTGAGGTGAGGCAGGTGATGAGGAAGGTGAACCCAAGGAAGGCTGCGGGACCTGACGGTGTGTCGGGACGGGTGCTTAAAGACTATGCAGACCAACTGGCTGGAATCTTCACAAAGATTTTTAACCAGTCCCTGTCTCAAGCCACTATCCCTCCCTGCCTAAAGTCCTCTACTATTGTCCCCTGCCGAAAAGAACCAACATCAACACCCTGAACGACTACCATCCAGTGGCACTCACACCGATCATCATGAAGTGCTTCGAGAGACTGGTGCGGAGTCACATCCTCGCTGGCCTGCCTGCTTAGCTGGACCCTCTCCAATTTGCCTACAAAGCAAAGAGGTCCACAGAGGACGCTGTATCCACAGCACTTCATGCTGCCCTGACCCACTTAGAGAAGCAGGGGAGCTACGTCAGAATGCTCTTCGTGGACTTCAGCTCAACATTTAATACTATACTTCCCCAACGTCTGGTGTCCAAGCTAGCAAGCCCTGGGGTCCCATCAGCCACCTGCAGTTGGATCCTGGACTTCCTAACAGGTCGCTCCCAGAGGGTCAGACTGGGCCCTGTTAAGGAAAAATGATTATTTTTAGTTCTTAATACAGTTCATCTTACGACATGTGTTAAAGGTATATTCAGCACTCTTATTTGGAACAGTTTTCTGTTGAGCAGATGAGCAGGCATCCAGACAAACAGGGGCCAAAATGCAGATCACTCAATGGAGCCTCCCCACTGTGAGGCCGGGCTATAGGAGGCCATAAAATTAGCATTTTCCTTGGGAGACAGAGACTTTAGATTTCACAGGTATCTGTGAGGTCTTATCTCAGGATCGTTCTGTACTCAGAATGACCGTGGGAGCCACAGGGGGTCAGGGCCAGCGATCAGATGGCCTTTTGATCTTTGCCGTAAATTAAGGGGAGTTCCAAGTTTCTCTGAGTGCTTAAGGGAGTTTCCAGTTGGTCAACAAGAGGAACGCCTTGAGTGCATAAATTAAATAGAGAAACACCTCTTTAGTATAAGATTACGCGTCAGGAGGAAAATACAGAGAGCGGCCACCATTTTGCCTTTTTGCATCGGCTCTCTCCAAAGACGTCTTTGCCTTTTTGTTTTGTCTTTGTTTTGTGTTTGTTTGTCTCCCCTTGTCTGTCTTTATTTTTATGAGAAAAATGCATATCTCTGTTCCTCTGCAGCTCTGTTAATTGATTCATGCGTTGCTTTGTATGGGATTAAACTCTGTGATCTGTGACGTCAACACGCTTTGTTGTTGTTTTCACTTTAGCAGCACGCCGCCACTCTCTGAGGGGAAATTAAAGAGGAAAGAGCCAAACGATTTGTCCAAAGTTAACGTTAAGATATCCTCTTTTTTAACAGCCCCCACACCTCCACTGCTCTGAGCCTGAACACCGGATCGCCACAGGGTTGCGTGCTCAGCCCACTTCTCTACACCCTCTACACTCATGACTGTGTCTCCAACCACCTCAGCAACAAGATCATAAAATTTGCAGATGACACGACTGTTGTTGGTCTCATCTCAGGCGGGAAGGGGGAGCTGGAGTACAGGGATGAGGTGAAGCGGCTGTCAGAGTGGTGCAAAGTCAATAACCTGCTCCTCAACACCTCCAAAACAAAGGAGCTGGTGATCGACTTCAGGAAGAACAAAACGGACATCCAGCCTCTCACCATCAGTGGGACCTGTGTGTAGAGGGTCCCAATGTTCAGGTTTCTGGGCATGGAGTTGGAGGACAAGCTAACCTGGAGCACCAACACCAAGGAGCTGTTGAAGAAGGCACAGCAGAGACTGTACTTTCTGAGAATACTCAAGAAGAACCGTCTCCCCTCAGAGCTGCTGCAGGCCTTCTATCACTGCTCCATAGAGAGTGTGCTCACGTACAGTCTGTGTGTCTGGTACGGCAGTAACACATCCACGGACAAGAAGGCGCTCCAGAGGGTTGTTAGGGCAGCAGAGAGAACCATAGGCTGTCCCCTCCCCACTATGGAACAGATTTACACTTCCAGGCTCCACAAGAAAGTTTTGGACATTTTAAATGACTCTTCACACCCTGGCCATGGTCTCTTCCAGCTGCTGCCATCAGGCAAGAGATACAGAGCAATAAAAACCAGGACAAATCACCTAAAAAACAGTTTTTACCCGATGGCAATCACGGCACAAAGGCATAAGAACTTCTACTCTTGACACCACTTTGTTAAAAATGTAAATTCTGTTGCGACACCTGCAGGCGCTGCAACCATCTTCTGATGTCTATTTATTTCTCATTTTGTACTATTTATTTCTTTATCTTTGTATATTATGTATATACACATAACCTGCATCTTAACTCGAGTCAAGCAAATCTCAATCTCGTTGTAATCTGTTGATGACAATGACAAATAAATCTTATCTTATCTTATCTTATATTTATGTATAATATAGGATACATTTATCAGCCAGCTGATTTATCGATCAGCCGATTTATTGATCAGCCGATTTATTGGCCAGCTGATTTTCTTAACTTTTGGGGATCGTGATCGACCGATACTTGCATGTGAAGCCAATTTTATCTCCTGATCTTATCTATCTCAGCAAAGGGTTAAAAATCATCCACTGTCCTCTTCTGTTCTACAATGAAAGAGGTTTGACTGACAGACCAGCCAACCAGGTCATGTCTGCACATTCACAGTTAACCATAGTTATCCCACTGTTACCAACTGAGTGATTTCCTTGCTATATTTACCGACATTTCAGACAAAAAAACTGGTATTGGTCAAAATTAGCATATCAGTATTTTTAAAGACCGATAAGCTTCGATCGTCCAAAAAACTGCAATCGGTGCACCCCTACTTAAGATGTAATACATATATACATATTCATAACATTCTTTGATTAAATTAATTTTTTTAGGTGTAATTACAATAGCTAAAATTTTTATTTATACCAGGTGAATTTCTCACCTGACAATGTGGACCGACACTGGACTGATTCTGGGCCTTTAAACAGTTTTTATTGGAGAAGTTTCAAATAACTTAGAAGTTGATGTAAAATATAGTGTTGTTTTTAGCCACATAAATTATCATGCTCAGCAGCAAATGCAGTAGCCATGGAACTAGATGTAAAAACATTAAGCTAAAAAATGTCAAACATTGAGAAGTTTTAATTGTTGTTATCAAACGCTATCAAACATGCTGTTTTGAAGCAAAACAACACCCCTCAGAAACATAAAAGGCAAACTACAAGAATCAACTCATTTAAAGTTAAAACTCAGTTTCACACAAATACAAACATTCTAACATAAATGTTTGGTTGTTGAATTTCACCATTCAAGGTTGCTATCAAGCTAAGTTTCTATTAGCAGTTCCACAAATGTTTTGGGTAAACATTACTTTACCAAGACACATGAACACATACCTTTATAGTGTCTTTTTTCTATTCTTCCTCTTTCATTGTTTTGCTAACTTATCTTTCACTGGTGCTTTGGACTTTTGGATGTGCGCTGCACATTGCATGGCAGCTCATAGTACCAGTGAAACATGACCTACTGTGGCCACCAGGAACCCCCAAGGAGCACTTTCTTCTTTCTTTTTGTCCATAAAAAGAATGATTTCTTTTTATATTTGTCAAATATATACTATTGTAATAAAAATACTCCCAACTTTATAATGAAATCGTGTGTTTTTGTTAATATAATCACATAGAAAAAAAAATTAGAAAAGAAATAAAAATCTGTTCTACTTAGGGCGCCCCCTAAGAGCTCAAGGGCCCGAAGCTGCCGCTTAGTTTGCTTATGCCATGTTGATAAGGATGGCTGTACTTGTGGGAGTAAGAGATTAACGGAGACAGTTGATGTTTCGCATTTGAAAATATGCAGATTGAGTAATGTTATTGGCATGAGATTCAAATGATAAGGTCCTATTGAGGATGACACCCAGATTTTTAGCTGTAGGAGAAGGAGAAATTGTGGAATTATCAACTTTAATTATTAAACTATTACTTTTAGATAAGATAGACTTGCTGTAGAATGGTGTTGATGGTTGAAAACAATGCTTTGGAGTTCCCGTTACTTGTGCTGATTAAATTAGCATAGTCGTGATATCCACTCAGGGGCGCCATATAGGGAGGAAATGTTAGGACAATTCTAAGTGCCCCTGGCCAACAGGGAGCCCTTCACAATTTATTTATTTATTTTTTGTTCGTAGAAATAAAATAAAAAATGGGGCGATAATAATTTTATCCTTTAGGTTAAGCTGTTGTACTTATCGCCGGTGGCCTCAATTAAAACAAATGACATGGTGTCTTCACCTTTTCTTCTTGGAAGGGGCACTAGGCAAGGATGCCCTCTGTCTCCATTGCTATTTGCTATCGCAATAGAACCTCTGGCCATCTGGTTGCGTGCCGACAGGGCCGTGCAGAGACCTATGGAGGGGCAGGGACTCAAATTTAAAAAAGGGGCACATTGAACAAAAACTCCATACAACAACACAGCAACAACCCATATTAATCAAGAATTTAATTGGATCCTATCATTGCCATCATGCGGGGAAATGCAAAGCAAATATAGTCTATATTTTCCCCAACAGGTATAAAGTTTCTGTTTCTGCTGCTGACAGTCCTGGAGGGCTGATCTGATCTGAGACTGCAGCTGTTAAACAGACCAGAGGAGAGAAGGTCTCTGGTTATAAAGTTATGAAATAACCAAAATTGCTGCCATTTTACTGATTAAGCCCTAATATTATCTATTTAACCTCTAGAACAACCTGGCTGCAGACTGATTTATAGATCAAAAAAGCTCAAAGGGGTTAACTCTATATAATAGTTTGATGTTGGCATCTCTGAGATCTAGAATTATAAGACTGGAATATCAAGGCAAAGAAAACTCAGTAGCTGCTGGTAGGGGCCATTCAGGGGCCTCCAGACATTCAGGGGCCCCTAGAAATGGTTTAATTGTAACACAGACCATAGATCTAAACCTGTAGCATCATTTATAGAGAATGACAATGTTATTAAATTTTATTTAATACATCAGCTGAGAAAAATAAATAGTACATTTAGGATTTAATTAGGAAGTTTACTTTGTAAAACTTCAAACAATCATCTTGATAGCTTGATTGTTGTGTTACCATGGCTACAATATGGTGTACAGTAATCTTTGTGTTTGAATTGGGTTTGTTCACAAATACATCAAAGCAAATAACCAATAATCAGTGATTGATTTTAAACTCTGCCAATAAACCTGGTCTCCCTCTCACAGATTCACCTTATCTATATTTAAACATGTTAGCGATGCTGAGGTTCTTAGTAGGACGGGTTCCGGAGGGAGGGGGAAAGGCCCCATATTACCTTGGGTCGGCCCTGGAGGAACAGCTGCTGCGATGCGCATCTCTGGAATCTACCTGGAATCTACCTGGAATCCCCCGGTGGCCCCTGTCAGTCCCCTGATGCTTTGGGGACATTTTGATTCATTTCATTGTGGCATGTTTGGCTTTTTGCTGCGGTTCTAATTATTGCTACAATATTTTCTCTGATGTTTATTTTGTGAACTCTAAATGCTCTGGGCCGAATCTTCCTTTAACACTTGAGGTTCTGCAATAAGTTCTATTTACAGCCCAGAACCTCCAGCCCAGATCCCTTCAGCAGCGGCTTTAACCCGCCTGGTAGAAACGTTAAGTATAAGCAGAGAGAACAGAGAGCAGGTAGTACCAGGTGGTACCAGGTGGTACCTGGGCTTTGAGCTGTGTTGCGACTCTCGGTGACAGTCGGTATCGTGTCTTATATCAGGATGTCTGATATAAGATATTCTTTATATCTGTCGGTGGACTGACTCAGACTGCCTTTAGTGAACCGGGCTTTTAGCAGAATGATTAAGTTAAAGTCAGAAGTTTTCTCTGCAGTTGAAGCATTTATGAGTTTAGGAGCGAGGCGGGTTTTGTCCCGCTATTGCAAGGACGATTATGAAAATATAAATAAAAACAGTTTTTCTAACGTCAACATCAGACCTACGTTTTTATTCACAAACCAGTGTATGAAAAAATATTCTTGCCCATAATTTGATAGTTAGAGGACACAGATCCGTCCCCTCCTCCTCCTCACCATGGACTGAACAACAAAGAGTCTGAACAACATGGAGGCTCTGAGAGTCATTATTAGACTGATGGCAGAAAGAATAGTTTATTTTTACTAAATTATTATATTTAGCTAAATATTATTGCTGAGGGGCACAAACAGGCCTTCTGACATACAGATTAAAAATAACATTAAAATTTTTTTTTTAAAAACTCAAAAAAGGCACTAGGGGCATCAAGGATAAAGAGGGCAGGGGCTCAAGCCCCCCACACTCCCCCTCTGCACATGCCTGCGTGCCGAGGAGGGCTTTAAGGGTATTCTGAGCTCTGGTGTAACCCATAAGGTGTCCCTTTATGCGGATGACCTACTCTTATACATTTCCGATCCTCATGCATTCATGAGCAATAAATATTGTGCTATTATAAATATTGTGCTATTATCAGTATTGAACCAAAGAAAGCAAGTTTCAAGCCTTTAAAATTATGTGTGTGTCCTACTTTTTCCCCTGTAGGAGTCAGGCAGGTGTAGCTCCAGCTGCAGATCATCGGACTAATCAGGAGGTGCCTTTTAATAGGAGCTGGATTCTTGTGGCAGAGGCCAGATGATTCTATCACATCTCGTGATTCCTCATTCCTGGTCCAATTCTCTGTCAGAATGGCTGTTTCTCCCTGGTCTCATCCTGTCAGTTTCCATGCTGACATTGACATTCCCCATCCCTCCTCGCTCCTCTTGCTCTGCCCTCCTTCACTTCATAGCCAACATCGTCATTCCTGTGCTCTGGATCCTTGATTACTTGCTCACCTGTCCACCCTCCAACAGTCTTTTGTTTGGAGGGTGGACAAGCCTGAAGATATCATTCAGAGAACATCATCTTCGTATCGCTCCCCCGCTTGCAGCCGATCTTAGTCTCAGCGGATAGATGAGCCTCCTCAGATTTCCCTCACCTTCACCAATAGTAACGTCTATCTCCCTTACACCCGCATATTGATCTCCTACCCAGTCCCCTCATTAATTACTCACATTTTTCTCCATCAGTGCAACCGTCTCCAAGATATACATCAGCAGCTGACTGCCTTAACTCAAACCATGTCCGAAATGTCATGTCAGCTCCAAGAAATATGTACTAACATGCAATCTTCTGGTACTAATCCAGTGTGTCCCCCTACCTTGTCAGCTCCTGTCGCTACGTCCGCCTCACCTGCCTTCCGGGAGGCTGTATTCTGGAGAACTGGATAAGTGCAGAGGGTACCTCCTCCAATGCAGTTTTTGGCCGATTCCCTCAATCTTTCTGTGATGATTCCAGCAAAATATCTTATATTGGGCTTTTAAGAGATAAGGTCCTCAAATGTCTGGAGGCAGTCATTAATTAAACTAATCTCTACTATTACTCATTCTATGAGTTTACTGAGTCCTTTAAACAGACTTTCGATCTGGGATCCAGTAGTGAGGAAAAGGCTCTGGAATTTAAAGCAGGGCAATCGATCTGTTTCAGACTTGGTCTTTGAAATCTGCACTTTAGCAGCTGAAACGGGGTGGAATAACGTCACACTTAAAGAAGCCTTCCACAATACTCTTTCGTAGAAATTAAAAGACGAACTTGCTTACCGTGACGAATCTGACACTCTAGAGAGGTTAATCAATATAACAGTTTGTATTGACAACAGAATGAGACAGAGGTCCAGACAAAGAACTGTTTCTTCCTCTGTCCCATTGAGAACCGAAACACCCAGATCTCCCTTCCGTTACTTCTGCCTGAGCCCAGGCAGATTGGTCGGCGTTGAGCCCTGGCTTCTGCTCAGTCGTGCTGCCTCGTTGTTTGTGGACTATTTTGGACTTATTTATCATTAAAACCGTCATTTCTCACGTTACCTGGGTCTGCTGCATCTGCCTCACACCCTCACACCCGCAATTCATGACACAAACGGTCTCACCAAACACTAGATTCATATCAGAAAGATTCTTCAATGCTTACTTGAGAACAACTCGTTTGTAAAAGCAGAAAATTGTGACTTTTTTATATGTCTTCCTTAACCTTTTTGGGCTATATGTTGGAGGATGGACAGGTGAAAACGAATCTAGAGAAGATTTGTACCATTAAGGAATGGACAACCCCAACCTCCAGGAAGCGGCTGCAGTGTTTCCTTGGCTTCGCAAACTTCTTCAGACGACTCATCAAAGACTTCAACCTTATTGCAGCTCCCTTAACATTCCTTAGAAGAAATCTTTCTCCTGGACTCAAGAAGCCGACCAAGCCTTCTCAGACTTCAGGAAGATTTTTTTCAATGCTTTCATTCCTTTCTCAACAACAAACTTCACCCATTTGTATTCTTTTTGTTCAACGTTTCTCTTCGCCGTCATACTACCATCCAAAAAATATTGCTAAAATTATGTCCCCACAAGATTCTGAAAAATTAGTTCATGCCTTTGTTTTTAGTAGACTTGATTACTGCAATGCCATTTTTACTGGATTATCAAAAAAAGCAATAAGATAGCTCCAGCTTGACCAGAATACCGCTGCAAGAGTCCTTACTAAAACAAAAAGAGATCTGCATATCAGTCCAGTTCTAAGATCCCTGCACTGGTTTCCTGTTGCTCAAAGAATAGAATTTAAAATCTCCTTAATAGCTTACAAAGCACTTCATAATAGAAACCCAGACTACATTTCTGATCTTCCCCAGCCCTATATACCACTCAGACCTTTAAGATCATCTGAATCAAACCTACTAACTATTCCGGGAGTCAGAACTAAATATGGCTTTTCATTTCTATGCTCCACTGCTTTGGAATAAGCTTCCTGTTCATTGTAAGACTGCCCCTACCTTGAGTTTATTTAAAACAAGGTTAAAAACCTTCTTAGCTATTTGAAGTTGCCTATTCTTAATTGTTTTTAATTTTATTCATTCACTATATTTAAAATGTTTACTGTGTCTATTTTTAATATGCTTGATTTTTTTAACCATCTTCTTGTTGTATGTTGTTTTTAACTTTCTTGTACAAACACTTTGAATTGTCTTTGGCTGAAATGTGCTATATGAATAAAGTTGCCTTGCCTTAGTCTGAACGCTATTATAACATTGGTGACCGGGAACTCTTAGCTATTGAATTAGCATTGGAAGAGTGGCAACACTGGCTTGAAGGCACAGAACAACCTGCCTTAGTATAGAACATACCAGAAAAACCTAGCTTATACATGTTCTACTAAGTGCCTAAACCCAAGACAGGCCCCAACATGTTTTCCACTCACATGGCATCCCATCAGAGATTGTATCCAATAGAGGGCCTCAGTTTGTCTCTCAGGTCTGAAAAGAAGACTTTTGTTGACTTTAATCCTGTCTTCCCTCTGACTTTCATCCCCAAACCAATGGACAATTTGAGAAAATGAATCAAGAGCTAGAAATTGCCCTGCATCGTGTTTCAGCCTTAAGTCTTTGAGTTCTTTGAGCACCCACTTGCCTTGGGTGGAATATGGACACAACTCTAATAATTTCAATCAGAAATAATAAGTAATCATTGCAGACTCTGACTAAAATATCCATTAGCTTGACGTGTCAATTTGTGATGATAGGACAGTGTAAATGTAGTGCCTTTCAATCAGATCAGAAGCAATCACAGAAGTTGTATGGCAATTATTGCAAGACACCGTTTTCCTTTCCCCTGTCAGACTTCACCAGGTATGACTACATAGTAGCCCTGGAAAAGCATGTGAATGTGTGCATCAATGACTGAATGTAGTGTGAAGTGCTTTGGGGTACCCTAGACTTGATACAGCACTATACAGACCATTTACAATTTAAAAACTCCTGTTGACTACTTTGCCAAATAGGGAGGTGGAATTTCTATATATTTTTTTATAAATGAGGACTGAATTCCACCCTACTTCTTAATGTTGCTATGGCATCAAAAATGGCATTGAGTATTTTTCCTAGTATCGGTACTGAGATTAAAATTTAGTACCGACAACTCCAGCATTTTAACAGTGTTATAGTACAAGTACATTTCAGTGTGGAAGTTCTTTTTACCTTGAGGCCATGAGAGGGTTTTTTATATTATTTAATTGCCCAGACAAATGTCACATGCTGTCAGACACAAAATGTCTGTTTGGTCTATTTTGTGATTATATCAACATGCATCTAGGTTCTGGCTCAAATATAAAATTTCAAATTTTTTTATACCAAAACAGATTTACATCTATGTTTTTCTTCCTTTCTTAAAAATAAATTACAAATGATACAAAATATATTATGATGTAATTCAGTGATTCTTGAGAAGAGAGAGAAAACAGGTCCTATGGATAAAGCACAAAATTTTAATAAAATTATACACAAAATATAATTTGTTCAAATATCTGACTAACATAACGTGGGCCATGTGAGCACAACAATGTATGTTTTTCTGTTTGCTAAATATTTTTTTATTTTAAACATTGTAGTAGGTGGATGGTGTCCAAGCAGACACCCCTTGTCCTGGAGCAAAACTCAATACATTATAATAGTTTAAAACAATTAAAGGAATACTAAGATAATATATTATCTTTAACTTATACAATTAAGTATAAGTATTCAAATAAATAATTATAAAAGTATCAATGAATTGAATTAAAAATTATTTTTATATATTTTCCAACTCCTTGAATTTGTCCCAAGTTTTTGTCAACACTGTCAGGCATAAAAAGAATGTAAAAAAAATCAGGCATTATTGGGGGACATCAGAACTTCAGAGGACCCCATGACCTCTTCCTTTCTCTTCCTTTGCTAAGAGGGCTAGGTAGCTCTGGTTAGCTTACGTTATTCTTTAGTTTTTTTTCTAATTTATTCCTAATTTGCTCGTCACAACTATGATGTGTCAACATCATAACTGACAATTTACAAAACTTTGATGAAATTTGATGAACCTCTTTTTCATCAAGTTTACTTGCAAACTCTTACTTGTGTTTGCAAGTAAGAAAATTTAAACCCATTTTGTCCCACATCTCAAGAATCACTGAATAACTATAATTTGGGATATTTACGGGAAAATAGTAATAGTAATGGAGCACAGCAGGAAAGAGGGTTAGAATACAGTAGTTTCCTGGCTAAAATGGGAGACTTGACAGGTATGGATCATCTGAAGCAAGAGTATTCTTTAAAGACTGTGTCTTAACAGTTAATCCTTTCTGCAAGCTATATTGACCTGTGACTGTTTTCTTTGTATCTTTAGGTGGCAGTAGTTGTGACAGAACCTGACTCAGAGCAAATTGAAGACATTTCCACACCACCGACTGAACCTCAGGTGGAACCAATTGAAGGCATTGCCACGGAATCCTGAACTGAGCTTTCACTGCTAAGAGTAGAAAATTTGATCGTCAGTAATAAAAATTTTGTTTTCAGAAACTCCATATGATTACATATTTGTTGATGGTTGCATTTGAAGTTAACTGGAAACAAATGATTTTAGGTTAAAAAAAATAGCCCCAGTAATCTTTTAATTCTTTTCAATCCATTGTCCTACGCTGATATACTACAAGTTTATAGGGAAATTTGGACTGAAGTTAATTCAGTTAAAGTCAATTAAATTAATTTTATTAGAAACAATTAAACTTGGGAAGCAGACATACTGTAACTGTAGATTGAGCTTAAAGCTGAGACTGTGAGGTAGGTAAATCTTGTTAAGAAGTTCAGGAATCGGGATGTACTATACTCTGTGCATAGATGTGTCCACTCTATAATGCCACCTTCATAATTTGTGTTGTCTGCTAAAATACGTTTTTATATAGCGCTTTCCTTGTTTGGTTGGTCATCCAATTTGCTTTTCACGAACAGTACTGTTCACTTGGCACAACTTCATCTGTACAGTTTTAACAGATATTGACATACACCCACTCATCAGCAAACGTACTCATACCACACACCTTCTAATTGGCACACAGCGTCTGATCCCTAATCTATAAGTCTTTGCTGCACTTTAATTACTAGTTAGAAATGTGAGAAATTATGCAGAGAAATGCTTGTATCTAAGTATTATTTATTTTCTTTTTCAAAGTGTTAACTACTGAGTAATCACGGGTTCCACAAAATGTAAGCGGCCATTATTTCATTTGTAATTATAGAATAGAATTGAATTTTATTCTGCTTATAATTCAGCACAGCTTGCTACTCATGTATACTACGCACTGCTGTCACATTAGGTCTACTATCTTCATATGAATGTATCAACATTGCAATCACAGTGAAAATAAAGTTAATGATTTGAAAACTCAAACAGTATTCATGATTGATTTTTCAATTACCATTAATTTCACTGCTGTTGTGAATAAATAATACTAATGGTAAGACAGCAGCTGAAAGGCCTTTATTTTGTCTTTGCAACATCTCTTTTATCCAAGAGTTTCCTTTAGATCCAATGGAAACACCTAAAACACAAGGTGGATGTCATAGAAGAAATGTTAAAGGGAACACCAAGTCAGATAAATATTTTAAAGCAATGGAAATGGTTAATCAGAAAAGTGAATATTCATCATGTGGAAGTGAAAAATAGCCTACCTGTGCCAGGCTATTTTTTATAGCAGCTGTATTACAATACCAAAGCAATTGGTTGCTCCTGGCAGTGATCAAAAAAAGTCACGGTCAACTTTTCTTTGTCAAACTTCTGAAAACAGAAGTCAAAAGGTGAGTTCTGAAAGTTGTAGAGAATGAATTTAACGCTTACACATGATGCATTGACATAAGCAGAAAGTGATGAATTTCATAAGTGGTGTTTTACTAGGTTGTATGTATTAAAATTCCTACCCCACACTGAATTCACTGTAAAAAAAAAAAAAAAACAAGTAAATTACTGGCAGCAGGAATGCCAGAAATGTACCGTTTTTAACATTCACTGTCATTTAATTTGACAGTATTTTACCTTAAATTGAATAACAGTAAATCAATGGCATGTTGGGTAGAGGAAGACAAGGAAAACCCCCTCTTCTTTAATCTTGAAGTAAGAGGAGCAAGCAAAAGATAAAATGTACACGCTAGTCATTAATGATATTAACATAAAAACCCAAGGAAAAAGAAACAAGAAATGTTATGGTCATTTGAATAAATCAAACTATTCGAATGATTGCCATTTATTTGTTGAAAACATTAAAAAGTCTGATAAAATAGTGGATGAAACAACTTCTAGTGGACAGAAATTATTTGTCAAGTGCATTTCCACTGGTGAACTATCTCCAACTATGAAACAAGGCCACAATACTCTTATTCCTAAATCAAACAAACAAAAAAACTTTTGTTGAAAAACTGCAGACCAATAACATTATTATGTAATGATTACAAACTCTTAGAGTATGTGTATGCAAACCAATTGAATATAAATAACAGAAATATTTGAATGTCAGTCAGCTTTTAATAGAGTCAGAGTATTCACAATTTTTGCATACTTGTTCTTGATATGTTAGATCGAGAATCCATTGACCCTGGTGGTTTAACTTCATTTTAACATTTTTACAAGATCTTTGATATGGATGAACATAACATTTTACTTACTTTAAACTTCTAGGGTTTTGCTGAAAATTTTTGGAACATTTTAAAAATGTTTACACTGATACATTTAGCTCTGTATCTCTCAACCCTGGTATGACACCCAAATTTAGAGTTCTACGTTCTGATTTAGTCAATCATCACTCAAGAATCCCTTAATAAGGCCTAACGTCCATTAATTCACATGCTTCCCAGCCATGCTTTGAACTTGCATGTGCACCTTTCCTTCCTGTCTGACTTTCAGTTGGATAGTCCAATTGGCTCCTCTCCCTCTGAGGTCCCGATCCTTCCACTAGTCATGGCCAAATGAAGCTTCTTGAAGCAATAAAGTTTTCCAGCCCCTTGCTTTGCCCTAACATTCATTACTTGATGCTTCATGCATTACTCACTTGTTACATCTGCTGCTGAAACTATAACAGCCTTATTACTCAGATAGATCTTCAAAAAATTACTAAATGCAATTTTGTCACAAAGTTTTGCCAAACTCATGTTTAGTAACAGGAGAGTCAATTAAATCCTATTTAACTGTCATCCTTTTTAGTTATTAAAATGATTTGTAGTCAAACTAATCCTGCTATATGTTGACTGTCATATGCGCACATGTGATGCAGCTGTGTGAGGAAGGATGTTGTAGTGTGTAGGCACACTCTACAACAGTGAACAAGCACTCAGAATGTATTGGGCTGAAAAGGCATTTCTTACAGTGAATGATGGTCTTTTGTTAAAGGGGGAAAACAACTATGAAAAATGATGTGCTCATGAGATAACATGACGGACATCAGGGAGTGGTGAAATGTCGAGAACGAGCATGGCAGTCACTGAGCCAGTAGTTAAAGGAACTGGTTCTAAAATGCCACACCTGCAACAGAGAGAAAGAAAATCACACTGAGCTACTGATGCCATCACAGTATCCAGACAGACCATGACAAAAAACTTGCTGCTGATCTGTTTACTTTGCAAGGGAAAAATTATATTCTGGTTGTGGTTTATGCATCAAGATTTGTGGAAATTGCTCAACTAAGTCCCACAAGATCAGCCAATGTGATGATTCCTGAAATCTGTGTTTGCAAGTAATGATCATAGATAATGGTCCTCAGTTTTCCTGTGGTGCTTTTGCTACATTTGCAAAGTTATATGGATTCTGCCATATTACCAAGATATCCACAAAGTAACGGGGAAGCTGAACGTGCTGTTAAAACAATAAAGAACTTGTTGAAGAAAGCAGCTGATCCGTATCTCGTCTTACTTGCCTATATAGCAACACCACTTTGGAATGGGTGCAGTCCAGCAGAGCTTCTTATGGGAAGAAGACTTAGCATGACGATGCCAACACTTCCATCTTTGTTGAGGCCAGTTCTTCCAAACAGTAAGATCGTTGCTCAAAAAGAAAAGGAGAGAGTAGTAAAAGATGCAGAGAGATATGATTCACGCCACAGAGCAAGAGTTCTCAGCAAACTTACTCCAGGACAAGGTGTGTGGATTAAAGACCAAGGCACAAGTGGAACAGTGATTCCCAGTCATTCTACTCCACTCTTATACATTGTGGAAAGACCCCATGGATCAATTAGGCGAAATTGTCATCATTTGGTTGCCATGGAGCCTTCAACGGAGCCAGATGTACCGGAAGGTGATGTTGCTGCAGAACAAGTTCAACCGAGTTCTGAAGAACCTCCACAACAGAGCCTTCCTGAACTCTCACCTACTCCTAGAACCATGACGAGTTGTGAAATCAGATAGACTGAATTTGTAGCTAAAGGAAATAAAATAATTGGTGTAAGAATGATTAAATATGTATTTATATTTATATTTTTTCTAGCTCTAGGTAGAAACAGACCTTACAGTTATAGAGGCAGATTAATACTCTAAGGTCTGTAGAATCAATGATAGTCCACTAACAATATCCATATTTCCTTAACACCACCCATTGATTCTAGAGAGGGAATATGTGGGAATATGTTACGCATGGTTAAAAACTACAAATGGCCACCTGTGATTTCATCATAAAAGAGCGTCAGGCTTAGGTAGTCAAGGTGATGCTGATTGTTATGATGAAGCCCCAGCTGGAAGTTTGGTGATCCTGAATAAACCAATAATGATGATACAGTTTGACTCAGCATACTCTTTTTAATAATACGACAACTACAACAAAATGAATTATTTTAAACGTACAGTTAAGGTATTTTTGTTTTCCTAAGTCATTATTGGAGATATTTGTTGGAGATATGCGTTTTGTTACAACTTGTTGAAAACAGAAAATTCTATGTAATCACACATATTCAGTGAAACAAAAACTATTTCAATACTTTACTTTTGAAAACTGATTTTATTCTATTTTTGCGACAGAGCTTGCTCAATGAACTTTGCCATATTTCCAAGATGGCAAAAAAATGCACATTAAAATGTACTAATATTAATTTAACAGTCTGCCATTTGACCATAGAGACATGTTTTTTTACTCATATAACCATCTCTTTTATGCAGCTAAAAGTTAGTTTGGTATAAAGTGGAGCTAATGTGCTAACAAAGGTCAAGTTAAGGACAGACATACGGCATACATAAAAAAATAAAATAAATGCCTGATGCTACATTTGAAAAATAAGATTAATGCAACTAAAATTTCCTTTTTAAAAGAAACTATAAATGTTGTGACCAAACATTCACAGACCAAAAATGTAACAAGAAATTTTTTTGGAACTCTAACAATTTTCTTCCTGTTGGGAACCTCTGTCACCGCCCGAAAGTCTCTTCCTTCCCTCACTAGATGTCCTCAGGGAGCAGGTTTGGAGCTGAGCCTCTTTGAGGTTCTTCCGCACACCTGCAATTCATCTTCCTTCATTAGGTGGGGCATAAGAAGAGCCGGTGGTGCTGGCCTTGTCACTCATATAGACATACTTAAAAAAATATTGTAAATGCAATATTGTCACAAAGTTTTTTGTCAAACTCATGTTTAGTAACAGGAGAGTCGATTAAATCCTATTTAAATAATCATTTTTTAGTTATTAAAATTATTTAATAATTTATAGTATTCTTTGAGATTTGATTTGAATCCTGAAAAACTAAAATTCTTCAAAAAATCTCTTTTTCTTGGATTTCTAGTTGGCTCTCCGATCCCTTATATTTTTACTCATTAGGCCAGAATTTTACTCTTCCAGCAGCTTTAAGTCTGTTTCTGCTGTGCAAGACTGATATATATTTGCAGAACAAAGAAACAGTGGAGATTTTAAGAAGGTGAGAATTTTGGAGGTAAAGGGGTAAATTATTTTGCTGCACAAACCAGCACAAACGGAGTCGAATTAATTGACACCCATTTTGTCTGATTTGAAGAAGGTGGGGGGGCTGGTTGACCTTTGATGACCCCTAGAGAACGTTTTTCTTAATATCTTTAGAATGATTGCAGCACAAGCAAAACCTTTTGCAGCACAAACCAGCACAAACGTTTGACATCAATTTTGTCTGATTTGAAGAAGGTGGGGGGGACAACTTCACTCAGGTCTTTGACCTGCCCTATACGCTTCGACTTGGGATTCCACTCAGATCGTGGTTTTCTCCCTCCTGCTCCAAGTTACCCTCCACAGCGGTCTCCGCCCCGCAGCAGCCCCAGCTGACTACTGCTCCATTGCTGCTCCACCCGAGCCCAACTGTCGTCCTTCCCAGGAGGGTCGCCCTGCCCGCACGATTAAGTGCCACCGGCGTTATCCGGCCTCAGCATCACTGCTGGACTCACACCTCTCCTTTGTCCCCAGTGTTCTGACCCAGCCTTCTGGTGTGGGTGTGTTCCTGTCCTGGACTCCCTCATTATGTGACTAGCAGGGGGAGATCTTTTTAAAAGTTATGTACAAGATGCACCGGAACACAGACTGAACAGTACACAATATTTTATTAACAATCTCCTTAAAACATTTCTCTTTTTAAAAACATGGCTTCAGGCCTTGCCCTGTGACAAACTGGCGACATGTCCAAGGTGTACCCCGCCTCTCACCCGGAACGTTAGCTGGAGATAGGCACCAGCAGCCGTCCCAGCCCCAATAGGTACAAGGGTGTATGAAAATGGATGGAAATGGCTTCAGGCCTACTACTCGGTCCCTGGAAAGAAAAGATGTAGCAAGACAAGACAGCAGAGCGTCCAAAGCGCTGCAGCTCCAAAACAATCATGTGCCTAAAACAGAAAACTCATTAACTGTCTATTCAGGTAAAGTAAATTAAAATCTAAATAGCAAGTAGCTTACCCAGGAGTGGAAACAAAGCCTACCCAGGGAGGGAGCGGATCAGCAGGTGAGGACTAGATGGAAGCCGCATGCCGCAACAACCTGCAGCCTCTAACGCCAGCAGAGCAATGCTCCAGAAATGCACGGTAGGTGTAGCACCCAAAACCCAACCACAATCCCAGCCCAGCCAGATGATACAAATGGCACTTACAATCTTAGATGAGCTGATCAAGCACACAAGCCACTCAGGCAGCCAACATGTAGCAGGGAAACACAGACACTTGCAGCCCTTGCAGCAGCCTGCTCAACTATAAAGCCATCTGCCCCGTCCACAAATCAGCGGTGCCCTTCTGACTGCATGTGGTGCGCAGAGTGGGGAGGGTGGAACGCCATCTCACCACATTTACATTGTCAACTTCTTGTAAATAAATCTTAATGAACTGCTCTAATCTCCTGATGGTGTTTCTGAATGTGGGTTAAACGCATTCCCAAAGGCATGACACTTCCCATCTAACCTGAGAAGAAAAAAATTTTTAAAAATCATTGATATCTTTAAAGAAGTTATTAAAGATAGCTTTATCTTTAATAAAGATAAAGCTATCTCAGTAAAGATAAAGCTATCTTTATTAAAGATAACTTTAATAAAGCTATCTTTCACCACAATTACATTGTCAACTTCTTGTAAATAAATCTTAATGAACTGCTCTAATCTCCTGATGGTGTTTCTGAATGTGGGTAAAACACATTCCCAAAAGCATGACACTTCCCATCTAACCTGAGAAGAAAAAAAATGTTAAAAAATCATTGATATCTTTAAAGAAGATAAGTACTAAATAGCTTTCTATTCCACTCCCACAAAGAACCTAAGATATTAATTTCATAATTAAAGCTTTCCCTATAATGACTTTCTGCAAAAGAAATTCAAAATAAAAATCAATTCCTGTGCGTTTTGTGACTGAGGTTTTGATTGAGACAATGCACCTTTTTTTAATTGCGACTTCATTAATGTTTTTAGAAAAAATTTCATGGATATTGTACAAGAAATCAATTCCATCTTTAAGTTTTAATATCATAAAATGTGGTCTTTTGACAGGGAAGTAAGAGTTAAATTACAATGTATGGCTAAGTTTTATTCACAAATATTGCTTTCTAAAAATCACCTCCATTTTTAAAGTGAAATATTTTATTTAAGATAGTGCTTAAATGTTGCAACATCACAAAAACCCAATCTTTATACCAATATGTTAATATCTTAATTTAAGATTTTAAACTTTTCTTGCATTTGTGACATTTTGTTTTATTTTCCTCACAGTTAGTTTGTGACTATTCTTTTTTGTTTCTTTTTTCTGCTCAGTTTATCATATGAAACTTTATTACTAATTTGTGCCTTGTCATGCTGTTTTCTTTGAATTTTCAATAAAGACTGGAAAAAAACCAAACAGTGAAACAATGCCATAAATACGTCTATTAACTCAGAACGACAAATGCAGCAATAAATTGTGGGTAATACCATATTCATAATAAAATGGGTAATACACTTCGACGAAGTCCATAAAAATGCGGACTTCGTGTAAGGGCAGAAATAGTACCCAAAATGGGTGGGGCAAAGGCTGGATGTGGACAATGTGGGACACACTATGCACTCAAACCCTTCAACATAAATCTGAAGGACATTTGAAGGACACAAGGGTGGAATGAGGGTTTGTGTGCGAGTATTGGGACAGGGCCTGTGTTTGGATCAAGGAGGGTTTTCCGCTATTGATTGACAATTACCAAAAATAAATAGAAACGTTTTTCTAACTTCAGTATCAGACCTATGTTTTTATTCACAAGCCAAGGTATATTGGAAAAAAATATACTTTCTCATAGGAGGAGGGGATGGAGTTCTGTCCCCCTCCTTACCATGGAACAGGTGTTCTAACTTTCTGTGCTACCCATGAATCCGGAGGCAGAGGCACTGAGAATCGTTCAGTTATTATTAGACTGAGGGCAGCCAGACTAATTTATTTTGCTATATTCTTGCATAGATAAAAACGTTTTTAAAAATCTAAGAAAAAAAGTACAAAAGTAAATAATATAAACCCAATAAAGGGCACTTAGGGCACAGACTCAAGCTTTACTTATTGCTAATCAACCAATAAGTGAAGTTGAAGGCTTATGACATCACCCCT
Organism: Xiphophorus couchianus; assembly: GCF_001444195.1. Lineage (NCBI taxonomy): Eukaryota > Metazoa > Chordata > Actinopteri > Cyprinodontiformes > Poeciliidae > Xiphophorus > Xiphophorus couchianus. The sequence continues at coordinate 26,779,463 of NC_040240.1, forward strand.
CCTCATTTGGATAACGAGGCAGAAATGTAAAAAGAGGAGACAGAAAAATCAAAAAGAAGAAATGAAGATAAATGACGTGGGAAGAAAACTAAATAAAATGGGAAAAAAAGATAGGATTATAAACGTGTCTAAGGAAAAACATTAAAAAAAATTTAAAAACATATATTTTTTATTTATAGTATGTGTGTAAGTATATAATTTGTTGGAACTAAACTGAAAAAATAAATATGAAGATCAGCTAAAGTGTATAAAACGTATGGTAAAGTCCTCCTTTTTAAAATTAATTGGTGCATTTTTTGTATTGATTTATTTATTGTGCAATTTATGTATTCCTACTTTTGTTTTTATTTCTGTCATTTTCAGTCCCCTATTCTATACTTCCGAAATTAAATTTTACATTGAGACAGTGGATCATGTATTGTTTGCTCCCAGCATACGGTCGAAACAAACAAATTGCAGCTGGACATGCAAGACCTTTATAACAAAGTCTTCAGTTCAGGATATTATTCTTTTTGTTCAAGTACATTTAAAAGACGAAGTGAATGGGAAGAATATTGATTTTTGTCTATTTTACAAATATTTATTTCATCTAGAGACCCGATCCACACCTAATTCCGGTAGGTGGCGGTAATGGGCGAAAACGTTGCTTTGCCAACTGCCATTAAACAAAAAGAAGAAATCGGAACTCTTTGTGTGCTAGTAACGCATTGGGTGCTGTGGTAGCTTCAACCATAAAATTTGTTTATAGCAGTTCTCTCTTTATTTTTTACTACAATATTCAAAACGTCGTACGCAATGAGGTAATTATGACTAAATTCTGTTTGGTATAGTTTATGCCTTAGGAGCAATTTGTTTACTGATATAGATGATTAAGCTAGGCTACTAAAGTAGCCTAGCTTGGTTTAGCTTGCGCAGCTGGAGGCTAATTAGAAGTGAGCGCTGTAATTAATGTATGAAGCAACATAAACCAAGAATTACTCCAAAGAAAAGAATCAGTTCTTCACTGAACCTCGATCCGTTGTTTTATGGTGTGTAGTAGGTTATCCTTTTAGATTGACGCAGTGCCTTAAATACGACCGTTTTTATACGAACTAATGAATTGCCCGTTTTATTTAATTTTTTACTAAAAGTTACATTTTTAAAACCGAATTTTATTTTACTATGTTTAACTTAATGATTGGCGTGTTTCTCAAAATGCATTGCCAACGTTTCGTCCTAGTAGTTTAACATTAGCTACATGTGTTTCCTGTGGATTGTCTAACATGTTTCTGTGTTAATATACAGAGGAGACCGCGGCAGAGGTCGAGGGGGCCGCTTTGGGGGCCGTGGAGGATTGGTTCAGGGGTAAGTGTGTTGTTAAACAAGAAATGTGTACATTATAAATATTTTAGAAACGGTGCACTGATCAGATTCACGGAAATTGTGTAATAGGTTTGCATCGGAAATTTTACGGGCCAAAGAGTGTAGAAGTTGCAAACTTGATGGTGGGAATAATTGTTTCATTGCATGGTGATGTGATTGAATGACTTGATGTTTATTGCATTGTAAATAACTTGATAAAAAAAACAACATATCTAGCTATAATAAAATCTGCCTGTCTATATGTATTCTTGTTTTCGTTTCTTTTTTTAATTTTCATTAATTTGTTGGAAATAAAAATATTTATATTCAATCTGGCTCCGGAAGGTCCACTACTAGCTGAAACTGCCACAATTTGAGTTTGCTGTCTCTTTGGTCTTTGGAATATTTGCTCTGATGTTTACTTCTACAGCAAATGTAGAACCGCTAATGTTTTCTTACTTTCTTTTTTTTACTATTTAGATATCGCCCATTTGTCCCACACATCCCATTTGATTTTTATGTGGTAAGTGATGGAAATGCCATAACTGCACAGTGATAATGGACATTATATGTAGATTGCAAATCTACATATCTACATATAATTTAGATGTGAATGGGTTCTAAGGTCTTATTGACCTATTGCAATACCATATTGCATAGCGTTACACAATGATCACCATTAATCACACAATAACTGTCTTTTCCAACAATTACAATAAGCTGTTAGTGAAGTAGAAGCATTGATGAGCACCTATGAGTACTGAAGCAGGTTTCTGTTTGGCACCAGTGTGAGATGGCATTCCCCAGAGTAAAGCCTATGCCTGACGAAACTGCTTTCAGCGAATGTCTATTGAAGAGAAACCAGGACTTGAGCCCCACACCTGCAGAGCAGGTCTGCCCCTGTCAACGTACTATAAAAGTTTTTTAATCAGACATCATGCTCTCTGATAATCTGACCGCCTTCCTTTTCTGTATCTCTTAGTCCTCCATCTTATCTTTAGTCACAAAGATCAATAATGTCATCGACAACCTGATTGTAGCACCTGGGAACTTCGAAGTGGTAAGTAACACATCTTACATGTAGATCAGTTATTTTTTGCAAACAAAAAAAAAAAAAAATCTCTGTGCAACACTTAATAGCAAATTGAAGAGGTCCGTCAGGTTGGCTCATACAAGAAGGGCACTATGACGACAGGACATAATGTTGCTGACTTGGTTGTCATCCTAAAGATCCTCCCAACACGTGAGTAAATGTTACAGTGAAAGAACTTAAGCTGTCTTTGTTGCTTATTCAGTACGTATCACTTCTCCAGTGTTACCTTTGAGTCATTAAGGCTTCAGGATTCTTATGCAGGCTGTAGTTTCATTATCACTACGTATTTTCCAAGTCTGAATGTCTTTGAAAAAATATTTGTATTTCTTACGCATATTGTACACTTACAAATGTTGTGGTATGCTTTGTGAATTTTGTTTGAGTAATTTAGCTCCATAAGTTCAGTCTAAAAATGTCCTAATACAAACTTTTAATCATCTAATACAAACTTTTAATCATCGCTATATGGTAAGCAAGAGTTTTTATGGAAAGCCATAGGTAATTTAGTAATATGTGTGTATTAATCTTAAACAGTGGAGGCAGTGGCTGCTCTTGGAAACAAAGTTGTGGAGACCCTTCGCACCCAGGACCCCACAGAAGGTAAAGTCAGTGGAAAAGAGAGGGTTGTATCAATCATTGGTATTTGCTACAGTCCTTTCCTAGGCTTTTTCATAAAGTTGTGGGTTTAATACATTTTAAAGCCACTGGTTAATACACATTGTGATATTCAAAGTTACTTTTCACCTAAAACCTCCAGCCTTGTAATGTAATGGTAAACCGTGATTCAGACTTCTTCAAAAACAGGACGATAAAAAAACAAACCTTGCATCTATCAGCTATATTCCCAGTTTTGTCCAACAGTTGCAATACATTTTAACCATCATGGCTTAAAAACAAAGTTTATTATGTAAAAGTAGATTATACCTGTGAATACAGTAGCAAAAAACAATAAATCCAGTAACCAGTAATTTCAGAAAAAAATGACATTCATGTTACCAAAAATCTGTTCACACAGTCTTTCCTTATGTCTTTTATTTGGATTCCTATTAACTGTATCTGCACTTCCTGAGGTCCTGACATGCATCATAGACAACAAAAATACATACCATAAAGAGATCACACAGTAAATTTAAAATAAAAGTAACTACAAGATAAATAAATATAAGTAAAAAACAGAGACCATAGATCAAAAATGAATTTTACTATAATGAAAAATATTCTACGAAAGGACATTCACTTCAATTTGTCAAACACATATACAGACATTTGTTTATAACACATAAGGTTCTAATCAATATAGCACAATATAACATTACAAAGAATCATTTAGCATAGTTGTTTCCTTGCAAATACCTTCTTAATGCTATTATACCGACCAGAATACAAAGTGATAAATGATTTTAAAAGAAAAAAACCAATCTAAACAGGGTGAGAATGCACAATTGAGCTGAGTTGTGGAACACCAGACTTGTGCTTTGGGAGCAGCCCTTTAAACCACAATGCTGTGTTAGAGCAGTAACTGTTTATAAGCATCTGCTTTTGGTTGCATATAAATGCATCACCGTCCTGTTTGGAAATGTTATTGTCAACATTTAAAACAATATTAGTAATTTAAGATCGCATTAAATACAGTTAGAAAGAGATCAGAATAAAAGCTATTTTGCAAAGCAGAATAATTAGACTTTTATTGGGGGAATGAACAGTAACAAAGTTTACCACTGGATCTGGTTGGTTATTAATTCTTTATAAATTTGTAGACCAAGTTGGCTCCTTGCTCATGATTTCAGGTTCTCTGTTTGGTGCTTGATGTCTCAGCTTTAGCCATGGACAGCTGCCCAACAATGTTCTGAGTTTTCTAACTTGTTTTAAAATTATCTGACAAACCATTTCCGAAAACTGATTCAAATTTAAATGAGCTGACATCTCTCTCCTCCAGTGTGATTCTGCAAAATAGTCCTGATTATTTAAACTCTTTGGTTAACAATAACCCCCTAAATCTCTTTTTCTTTGCAATTAAGCTCTCAGCAAATGGAGATTTGTTGTAACACCTCTACCTTAACACTCATGTTAATTCTTGTTGGACTACTTAATTGTTTCTACTGATGCCAGGATTGAGCTGCTCATCTGAAACAGACGGAACACTCAGTTTTTGTGTTCAGGACCTTTAGGGAAATGTAAGGTTCCTGTGAATTGTATGTTTATAGGTAAAAACTTTTCTGGAAATGTATATCAATGTTAAATGTGAATCATTTTTTCTAAATATGGAAATTATCATCCAGTTCTACTTTAAATGGTTTGAGAACTATAAATAAAGATGATATTTGCTATTACAGGGAAATTGCAAATAGAATGTAGGTACTTCTACTATTTTGTACAATATTGAATCTAGATAGTATTTCTAATATTTTCTACATCACTAATTTTTTTATTATTGATTTTTATTCAGGATTGAGTTTAAATTAACTGTAAAATAGTTTCATATCCTAAACGTAATGTGTGTATGTCTATTTTCAGTGCTGTCTATGCTGACCAATGAGACAGGCTTTGAGATTAGTTCAGCTGATGCCACTGTTAAGATTCTCATCACCACCGTACCACCGAATCTCCGCAAGCTTGACCCAGAGCTGCACTGTATGACCATTCACATCATGCATCATGTGCATGTCCAACACATGTCTGCAGGGATGAGTACTTTGTGCTGTGGCAGTGGGAATGATTGTGGTTATTTCAAAGTTAGCACCTAAAAAAGAATGATTGACATATTGTTTGTTCTATAAAAAATTTGTGAAAATTTTTAAATATAATTTTCTTAAGGAAAGTTGGTGACATCTGTGCGTTTCTATAAATTTGAAGAAAAAAATAGCGTATGACATTTTTACACAGTACGCCTGTTCAATGTTTTGGTTAAACGTAAAAATATTGGTAACTACTATTTTAAATTTATGATGACATACACAATGACAGACTTAGAAGACAGAAGTGTCATGAATCTCAAGAAAATTTTAAATGTTGGCTGTTGAAGCATGTTGGATGTACTCTTCAATAAAAATCACATTTTCTATGTGTTAGTGGACATCAAGGTTCTACAGAGTGCCCTCGCTGCAATCCGCCACGCACGCTGGTTTGAAGAGAATGCTTCTCAGTCAACGTAGGAACATTTCTGTGAACACACATCACAGCTCTTTTTTCTGTACTGGCTCCTGCATTATAATTACAATCACCTGAACTTTCCTATTTGTTAGAGTCAAGGTATTGATCCGCCTCCTGAAAGATCTAAGGGCTCGTTTCCCTGGTTTTGAGCCTCTGACTCCATGGATCCTGGACCTACTCGTAAGTTCCATTGATCTGACGTTTTATAAACTGTATTGTTCTAAACATGTCAATTAGTAAAGTGTTTCCTGAAATGTTGACTTGTGAAAACATGACTCTTTACTGACTTAAGCTATTGTGCTTAAGTCTGCCACAAGTGATGTAGGAGGACATCACTTATAGCAGATCTAGCTGTTATTCAAACTATGCAGTACAAATACATAAGCATGCTATTGTTAAAACATGCTTAACAATGTTAAGCATTTAAACATTGGGTTAGGGCATTAACCTAACCCTATGTATGTGTTTTGACATACAAGTCAAAACACATCATTTGAATTGTATGCGTTTGTTTCTACTTAGTTGTGTGGATTGAGAATCTTTTCAGTTATCCAAGGTTGATGTCAACTGTAAAGCAACCATTAGTCAGCAAACTTCTGTTTGAGGTGGTGGTTTTTTTGTAGAAAAACACACTCCTCTTCCTTCACATTCAAAAACAGAACGATATCACCCACTTTTGAAGTTGCAGTGTGCAAGTTTTATAATAAATATTTTTCACATGCATTTTTGAAACTGTCACTATGTTGTGACAATATAGTACGAGACAGATAATCTGTGAAAAAATTAAGCTCCTAACTGTATATCTGTTCTTAGCACTTTTTCCAGTGCTAATAACAGATATACACAACTTGGTCAGAAACAACCAATCATAGCCAGGAGAAGCCTGGAAATGCTCAGGCTAGTTAGCATGGTCACTGGTGACAGCAGATGAGCAGTTTGCGCAAGAAAATTGTAAAAACACATCATGCAAAGCTGGTCATTGTTCCATGCATTTGTGAAACAGGATTCATTCTTTGACAGGAAACCAGTATGTGGAGCAATATGTGATATTTAACTGAAATGGTTAGGCCATAGGCACACTAAACAGCACGTACAACAGATTGATCGACAGCACTAAGACACTCCTCCGTATTTATTTTGGCAATGTTATGTTTGTGTTCCAGGGTCATTCTGCTGTGATGAACAACCCATCCAGGCAACCCCTGTCTCTGAATGTAGCCTACAGGTCTGTTCTTAATTAAGGGGTTCTTACACCTCCCACCACTTTTTAAGCATTTTCAAATTATATTTAAAACATGTCCAGGTAGTAATAGGAATAGCAAATTGTGCATATAAATGTCAAATTCCATGGGGAGGGGATAGTACAAGACGTTATGCAAGTTATCACCAGTGGGTCCTTTGCTTCTACCTTGTGTCCCTTTAAATCAGGAGTACTCAGTACGTCGATCGCGGGGAGATTTTGAGGCAATCTCGGCAGTAGGTGACAAACTGAATGCAGCCAGGACGCTGAGACCAGCACGTCATCTTCTGACGCACTTATCAAAAATATTCACTAAGATCCAAAACATTTTTAACTTTATTAAAGAATAAAAAAATCAACAAAATGTATTCAAATTAATGACCCAACAAAAATAATAATCTCAGTAATTATTTTTTCAACTAGGTGGAGCGCAATTCTGTGCGTTTCGGCTCCATTACCAAAATAATTAACAAAGGCAACTCAAAGACTGACCCTGACTAGCAAAAAAGGAACTTAAAATTAGCTAATCAACCACCGCTGTGTACAGGGAGCGCTTACTAAAAGTCGCAAAATAAATATCAAACATGAAAACCTAATATTGTCACAAACTGAATGTTAAGTTTTTAAGATGATCTCTGCTCTGCTCGTGGAGGGCAGCTGGTTGCCAGGCAACGGGTGTGCTTAAACTACAAAGAGAGAGAGTAAAAAGCTAGGAGTTGATTACCTATTCGAGTTATTTTACCTTTGTTTACCTTTCCTGTGGCGCATTACAGCCGTTGTAATTTCTGAATGTTCAATAAACGACAAACTTAGACTAATTACCTCATTCCTTTGTTAGTATATGTCATTTACAACAAACATCAAAAATGGTAAATATGTTTCATTAAGTATTTAACAAACAAATGGCTTTTACCGCGATAATTATGTGAAATAAAATGGCTAATATTTTAAAAAATAGTTTGGTGCTCTCTTGCTCTTGCTTTGAGCTCAGAGTCTGAGAGGCTTTTCCTCTATCAAACATACTATTTGTTGTCTTACTCATTTATTTATTGTGTTACTCATTCTGCTGCAAGTTGGCTCAATTTTGACACGCAAGACGTAACCAGTAAAATCCGGTTTAGGATTTTCAAAATAAAACATCCGGAAGTAGTTTATTATTTCTTGCACGGCCCGGTACCGGTCCGCAGCCCGGTAGTTGGGCTGCTTTAGAAAATTAACCTGTAATAATATAACATAATAAAAATATCTTATGTAAAAATAATAGCTCACTTTTTAAGTTGACCTGGACAAAAAAAACATAGACAAAAATCTGAAATATTCAATTTAATAATAAAAAGGCAGACTCACAAAGACACGTCTACACAATTTCTATACACAAGTCTTTAGTTTATGTATTCATCTTCAGTCAATTTGAACTCTTCAAGCCATTTGTAACTTTTATGTCCATATGAAGGACTGGATTTGGCTCCTTCGTCACACAGAAACACATCTGCCAGCCACAACGCACTCTACCCACCCATTTTTTGCGACAAGGGTGGTATTAAATTTATTTTCCGGTTTGTCCTTAAAGCAACACTTGTGTTAAGCATCAACTACAGAGCAGCAGCAAGCTGTTTAGGTTATCCGCTCACCTGTATAAATACAGTGAACCCTCGTTTTTCGCGGGGGTTACGTTCCAAAAAGAACCCGTGATAAGCGAAATCCGTGAAGTAGTAACCTTTATTTTTTTACAATTATTATACAATGAAATACTCCATAATACATTGAAACCATAGAACAAAACCTTTTTACAGGCCCAAGCATTTGTTTAACAAATAAAAGTACTGTATAAACGTTTTTTTTTTTTTTTTTTTTACAAATAACTACCGTACTGTAAAATAATAATTTTAATCATCAATGCGAACTGAAGGCTTCAAATTGCGGAGATCAGCACCGCCCCACCGCGACCCGAGTTATTGGATTAGAACGGGAGAAAATGAAAAATGATTATGAAAACAAAAATACAAAGTATAGTAGGACAAATGGTGACTCGCGTGTATTTCACTGCTCTTCGGACTGAGCCTCTGCATCCTGACTCCGCTCTGTAGTGTCTTTTTCTTCTAAAGCCCGCAGTGCAGGTGTGTGTTTTCGAGAGAAGAACATAGTTATCGGTAGTTGTTGTCGCTCTTTTTTCTTCTGGGCAAAAAGAATCTTGAAATTGGCGAGATGTTTTACGTACGTGTACATATTAAACCGCAATGTTATTGACACACAGGTAGAGAAGAAGCGGAGAGACTGTTTAGCCAATCAGAATGCAGAACACAATGCACGATGCAAATCTGCGAAGCAGCGAGATCGTGAAAGGTGAACCGCGATATAGTGAGGGTTCACTGTACTGCAATCTTCTTCGCTGTTCGCTCTGAACCAGCCACCAGGCAGCAGTCCCAGTAGGAGAAAGGCTGCTATACACCATGCATCGCACTAGTCAGTTTAAGGATGCTTATTGATCCCCCCAAAAACAATAAAAACCCAGACATTATCATAACTCGATGAAATACTCCCGGACCGAACTTAAAAATGTAACTTTGTGCTACTATCTCTTAGCTTTCGTCAACAACTCATAGGCAGAAGTGAGAGTGTTGCGCAACAGAAGTAATCACCGGACCGAAACACGGTGTGCTAGATAATAAAACAATTTAACAAAACTTTGAGGCAGGTAATTTTCCTCAAGGATGAAAAAAAATTGCTGCAGCTAAAATTTAAGTATTGTTTGGTTTTTATTTATACTATTAGCTTTTGGTGTTTTTGCCAACTTTATATTTGTCTTATTATTACAACCCTAACCCCTAACGTAATTTTATTTTTTATTTTATTATTTATCTACCTGTGATGTTTGGTATGATTCACTTTGGTCAGCTGAGGCTGTTGTAAATGTGCTATATAAGTAAACTTTGACTTGACTTGAGGAATTTTAATAATTGCGGTACTTGAATCATTCGAGGAATCATTACAGCCCTTAGTACTGTAAAGTTAGTAAAAGAAGCTTGTACAAACACAACACTTTTTCCAAAGCTGCTGATTAGCTAGCCTTTGTGCCTTACAATTGTGAAAAGTATTCTTTCTTTGACAGGATGCCAATATGTGGAGAAATGTGTGATATTTAATTATACACAATTGTCAATAGTTTTCTCTCAGGTTATTCAATTTAAAATGTTGGCAAGCAAATAAGGTATGCAATCTTAGTTTTGTTTTGAGATATTTGTTTGCCTTTTCATCAGAATGTTTTCATACTTTCTCTGCTGGGCCTACATGAGAACTACTGCAAATATAGAGGATCTTGCTGATTACTGGTTGCTAAAGCAGTTTTCCACTTCTACAACATACTTATCTATGCACTTCATGAGCACTGCATACTGTGCATACTTTGAAATTAGAATCTGCTGCCCCCTATGTGGATTTGTTGACAGTACTGACATACTTTGTAACAAAAATGTGTATGCTTCTCAAAATCTGCACACATTAATCTGTCTAAATAGAAACATTGTTCTGAATTTGTTTAGGCGTTGCCTTCAAATGTTGGCTGCTGGTCTCTTTCTTCCTGGCTCTGTGGGAATTACTGACCCCTGTGAAAGTGGAAACTTTAGGGTGCATACAGTGATGACTCTGGAACAGCAGGTAAATGCTTGACTTTGTTGTTTACTGCGGTACATCTGTGGTGTTGGTCAATATTTATTATTATTCTTAATTTTCTCTTAATATAGGATTCAGATAAATATCTTGCAAATAGAAAAAATAAACTTGCCGCAAGAGCGGTTGCAGACACAACGCAGCTGAACAGAAGTAAGAACTGAAACATGACAACCTGATAATGTTTCTTTTGTTTTTCTTTAGGACATGGTGTGTTTCACTGCCCAGACATTAGTAAGGGTGCTCTCTCATGGAGGTTACAGAAAGATCCTTGGCATGGAGGGAGATGCCAGCTGTAAGAAAATGGCTTTTCTTTGCTGCCTCCTGGAAACAAGAAGGATTTCTGATTTAACAGACCATTTGTTATTATGTTTCAGTTGGAATTGTTTATTTTTTATTTAGAATTACCTGTAGGCAAACCAGAACATATTTTGTGCAGATGTGCTGTAAGCATATGAAATTTTTACTACGGCCTTACTGCTCTGTTCAATGCTTGCTAATATCTTCAAATAGTTTTACAACATCTTTAAAGCTGCACCGAATGTTGAGATAGCTGTAGAGGTGGAAAGAATACCAAAGTAAAGCACTTGCGTAAAATACAAGTGAAGTTGCCAAAATAAAATGTTACTCAAAAGTAAAATGTTATGCTTGTGAATTTCACAAAGAAAATTAGAACATATTGGTTTCAAACTATTAATTAAAGAAGAACTTTTATAGATATCCATCAAAAAGAAAACATACATAATGAATATTTGGGAAATGTGTTCAATTCCTCATGTCTTTTGTCAGCTTCTGTCTTTCCAGTTCTCTACAGATAATCTCCCCCATCTCAGCATCTGTCTTTTATCACACCAAACCTGCTCCATCCTTCCGTACATCTATCTTTCTTGTTATTTTCCTCTTTCTCAAATCCTGGCAATTCTGATTTTCATTACATCCTTTATCCAAAATGTCCACTGTCCTTCCTATCTAGCAGTTCTAAGTAACAGACTTCAAACTAAGAACCTGATGCTGTTTTCAATTCAAATTATAATCACAGGTACCAGATTAAACTGATATTATTTACATTTGTTGTTAAAATATTATTTAGAATGTTTACATAGTCATAGTCTTGAACATAAACCAAGCTAAATTTATACTGTATGACAAAGCTGTTACCTTTCTGTTTATCTGTAATATAATATACGTAGATAAACTGGTTCCATGGGTTTTTTTTTCCCTCAGAGGATGATTTGAACTTCACTTTAGTTTTTTGGTTAATGCCTCACGAGTAGTAGCCAATCAGCTACTGTGCAAAGCACAGTAACTGATTACTATCCCAGCAGAAGGATCGACATTGTTCTACTGATGTTTTTTTTTTTTACCATTTTAGGTTTTACTCATAAATGGATATTTAAAACGTAATTGAGTACTTATACTTCTCTTTAAAAAAATGTACCCATAAAAGTTCAGGTTTTTTAAAACAAGTGCCAAGTACATACAAATACAAATTTTATTCAATTGCTGTAGCTTGAGTAAATGTAACTAGTTAGTTTCCACATTGGGTGGGTGTACTGCTGCCTTTTAACCCACCTGCCTTTTAAGCTTTAGCACCACCACCCATCTTTCCACATCTGCAGAACTGGAAATCAAAAGCTGGTTACAAATAATGGGCCATATAGTGATACTGCCCTAGGTTCAGGATGAGTTTTGGTCTTTTGTGAAAATCTGTTGTATTTTTTAGTTGCTTTTCTTACAACTGCTTATTTCAGCTAATCAATTGAATATTTCATATTTAGTCACAAATCTAAACAAAAGATTAACTCTAAACTGTTCTTTCCCAGATTTGGCCATAGAAATGTCTACATGGGATGGAGTAATTGTCACTCCATCAGAAAAGGCGTATGAGAAACCCCCAGAAAGAAAAGAAGAGGAGGATGAAGGTTTGGAAGAAGGAGGAGATGGAGAAGATGAGAGCATGGAGACACAGGAGTAGGAAGGTTAGAGCAACTTGACACAATATTGAAACCAAATCACAGCTTTTGTTTTCATTTGCGTCTTAAGAAGGGGATGAATCTGTAATACAGTGCAACAGAAAAGGCTGCATTGTTGAAAAATGTTTGTTGTTCCAACAACCCTCATAATTTCTGAAATGGGGTCAACACTGAATTTTTGACCTATCAAAATGTAAGTGTTCCTTTGTCTGGTTGTAGCTTCGTTACGCTCATAATCTGGTTAAAAGCTTAATATTTTATAAAATAATTTTCACTTTTTTCCATTTCATTTTTATGCAGTGAAAATACTCTCAAAACATCTGTACGTGTGTAATACTGGATTTGTAATCTGTGTAAGCATCTTTGTGTGTAATTTTGGATAGTTGTATCTCTGAAACATGATTTGTAAACCGTAAAGAGGAAATTTGTTCTTAATTCTGGGTACTTGTAAGTATGTGGTTAAATGCATACACAAAAATTAAGAAATTCCAAATGCAAAATAAAAGTACACACACACAATTACAATTTCTACAAACGTTAAATTTCTGCACACAGATTTTTTAACTTCAATCTCACAAATCTGATCATTCCGAATTCAAACCTTCTCCTACGCCTACAAATGTTTAATAAGAACGCACAAGTCGCCTAATACACACAGACAAAACTGCATTTATGCACAGATTCGGTTAGAGTGCACAAGGATTTTTGAGACTCATTTCACTCTACCGACTAGGCCTGTCGTGATAAACAATAAATCAATTAATCGCAGGATAAATGAAAGTTATCTGGCAACAAACTAGCAGACAAAAAAACTTAGGTGTAACGGGTTCAATCGGGGACACACAACACACCACACACTACAGGATGGGTTACAGTTATCGCAAGTGACAATCTTAGAACGTTGGTCGTTCAAAGATTGTCGTAAGGGGAAAATTGGGGCAAAAAATCATGTAGTGTGAACTGCATGAACTACGGAGGAGTGAGCTATTGCATCAAGTCGTCGGATATGCCCGTCTTCTCTATCTAAATCTAATGATTATTGAAGGGCAAAATAGTATACAGACTTCATACTCTTTTGGTTGAATGCAGTATTTACTTTGATTTTATGTTTTGTTTTTATTCAAGTGCATTTTTTGTTAATGAAGACTGAGAGTCAATTTTAGTTTTGTTTTTGGTTGTTTTGTTTACCAGTTCCAGTGTTAAATATTGTTTTGAAAATAAGGTGTATCTGTTTTTGGCAGGATATCGCTTGGATTATTATGTCATTACCATTACATTAGTTTAAAATGATCTTCAAACAATATTATCGTTTATCACAATAATTTTGAGACAATCGCTCAGAAAAATTTATCATTACAGGCCTACTTCCGACAGCCTCAGATTCTTGCGTAAATGGTGCGTTTATTTGCTCGCAGAAAACTGGGTCATCTGGTTTTTGTTCGGAGTTTAGTATTTTTATCCTCTGAATGTCTGTCACTGTGCTTGTGCCGAAGAGGCAAAGATGTTTGCCACTGACAAACCTGACTTTGACAGTTACTGAACCTGAAAATTACTTGTATCTTCATAATGTATAAGTAGAATTTTTTATTTTAATGTTGATTAAATTTGTATGTATTAAATATTTTGCTGTGAAGGCTATTTTGGCAGCAGTGCTTTAAAGAAATGCATGAAATATAATTTTTTTTAAAGTATATGTTTATTAGCTGTTAATTGTCAAAATATCAATTGAAAAACAAATTTGCTGTCTTGTGAAAATCTAAACCATCTGAATATATTTTTCCATCTGCACGAGAGAAGTTGAGGGGGGCAAGAAGGAGGGGTCACGGGGGGCGAAGGAGAGAAGCTGAGGGGGTGGCTAGAGTACGGGGATGGACAGACAGACAGCGTATTGCAAGAAGGGGGAGGAGGTCTGACTGTACACTAACCCCCTTCCCCCACTCCCCCAGATATGCTATTTTATTTATAGAATTATAAGTAATTTCCACTATAATAATGTTGTATCTACCAGAGGATTCCTCTGGTCATAATCTTTCATTAGAGCCCTTATTGATGACTGTATGTTGAAGCACTGAGGAGTTACAGTCATTTGAAGTTTTAATATCAGGTGTTGTCCAATTGTGCCATTTTGAGATGCCAAATGGAGACTCAGAATGGCACACTTGGATAGCACCTGTACATCCTCAAAAATGAACATGTCCAAAATGACATTTCTTTTTTGTGCTATCTTGATCAGTCTTGAAATCCATGAGCAGAATACTTTATTCTACAGATTTATTGTATTTTCCAGTCCTTTCATTCAACATTCAATGTGCATTTACAAGAAATAAAAATGAAAAATCTGGGTGAAGCAAAAAATATTTTGTGTGTGTGTTACAAACTACTTACAGTTAAAGTACTTTTGACTGCAAAAATAGAAAATTTAGCTTGTCATCTTCATAAAGAGACCAAGCTTTTGCATGTATTCCAAATGGTTCAAGAACAGCAGCTGATTTAATTTGGGTATACTTTTTCAGACGTTTTTGGTGATTTAGGGGGTGAGGATTAAGGGGTTAATCAACTTGACAAGAACAATGACAAGACAAGAATACCAGGTTTGTCCTGGTTTGCAGATGAAGTATATTTTGTTCAAGGGCTGATGAAATGGAGTCTTTGTGCATTTCACTCAGATCCAGACACAAATACAGTTTGAACTGAAGATTTTGGAGGCTGTGTGAACATTAGTCTAAATCATTATTTACGCTGAGAAGTCAGCATAGATAAAGAAGGTCCATTTCAGTTCCTTCTGGTGAATAAGGTCCAGCAGCAGATGATGTTCCTGGCAGGTCCAGGTCTACCTTCATTACTGCTGAAGCAACAAAATATGGTTACTGTGATGGTGACCAACATCCAGCTATATTACCTTATGAATTATAATTAATTAAATTGGCCATTATATTTGGAAATATGTGACTAGGAATTAATAAGTAAATTAACTGCAGGTAAATAGCTGTTGTCTTATCTGATGCATGTGCCCTATTTACACAAACACAAAGTAAATTTATATACAGAGATGTATATTGATAGAGGTACTGACAGGACAGAGACAGAATAAATAATGCGAAACATAGAAACATAAACAAAACAAGATGGCCTGCTTGGATTGTTGAAGTTTTGCATTTGCCAGCATGCAGTGCCACTATTAAGACGTGAAATATTTTTGCCATTATTTGGTGCAGGCCAACGGTTTTTTAACCATATGCATGCACTGCTATCATCACAGATGGTTTTCTGACTGCCTTCACCTGACAATAAATAAAGAGCAGATGATCCACAACACTGCAAAAGAAGTGTATAATTATGCTGCAGAGTGAAGGTAAAAGGGGTGACGGGCTCATTTAAAATTACTCGATGTCTCATTATAAACGGAGAGCAAAGCGTGCAGGTTTAACTTCTACTTACTTCTGAGGGCAGACCACAGG
This sequence comes from Xiphophorus couchianus, assembly GCF_001444195.1. Lineage (NCBI taxonomy): Eukaryota > Metazoa > Chordata > Actinopteri > Cyprinodontiformes > Poeciliidae > Xiphophorus > Xiphophorus couchianus. The sequence goes on from NC_040240.1 coordinate 26,795,384, forward strand.
GACGCTCTGTCTTCTATCACAGCCTGTTTTTCCACCCAACAAACCATTTTGCCACCCTGTGGTCATTTTTTAAACCATATAATCTCATCTGTACCACTCAAAAATACACAATATGTCTACAAACTATTTTGGAGTATTATAAAGAAGTGCTGAGATATTCCGAATTCCAACGAAATAGCCACTTTGGCACAGTGACAGACATTCAGAGGATAAAAACACTAGACTCCAAGCAAAAAAGCTGGAATTCAAACCAGAGTTGTATACAAATTTCCTTGTTAGGGTTTACAAATCATGTTTTACAGACACAGCTATCCAAAGTGACACACAAAGATGCTTACACTGATTACAACTCTGGTATTACACACGCACAGACTAATGACTAATACTATTTTCACTCCATACATTTTTGCCTGATTTCAATTTATGTATGTTAGCACAGATTGCCAGGATGGTTTTCCAGATCTTAGTTTCGAATGGGGTCTTGTTTTTTCAAAATACAGTATGGGTCAGCATTCCTTTTTTAATCTTTGATATTCTCTCTGTGGAGAACCATAGAGCTACACAAAACTATTTTGTACCTGGGTCTATAATAGAATTTACAAGGGATTATTTTGTGCTTTTGTTCAGCGTCATAGTATCATGTTGTGTTAAATGATGGTTCCTAAAGAACCCTCCAAAATGACCACGTCTGTACTGCTGTTTTTTCCATTCACAGTGAACTGAGCTGATCTTAATAAGGATGATGTGGGGTACACTGAGGAACCTATCAGAGGAGCTCCATTGGAAGCCAGAATTTCCCGAAAATGGAACTGTATTGTCTTTTAATTGAGATGTTTTTCTTTCCCTTAATTTGGTTTTATATTTGCCTTTGTAAAAGTTCAATAAACATGTTTTCAGATTGGGTTATGTGTTTGTTCATGAAACAAGTGAAATATGAAAATAGCAGAGCATCATCCAATCAAAGCAAAGCTTCCAATGAAACATAACTGTACAGTAATGTTAAGGAATGATTTCTAACTGACCCTGGAGACATCCCTTACACCAGCGGTCCCCAACCTTTTTAGTCGCTTGGACCGGTCAGCCCTTTGCAATTTTGCTGGAGGGGTGAGGGGTGTTCCGATGTTGTTTTGTTACTCATTCTGCTGCAAGTTGGCTCAATTTACGCGCAAGACGTAACCGGTAAAATCCGGTTTAGAATTTTCAAAATAAAAGACCGAAGTAGTTCATTATTTCTTGCACGGCCCGGTACCAATTGGTCCCAGTCCGCGACCTGGTGGTTGGGGACCACTGCCTTACACAATGTTTTAACCAACAGGCAGTGTCAGCGTGTTGAGTTTCCTTAGCATAACAAGCACAGTCTTTGCTGCAGTGATAATAGACTAACTGCTAACTTCCAATCTTTGCCCAACAGTTGATTGACCCACAACAGATTGTTTTTTGCTTAGCAGCACCAATACTGCAAAATTAAATCTATTATGTTAAAGCTTTTTTTTTTAAAGGTTTTAGTGCCTTTAGTGGCCTGTATTTGATAGTGAATTGACAGGGAAGTGGGTAATGAGAGAAGGGGGAAGACATGAGGCAAAGGTCGCCAGACCTCGAATCAAACCTCTGTGACAGCCGCATTGAGAACTAAAACCTCCATATGTGGGTTGTGCTTAACCCTACCGCCACCACAGCACCCCATTATGTTGAAGCGTGATGGGGGAGAAAGGGATTTTCTTTCTTTTCCGTAGGAAGTATTGTTTCCACTTGTAGATTTTCAAGATACAAGGTTTTCAAATGAATTATGAATATTTTATTTCTAAAGTATCCCATTAGAAAATAATGTATTGAATCAGTTACCCGCTTTGATTCCCATGCAGTGTACAGCAACTTTCATAATCCACAGATTGATTAACTTAAAGGGGCAGTATTGTGTTTTCCAGGATCATAGTACCATTTTATAGCAGAATCAAGTAATTATGTAACCTTCAGTTGTTATAAAAGTAATGTGTATATCAAACATGACTTAAAAGAAAATTGACCTTGCAATTTAATGTCTTGTAATTGGGCCTCTGTCTCTTTAAGAAGCTGCTCTTTCCAACACTTTACCTTCAGCACATCATCTCAACAACATTTCAACATTAAGCTGCTTACAAATGTTCTTCGGAGTATTGGATTCAGAAATGGTTACAGTGATATTAGAAGCTCCACTAGGTGTGTAGTTGCTGCTGTCGCTAATTTGAAGAAGCTAAATGGGGAAGGCAGCTCTCTATGAGATGGGAGTGAGAAGCTTGGTGAGGAAGAAGATCTAGGCAACCCCAAATGGTTGCCAGAGATTCAAAGATTTTTTCAAACATGCATGAAAGAATCAAAGCAACACTCCTTGTATCTTTTTGATGAGGGGCTAATGTGATGCAAAGGTTTTTTTTAAAGTCAATTTTACAGGTAAGTTGCAGAAAGGATGCATTAGGAACTGATTATACTGAGCTCAAAATATAGAAAAATTTTATTTTGTTTCACAAATTGTTTGGTGATGAAAAGAAGCAATTTGGATATGTGAAAAGTTGAGCTGAGAACTATGCGGAGAGACATCTAGCTTTATTTTGACAATTAAACTTGTTGAAGAGTTGAAGCTAATGTCTCTTTGAAGTTGATTTCTACATGTGGCACAGATGTGCCGTAACAAAAGTAGGTGAATCCAAGATTGATATCAACTTGATCAGAAAATTCACTTTTATACTTTTTTTAATCATTTAATGACTATTGAAAAATCTGATTTGTACTATGCATTTTATTAATAATTTGGATGAGTTTGCTGATTAATTCTCAAACAATGCAGTTTTAGAAATTTATAAACTTAAAATGTCAAAGTAAAAATGTGAAAATATTTTAAAATACTGCTTAAAAGCAACTATTCACTATAATTTAATAAAACTCTTATAGACAATTATTTGAAGAGTAACCAAAGCCAAAAGAAGTTCAGAAATTCTGCCATTCTTCAGACGGAATTATAACTATATTATAGAAAACCAGAAACATGACCACTGGGTTAATATTTACTGTTTAACAGCATTCTTGGAAAATAAATTTTTAATTTAATCAATTTATTATTTCTATTACAGTTTTACTTTGACATTTGCAAAGCAAGTGTATTCCTCAAAATTCATACAAACAATAACGTACCACGTCTTTCTAAAAATTCTTAGTTCATCGGTCTTGAAAGTCCGATGTGTCAAAGAACATGTTGGTGCGCCAGCATAAGTCCTTGTTTTATTGTGTAAAAACAAATTGATTAGTCATCTTGTCAATATAACAGTGTACTCTGGAGGGACATTCTGTTGTAAACTATAGCTAAAGTTTTTTATAAGTATTGTAAATTGTAATTGTAGAAGACAATATTCACATTCACTTTTACTTTGTTCAGCAATTTGACAGATCATGTCATTGATAGAAGGAAAAAAAGAGCACAAAAAAGTAAAACTGGGAACATAAGATCTCCTTAAGGAAAATGGTACATGCAGTGCTGTAGGAACTGCGGTGCATCTCCATATTTCCATCTCCACATGCTGAGAAAAGATCTAAAATATTCCTCATTGGGGTTCAGGAATGAAGAGTAAGGTGATAGGAACTCCACCGGCATCCTGTTTTGGGACACAAACCTTTACATTACAAACTACCATACGATGGTGTGATGGAAATTGGCATCTTCAGCTCTGCCTCTTCCTGTTTTGCCTGTTTACTCCTCCCCAACGACCTCCCTCTTCTTCCTCTCACTGGTTGTTGATCCTGTCCAAATTGTCAACCTTCCATTGTCAGAAATGTAACATTTGTGTTGTGCTCCAGTTACATATACTAAGTTAGGATTCATCTGTTAGAAATATATCAGTTCAGGCAAAAGTTAGAAAGTCTAATGGAAATGCATAAAAATATTCTTGACATATTTGTTCAACCTTTTTCTATGTGTACTTACAGCGGAGGAAATAAGTATTTGATCCCCCACTGACACAAAAAATGAATGAAACATTTTTACATATATACAGTATATGTATATAATCAAAATTTTATGCCAGCTTTATTTTAACAGTGACACATAATATCACAAGAAAAACAGAAAATTACATAAAATGAGAAAAAATCTATAATTTGAATTCTATTGAAGGAAGGAAGTATTTGACCCCCCCGTGAAACATCATTTAATATTCGGTTGGAAAGCACAGCAGGTTATGCATGCATGAAAGAAGTTTTTGTTGGGATTTTTTTATGAGGTGTGCACACACTTCAGGAGTAATTTTGGCCCATCACCAAATTCTTAAGATTTTTAAGCATGCATTTGTAAACACGGAGCTTCTGCTCTCTCCATAGATTTTCAATGGGATTGAGGTCAGGAGACTAGCCAGGAGCCATTCCATGACCTTTATATGTTTCTTCTGGAGCCATGTAAACAAAGTTTCCTTGGCTGAAACATATAGTCTGTGTCCTGGGTGAGAAATTTTCAACCAAGATGGCTCATGTCTAACACTAAATAAAAAGGAAACATTCAACATTGTCTGAACAAATTAAAACCTGTAATTTTACATCACAGTAAAGTTAAGTATTTACTGAGGTCATTAAGTTGAATCCCCTGAGTCCAACACCAGGATGTAAGTTTGAAATATTTTACTTTTTTCTGAACAAATTTTAGTCCCAATTTTTTTTCCCTTGACAAACTAACCCCTGGAAAAAAAATAAGGGGAGGGCAGGTACTTTATATGATAACATAACACATGTTATCATTGTGGTTTTTCATCTGAGAAAAACCACAAGGTAGAGGAATAATAGACAATGCATCTTGTTAACATGCTTTAGTTGCACAATGATGAGTTAAAAGTCATGGTGTATCAAACTAGTGTGAAATAACATAATATTTCTCGGATATTAGTACCTGATAATTTTTTGGAAAAACTGAAATTTAGACTGCAACAACAGGGGTCAGATGCTAAACTAAATTTCCAACAAAGCCATCCACCTTTCTCAGCACATTTTAAAGAGAAAGTCACATTGTCCAGTGAGATTAATTACTGGTTGGTAGACAGAAAAACTTCTGTGTATAGGTGCTGCTATGTGATTTATGTATGTTTGGAAACTATATTTAACTATCTTTCTGATATGAGTTTTTGTAAAAATTAATATTTTCCAATAAAACGAATAAACCAATGAACCAATAAAAAATGAACATTTAAAGTGTCAAACATTTCTGCTGTGTGTGCAGTTTTAGTGACATGCATTTGTTGGTATCTTTTTTTATATATATATATACTGTATTTGGCCCCAGGTGGAGCAAGGATATGTTTTTTTTGGAATGATAAACCACCTGCTGTTGGATGGAACCATAACATGGTACAGTGATGGCAGGAAACCCTTTCTTTCACAGAATTTGGTGTGATGACCCATTGTGTGTGGTTTATCTGGGTTCATGGCTTCAGTTTTAGCCATGGATGGAGCATTGTGACAATAGAGAGGACTGATGAGAGCAACCCACAAGTCCCAACAAAGCCTGGGCCTGTTTGATAAATCCCCAGCTTGTCCAGTGGAATAAAAATATCACAGCCATTCTTCAGCAGGTCCAACAGGAGTGGTGGGTTGTTGTACAGGACAGTTCCTACTTGATGGATGCGTTTGCGGAGCCAGACCCACATGACAGCAGGAGTTACAGTGACTGGAATGGAAGAAGATGATGATGAAGACAGTTGGTCAGCAGGGATGGCACTGCTGGGACTAGTAGACAATGGTGATTTGGTACTTCTGTAACAATCCTCGCAGTCCAGGAGCAGGCAGAGTTCATACACATCTCGAGTGACATTGAGAATCAGAGCAAATAGGTAGTACCTGTCAAGTTCAACACATATGTTTCAATTGTAGATTTATATTTATTTCATTCATTTACAGTTTAAGATGAACATGTCACTTGTTGACAAAAGTTTTTATTGTTTATATATAACCCCCCCTACATATATGTATGTAAATGAAAATTTCAGATTCTTCCATGATTTCTAAGTGGGAGAACTTGCAAAGTCACAGGGTGTTTAAATACTTATTTTCCTCACTATATACTGTATATATATATATATATATATACATATATATATATATGTATATATATATATATATATACAGTATATATATATACTGTATATAGTGAGGAAAATAAGTATTTAAACACCCTGTGACTTTGCAAGTTCTCCCACTTAGAAATCATGGAAGAATCTGTATATATATATATATATATATATATATATATATATATATATATATATATATATATATACAGTATATATATACAGTACAGACCAAAAGTTTGGACACACCTTTTAATTCAATGAGTTTCCTTTATTTTCATGACTGCTGATTTTACCTGACATTGTAGATTCACACTGAAGGCATCAAAACTATGAATAACACATGTGGAAATAAGCACTAAACAAAAAAGGGTAAAACAACTGAAAATACCCCTTATATTGTAGTTTCTTCAAAGTAGCAACCTTTTGCTGTGATTACTGCTTTGCACACACTCTGCATTTTCTTGATGAGCTTCAAGAGGTAGTCACCTGAAATGGTTTTCACTTCATAGGTGTGCCCTGTCAGGTTAATAAGTGGGATTTCTTGCCTTATAAATAGTCATGAAAATAAAGAAAACCCATTTTAATTAGAAGGTGTGTCCAAACATTTAGTCTGTACTGTATATATATCTATCTATATATATATATCTATATATATAGATATATATATATAGATAGATAGATATATAGATATATATATAGTTGACAAAAAATTTTCAACTTTCAGGTTTTCATATTCAATCAAACATTTATAAATCATATCTGATCCTAAAACATTCATTCAGATGCACTGACTCAAGCCTCACTATAGACTATAGGTATGTAAAAAAAACATATTACTACATTACTTTAAACATGTTTGCGTCATCGGTAGGAACCTTGATGCAAGGGCCAAATTACCTATTGATAAACAGTCTCAATTTACCTATTTTTCAAAAGGTAAATTGAGAGCTATGCTTTTTGGCTCAGCTTTCTTTACTACGGCGCCCTCATAAAGCACCAATTTGCCTATCGATTTCCCACTCTGATTTTACCTGATTTGTGTGATACATAAAGTGGACCCAGAGATATTTAAACTCCTTGACCTTGACCTGAAGATGGCACTCTACCCTTTTTCATCTAAAGACAATGGTCTTGGATTTAGAGGCACTGATCCTTTCCTGGCCGCTTCACACTCAGCTGCAAACTGCTCCAGCAAGCCATGAATGCCTATTCCTGATCAATATGCCTGATAGAAAGATGGATGGAGTTAAACACAGGGCAATCTCTGAAAGGCTTGATACAAGAGAGGAGAGTCATCCTCAAGCTGGCCCTAAATATATTTGTGTCATTTTAAAACGCTTTAACACTCTGATTTTTTAACAGACACATGATTTCTGTATCACTGAATAGGTGATTTAAAGGCCTATAAGAATAATTGTTTGCTTTGGATATAAAAGTTGCTAAGGACATACCAATTACAGACAGTTTTAAATAGTGAAACTGTAGAATCCAGAGAAAAACCCACAGAAAAAATAATATGTAACTTACCTGAAAGATCTATGATTCCATTTCTGTTGATCAAGTTTGGAAATTATGCCAATTTTCCCTGCCCAGAGAACATTGTCACAAGCAAAGTACATGGCTCTGTTCAGGTGACCAATGGTAAGGCACAGCCTCAGAACACTGTCAGAAAGATGGATGGTCATCTTGGCTGCCTGCAGAGCCTCTACAGAGTTCCCCAGACGCAGCACTGTGGGACATCACACGTCAGAACAGGCAGAGCTTCTGTACTCAAAACTCATACTGGATTTTTACACTTACACTTTCTTGTCAGGCTCATATGTGCTTCCAGTTCACTGATAGTTCTTTGGAGGTCAGTGGATACACTGCTTTTGTGCAGAGTGTAGCCCAACAACATGCAAGAATACTGTGCAGCCCTGTGGTGGATGAAAAAACAGTCAGTAAGCAGATAGCTATTTCTCAGGCGAGAACTGCTTCATACCAAATTAAAGAAGGATAACCAAAGCTGAGCCAAATTTTTTGTTTACCCCTCCAGGGGGTCTTTTATGGGCTCTAGTGTCCCTTATATGAAAGTAGGCTGACAGGTAAAGAGATGGGGGAAGACATGCAGCAAATATCATCGGGCCCGGGAGTTAAACCCGCAACGGCCGCGTAGAGGACTCAAGGCCTCCAAACATGGGTCACGCTAACACCTACGCCAGCACGGCACGCCCAGCTGAGCCAAATTTTAAATCAACTGGATTAAAAAAAAGATAATTTAATACTTTAAAAACCGATTCACAAGCATATAAAGAAAATGAGCAGCTACACATTCCTAGTACCATAGATAGTTTTAATTGTATGGTAAAATATTCTAATATCAGCTGCTGTGGAAATTAAGGGCTTTCCTGCTCAGGTTATGATCATGAAGAGACTGAGTTACACTACCTTTCTGGAATACCCTCCAGAAACCCATCCTGTGAAGCTGTTGCATATACAGAATGATAAAAGCTTTATACAATACAGGTTGTAAAATACAGCTATTTTGATAAAGCTTGCAGTTAATCAAACAAAAAAAAGCACCTCATTAAAATTTTAGTTTAAAGTAAGTTTATTACTTTCTTAGGAGCAGATAGTTCCACTGATCGCAAAGGAAATGAGAACAAGTTGGTTTAAAACTGTTTTAGTAAAACAGGCAAATTTAGAAACATGCAACATAAAATGTGTGTAATTTTAAAGGGACATTAATTTCCAATAATCTTCTGTTAGCAGATAATCTTCCCCATCTCAGCACCCTTCTCCCACACCAAACCCTCTGCATTATTCACTACATTTATGAAGTTGATGGATGTGATTCAAATGTAACCAGTAAAATACTTTACTGAAAAGTTCAGGTTTTGTAAAAAAACTACAAAGTACAGACAAATTGCAATTACAACAATGCAACTAGTTACTTTTCACCCTCTGTATGCCAGTACAATCAAAATAATTATTTTTTCACATTGAAGTGCTTCTACTTTCTGCTTTATCCATACAGGTGGCCTACAGTACAGTAATATATTGATATGTTTTTATTTGTTTTGGTTTAAACTTTGCTTTTAGAGAGATAGAACAAATATATATTGTAAAAAAGATTTTTTTTTCATACAACTTTGTAGAAATCATTCTTTATATGGGCAAAAAGAAAAAAAAATTGTTTTTGGGGGTCTCCCTAGTGGTCACGATAGGTCACGCTTCACGGGTAATATGAGCTGCCTTGCAATGTGCAGAGCGCATCCAAACCTCAAAAGCACTGGTGGAAGATATGTAAGCAAACTATTTTGCAAAAAAGGACTTATCCTTCGGGGACAGAGAAAAGACAGGGAAAGAGTAGAAAAAAACTACTCTACTCTTTCTATTATCTTTGCATACAAGTTATATCTTTGCAAACTTATATGCAAAGATATAAGTTTGCATGTCTCAAGTTAATGTAATGGATGCCACCAGCATAATATAGCTATATTATGCTGGTGCCCATCACCAGTGGTCAACAGGCGAGAGGACAGTCCTGGACAGTCCATCTGGTAATGTAATGTTTATCAAAAACAACAGATCTTCTTATTTGTGTGAAACTGAGTTTTAATTTTAAATTAGTTGATTCTTGTTGTTGGCCCTATATATTTCTGAGTTATTTTACTGTCTTCAAGACAGCGTGTTTGATCAAGTTTGATGACAATAATTACAATTTTCTCAATGTTTGACATTGTCTTTTTACATGAGGCTACCTGGCTACTACATTGACATGAGCTACTTTAAGCTGTAGCTGGCGATATGTTGTTTGCTGCTGCACCTGATAATTTATGTGCCTAAAACAAACAATATTTTTACATCAATTTATAAATTATGTGAAACCTCTCTAACAGCACTGCTAAAAATATTTGAAGGCCCAGAATCAGCCCAGTGTCTATCCACATTTGTGGGCGAGAAAGTATTAATGTAATTTTTAGCTATTGGAATTATGCCTAATTCCAACAGGAATCAAGTATAATTATATGCATATGAATACGCAGATATATGTATAGGCCTGTCGCTCTCCACTGACCCCTCCCTTCCTCATTTCATTAGCATAAGGGAGGAGTGAACTATTGCATCAGTAGGCCTGTCCCGATAAACGGCAAATCAATTAATCGTAAGATAAAATAAAACTATCAACGTCATTTTAATTATCGGCATTATCGTCTCTTCCGACCTTTTTCTTTTTCAGCTAAAGACACTGAATGAAAAAAGGCTCAACTCCAGTGCTCTCCACTGACCCTCCCTTCCTCATTTTACTTAGTGTAATGCCCAGCGCACACAGCTGTCGGCCGATTGTCGGCCCATTTTCAAAACCTGACACATTAGTCGACAGAAATCCTAGGTATAACTGTTCTATCGGGTTCGTTCCTGCCCTGTGGTGTCCAACAATGGGCACAAAATAATGGCTACAAATTCAGTTAACTAATTTTAAAATCAGGCATTAATCAATGCTTTACTACAATCTACCTGCAATGCATGTTGCTAGTGTCAGTCCTGACCAAATGAAAATCATTATAACCTATTTACATCCCGTTAACGAAGAACAGCTGAAAAGTTATCTGGTTTATCAACTGCGATAGCAATTTCGCTCCAACTCCTCCCCTTGTCATTTCTATATTCTTTGCATGTTGAATAAACATTAATGTTGTTTCCACTATCATCTCCGATGTCCGCTGGACTTCTGGTTGCGCCATGTCAGCTGTTTGGGATTCCCCTCCGTAATGTCCCCTCAGAAAGCGCTGAGAATCCACGCTTTCTGATTGGCTAACTGTCACATTCAACAGGTGGAGTTAAAGCTCCCAGTCGAGGAAAACCCCTGATTTGGATCTGAGCGGAAACGCGATCTACCATAACACACCACACAGTCTAACAAAGACCAACTTTCTAAGATTGTTGTAAGGGGAAAAATAGGAGCAAAAAATCGTGTAGTGTGAACTATTGCATCAGGTAGTGGGATGTGCCCATCTTCTCTATTTAAATCTAATTATTACTGAAGGGCAACATAATATACAGACTTCATAATCTGCACTCTTTTGGTTGAATGCAGTATTTATTTCCACTTTGGCTTCATGTTGTTTAGTTTTTTTTTTCAAGTGAGGTTTTTGTTAATGGAGACTGAGAATCCATTTTATTTTTGTTTTTGGTTGTTTTGTTTATTTTGTTTATCAGCTCAAGTGTTAAGTGTTCCTTTGAAAATAAAGTGTATCTATCTTTGGCAGGAAATCGCATGCATTATTACGTCATTTACATTAAATCAGTGTAAAAAAGTCTTCAAACAATATTATCGTTTATCGCAATAATTTTTGAGACAATTAATCGTTGAGCAAAATTTGCTATCGTGACAGGCCTATGCATCAGGTAGTCGGATATGCCCATGTTTATCTCAATCTAATTATTATTGAAGGGCAATATAGTATATAGACTACATAATCTGTACTCTTTTGGTTGAATGTAGTTTTTATTTCCACTTTGGTTTTATGTTGTGTTTAGTTTTTATTCAAGTGCATTTTTTGTTAACGGAGACTGAATACATTTTATTTTTGTTTTTGGTTGTTTTGTTTATTTTGTTCACCAGTTCCAGTGTTAAGTGTTTTTCTTTTTTAAATAAAATGTATCTATTTTTGGCAGGATGTGCTTGCATTATTATGTCATTACCATTACATCAGTTTAAAATGGTCTTGGTTCATCGCAATAATTTTTTGAGACAATTGCTCAGCAAAATTTGTTATCGTGACAGGCCTATGTATGTATTTATCCATCTTAAATCCAGAGAATACTAGTTTGTTTGTTTTTGTTGTTGCTTTTACTACCACAAGTGCATATATCCTTGTGATATATGCACTAGGATGCAATGTAAACAGCACTGTGAGAGATGCAATGAGTTTACAGAAGGTGTGTGAATGATCTAATCGTCTGACTGTTGACTGCAGCAATCCACATTATTAGCTGAAATGGAGGGCACCAAAAACAAATTTTGCTTAGAGGCTTGGGCCGGCCCCGAGTTTGTTTCCCCCAAAGCTTACGTTTTTACCGTAGCAGAGTGTTGAGATGCTAAAGGGGAAGGGCGGGAGGACTTTTATTGGCTTTGTCCCTCCGACCGGTCTCTAAATTTTGGTAAATGTAAATGTTTATTTATAGTCCGAATTACAGTATTCACTTAAGCATCTCACAGAGGCATAATATATACAAACCCCCTTCCCCACCAAAATATACTTCAGAACCATACCCAAAATATACTAAAATAAAACTGAGAATGGACAATGAGTAGCCTAACGGACCCCGCTTCTTTAATGGTGACAACACTGACCGTGTTACCTCAAAACTCTCTCCTTCGCTTGACTCTGGGTATTGAACCGAACCCAGGAGTCCATCTTGGATGACGGTGTTCCGGGCCTAGGACTACTTGGCTGGCTGTAAACGTACGGAGCAGTTAATGCTGGCTGGCTGTGCTGCCTTGTCCTTTTAGCCCTGATCAAATAATGGCAGGCTTAGTACCTCCTCTCTGAAGTCTGCACGCTGAAAACACTTCGTTGAAACGTTTTCTGAATTTCCGGTAGTAGACCTTGTTTAAAGATTGTATACTGCCCCCAACAGGCAAAACAACAGGTCTTTCTAAAAGGATAGAAACTGAGCGGAAAAAATTGACAATCACATCAAATTAAATAAATTATTGCCAATGTGGAAAAACATCGTCTGGAATTTGGTTCTGTGTGGACCCGAATCTGGTAGGAGACAACATATAATTGACATGGGAGGTAGGTCTTTAACTATGTTTATCCATGTTTAAAAAGAAAGGAGTAACAGAAATACTTAAGCCAACAGGAGGCGGTATCGGTTCGTTACTATATAGACGGGCTGACACCTTCTCTGGGAACAGCAGTTATGCACCTCTGACGACAATAACTGCCTAATCACAAAATAATCTTTAAGACTTCACCATCACATATTGACACGAAGAGTTTCATTAACATAAAGTTACCTTTATTTTATTGGTACAAAAACCTGGAATCACTGTTCTTGTGTCATGTTTGATCAACTGTCTAAATTGGATCAAACGTCAATGAGAAATAAAAATGAGGGAAAAAAATCACAAACATGCCAGAAAACTTTAAATCTAACGTTGTCATTTCATCTACAAAGATTTTAATAACTGAAATGATACTTATTTATGGCTGCTTTTTGTTTTTTCAGATTGCAAATAAATTAAACGTGCCAAATCACAACAGATGTCAGGGTAGTTCACCAAAACAAAATCCTGTTTGTGAACAGAGATAAACTTAATCCAATCACTGTCAGTAACAGACTTTCCACATTGATCCTATTTATAAAACAATGGGGAGTTAAGTTCAGTTTATAATCTAATTTGTGAAAATTTTTCTATTCAAATAGCCCCAATTGATTGCATCAAGTAACTGACTGAAGAAATCAAGTTTTTTGCATCAAGTTATTACCTAAACAGCAATCTTTTACTGTGTAGCACGAAAAGTAGCAGGACAAGGAAAAGTGCTCAACAGTATAGCAGTACAAGCCTAATACCTATAGAAGTACCTCAGGATAACATAAGATACTCTAACAGTATTCTTTTGTAAAACAAAAGGTTTTATGCTTAGTCTTAAAAGTAGAGAGTGTTTGTCTACTTCACAGACAAAAATTGGATCATGGTTCCGCAGGAGGACAGTCTGACAACTATAAGATCTGCCTTCCATTTTACTTTCAACTAGCAAACATGGAGCAATCACATTTCTGAATAATTTATTATTTTGACAAGACATTATTTGGTTAACAAACTATTCTTTGGAATACCCAGGAATGATAAGTGATTTCAGCTTAAAATAAACAGCACACACAAACAGCAACTCTTAGCAACACAACCAGCTTAACATAACTACTGTTCGTTTCCACTCATGCAGTATGCACTTTTTAATAAAGTACTAAGTTGGACGTCCCTAAAGTTGTTAATCAACAAAGAAAGTAGAGTCCCCATGAAACCCTCATTTGTATGTGGCCATAGTTAAACTCAATACTGCCATTCAAATCCAGAAAGTCTAGGTCCGAATCTAAAGTTTAGAGCTATCCAAAACAATTAACATTACCATCGTGCATGCCTTTTAATGGAAACAATATTGACACTTTAGTTGAAAACAATTTTTGAAAATTACTAGAATGAGAAACATAAGGGGTTTTAAGTAATTGTTACAGATGTTCTTTTGTGCTCATTTTAAACACACATTTTTAATTTAAAGACATAAAGCAATGCAAGACAACATCAAGTTCTTCAGCAAACACATCTAAATATTCTAGAGAGATGGGCCCACTGAGTATTTTAACTTCTAGTATTGGTCCTTCATGCCTTAGTGGGACAAGTCATGCGTCACAGTGGGGAACAGGGCTCATGGTTTACTAGGTGAGCGAGGGGTGAACACTCCTGATGCTTCAAGCATGGTCTTCCTTCGTGCCGTCTCCTTGGCCACATTGTGATTTAACCTTCTCAGGCGTTCCTGTAAACAGAGTATTTATTTAGTCTATATTTTGCAACTCCTTGGGCAGTTAATCTTTTAACTAAAATGATCAAGGAGAAGATGAATGAGAAAAGAATGGAAAGCCTGTAGTTAAAATAGAAAAAATGACAGCATTTAAAAATGACAACATATATGGTAGCTGTAATGATGTTGCTAGTTATGGATACTATGAATGTCTAAAGTCATAATAAACTGGCTTGTGAAATTTATTCACATCATGGCATAGAACCATTGTGCTGACTATCTGTGCTACCTCGTTAGATTTTCCTACCGTAGCGCATCTAGATAGCTATGTCTGCCGGTCGGTGCTACGCATTACCACAAGGCTGGACGGGTTGATAGGTAGCACAGATAGTCAAAACACTGGCACACTTTATGTTAAAAGTGTTGGAGATGTTAATGAGCCATGTGCTTACTTCAAATTTGAAACTTATTGTTCAAAGCCAAAGTAAAACCGTGTAAATACCCAATAACACTTGGTATAATAATCAAACTCTAAGATATCCCTCTGCAACTCCTGAAACAGTGCAGGTAGGCAGGCAAGAGCCGGTGTTATGCCAGGTGTTGGTTTTCCAAAAGGTAAAATTTAATGTTTATGGCTGCCTTGGCTAGTGCAAATGTCCAAACCATGTCATGGTTTACATTGTTTTATCATTGTTGTTTAACAAAAACACTTAATTCTGAATGTGCGAGGCTTTTATTTTGCATGGTTGTGCACCACTATCATTTACGCTCACTCAGAGAACAAAGCATAGAAATACAATTAATAGATTGGTCTATATGGATCGGGCATATTGTCACCGATACCCGATCTAGAAATTTCTTATAGGCAATTTGGATGGAATTTTGATTCCTTTACTCTCCTAACTCATTGTGTTGTTGGGCTGTATTGCTGCAAAAGGAACTGGTAAACTTCATAAAATGCTTGGCTTTGAAAAACTGTATGTAGAAATATTGAAATGACATCTAAAGACACCAACCAGGAAGTTAAAACTTGGCCACAGATTGGTCTTCCAAATGTATAAGCTTCCATCCACTTTCTGTACACCCTTGTCCCTTAGAGGGGTGGGGAGGGGTGCTGGTGCCTATCTCCAGCTAACGTTCCGGGCGAGAGGCAGGGTACACCCTGGACAGGTCGCCGGTCTGCTGCAAATGTACAAACTTGTTGAATCTTTTTTTTTTTTTTGCTACCACTCCCTCCTCTTCCCCTTCTAACTTATCCTTATTAAAAATAATTACCTATAGTCCTATAGTTTCCACTTTTCCTTTTGATCCAACCATTGTATCATAAAGACAGACAAACAAAAAAATTCAAACCATATTTGGAATTTATGTTTTTACACCACAGACATCATTCATATATTTAGCTAAAAGATTCACACATCACTTTGCTTGTTTTATATATTATAATTTGCCATACCCACAGTAGAGCAAATTAAGTATTATGGAGTGATGCCTCTGAAGGTGAAGTCTCGCAATGAATAAAAGACTTGATTTACTTCACATAACTTCTACTCCTCTTCAGAATATTTCACATTCACGAGAAGAAATAGCCAAGCTTCAAGCCAAACATAATCTGTTTCAGCAAGGCACTAAATTAATACAGCACCACAACTTGACAAGAGAAATACTATTTATTTTGTACTCGCTATTATAACCCCTGGCAGAAAAATTATATGTTCCTACTGTTGATGGACACAAAATTGAGTTCTTTAAATTGGAAAAAAAAAAAGGTTTTGGCTCCATAAAAACTATGCTTGCTCACTGCTTGCGTGTAAGAGTTACTGAGTTCCACATGTCTTTTGGTGGTCTAGGAAAAAATTATATATTTGACTAATTATTGTTAAATTTCTGTTAATCCTCAGTATGGAAGAGGTTTAGTCAAGAAAAAGAAGGTCCAAAACCAAGGTCAGGTACTAACCTGAGCGTTCTGTAGGATATTGTTCACAAGCACCACTCTACGCCTCGCATTAAGTAGCTTCTTTACATAAGGATCCAGGTCTAGTGCAATCTTCTGGTGTTCATTTATTCTGAATAACTCTGTGAAGCACATACAAAAAATATATGTAATCATTACATAATCTTTGTCTAATTGTCAATATTAAGTATTTTGTTTTTATTTGTAAAACAGTGCACTGGCACTTTAATAGTACAGTTTTGTGTTATTTTACAATTAAAGATTACCAGTCGCCAAGTTGTCTATATGTTCTCTTAATTCCACCTGGCTTTCTCTGCAAAAGACATTTGTGAGAACAGTCAATAAACAGGAAATTAGATCGATTTTATATATATATATATATATATATATATATATATATATATATATATACATATATACACAGTGGGGAGAACAAGTATTTGATACACTGTTGTTTTTCAGGTTTCCCACTTGCAAAGCATGTAGAAGACTGTAATTTTTATCATAGGTACTCTTCAACTGTGAGTGATGGAATCTAAAACAAAAATCCAGAAAAATACAATGTACGATTTTTAAATAATTAATTTCCATTTTATTGTGTGAAATAAGTATTTGATCATCTATCAACCAGTAAGAATGTTGGCTCTCACAGACATGTTAGTTCTTCTTTAAGAAGCCCTCCTGTTCTCCACTCATTACCTGTATTAATTGCACCTGTTTGAACTCGTTACCTGTATAAAAGACACCTGTCCACACACTCAATCAATCAGACTCCAGCATCTCCACAATGCCCAAGACCAGAGAGCTGTGTAAGGACATCAGGGATAAAATTATAGACCTGCACAAGGCTGGGATGGGCTACAGGACAATAGGCAAGCAGCTTGGTGAGAAGGCAACAACAGTTGGTGCAATTATTAGAAAATGGAAGAAATACAAAATAACGGAAAATCTCCCTCGGTCTGGGGCGCCATGCAAGATCTCACCTCGTGGAGCATCATTGATCTTGAGGAAGGTGAGGAATGAGCCCAGAACTACACGGCAGGACCTGGTCAATGACCTGAATAGAGCTGGGACCACAGTCTCAAAGAAAACAATCAGTAACACTCTACGCCAGTGGTTCTCAAACTTTTTTCAGTGATGTACCCCCTTAAAAATATATTTTTAGTCAAGTACCCCCTGACATGGGCAAAACATTTTTGGAATTAAAAAGAGGTACAGTGCTGTAAAATCACTGTCTGATTTATTAAAGCCAAACAACTTATATCAGTGAACCTGACAAATACATCCATATTGCAAACATTGCATGGTTAAACAAAAAAGAAAAACAGAAGACGGTGACCACCAGGAAGGTATAAAACCAGTCAAACCGTTTTATTTTAAAGGATATTGAAACTAAATACTGAATATAAAATTCAGTGCATGAACACACATTTATATTTTTTCGAACTTTTTACAAAATAATTTTTCCCAAGACTTATTATGAGGAGCCTACTGATTTTTTTAAAGATATTTTGAAAAGCTTCACGTACCCCCTGCAGTACCTCCACGTACCCCCAGGGGTACACGTACCCCCACTTGAGAACCACTGCTCTACACCGTCAAGGATTAAAATCCTGCAGTGCACGCAAGGTGCCCTTCCTCAAGCCAACGCATGTCAAAGCCCGTCTGATGTTTGCAAATGACCATCTGAATGATCCAGAGGAGGAATGGGAGAAGGTCATGTGGTCTGATGAGACAAAAATAAAACTTTTTGGTTTAAACTCCACTCGTCATGTTTGGAGGAAGAAGAATGATGAGTACAACCCCAAGAACACCATCCCAACCGTGAAGCATGGCGGTGGAAACATCATTCTTTGGGGATGCTTTTCTGCAAAGGGGACAGGACGACTGCACCATATTGTGGGAAGGATGGATGGGGCCATGTATCGTGAGATTTTGGCCAACAACCTCCTTCCCTCAGTAAGAGCAGTGAAGATGGGTCGTGGCTGGGTCTTCCAGCATGATAATGACCCAAAACACACAGCCAGGGCAACTAAAGAGTGGCTCCGTAGGAAACATCTTAAGGTCCTGGAGTGGCCTAGCCAGTCTCCAGACCTGAATCCAATAGAAAATCTTTGGAGGGAGCTTAAAGTCCGTGTGGCCCAGCGACATCCCCGAAAACTGAAGGCTCTGGAGGAGATATGTATGGAGGAGTGGGCCAAAATCCCTGTTGCAGTGTGTGCAAACCTGGTCAAGTACTACAGGAAACGTCTGATCTCTGTAATTGCAAACAAAGGTTTCTGTACCAAATATTAAGTTTCGTTTTTCCGGTGTATCAAATACTTATTTCACACAATAAAATGGAAATTAATTATTTAAAAATCATACATTGTATTTTTCTGGATTTTTGTTTTAGATTCCATCACTCACAGTTGAAGAGTACCTATGATAAAAATTATAGTCTTCTACATGCTTTGCAAGTGGGAAAACTTGAAAAATCAACAGTGTATCAAATACTTGTTCTCCCCACTGTATATATATATATATATATATGTATAGACAGATTTTATTGTCATTCAACTGTATATTTAAAAATGTACAAATTGAAAGAAATTTTGTTGCAAGGCTAAAATAATAATAAATAAATAAGTAATAATAAAATGATCAATATAAATGTATATAATAAAAGATTGAACTAATGGGAGTTTAGTATCCTTATGGTATGAGGGATGAAGCTGTTGTGGAATGTGGTAGTTTTGCATTTCAAGCTGCTGAACCTTTTCCCAGAGGACAGCAGAGAGAACAAACTATACTGAGGGTGGAAGGGGTCTTTTATAAATGCCCGAGCCCTCGACAGGCAGCGACTGTAAGCTGTGTCAAGGATGGAAGGAAGTTCAGTCCCAATGATTTTCTCAGCTGTCCTCACCACTCTCTCCATACGTTGCCAGTCAAAGGTGTTGTATGATCCAAACCACAGAGATGCTGCTGGTCAGTATACTCTCTATTGTCCCTCTGTAGAAAATGGTGAGGATGGGAGGGGGGAGGTTTGCTCTTCTCAGCCGAAGTAAAAAGTGCAGATGTTGCTGAGCTTTCTTCACCAGACCAGAGATTTGGAGGGACCACGTCAAAGTGTCAGTAATCTGTATTCCCAGGAATTTAATGTTCCTGACCTGTTCCACTGCAGCATCATTGATGAGGAGGGGTGCGTGACTTGGCTGATTTTTCCTGAAAACAAAATTTTTTTTTGTTCTGTTGACATTCAGGATTAGATGGTTTGCATCATACCAGTCCACCAGACGTTTCACCTCCTCTCTGTAGGCCAGTTCGTTGTCGTCCCCGATGAGACCCACCACTGTTGTATCATCCGCATACTTAATGATGTGGTTCATACTGAACCTGGCATGGCAGTCATGGGTCATCAAGGTAAAGAGCAGTAGACTCAGTACACAGCCTTGGGGGGAGTCAGTAAAGCTTTTTTTAGCAACCCTCACAAACTGGAATCTGTTTGTGAGAAAATCCAGCCAATTGCACAGGGGGTTGTTGAGCCCAAGGCTCACCAGGTGCTGGGGGGTGATTGTGTTGAATGCTGAGATGACGTCCAGAAACAGCATTCGCACATGAGTATTCTTCTCCTCCAGGTGTTTCAGGCTCAGGTGCAGTGTGGTGGAAACAGTGTCTTCTGTGCAGCAATTGGAGTGGTATGCAAACTGGAGTGGATCAAAAGAGGAGGGAAGTTTTGAGATGATATGATCCTTCACCAGCCTTTCGAAACACTTCATCATACTGGGAGTGAGTGCAACAGGACGATAGTCATTCAGTGATGAAGTTGTGAGTTTTTTGGACACTGGAATGATGATGGCCGTCTTGAAGCAGAATGGAACGACAGCACAGCTCAGCGAGGTGTTAAATATGTCAGTGAGGACATGAGCCAACTGGTCAGCACAGTTCTTGGTATGTTATTAGGGCCTGCTGCTTTACGCATTTTGACTCTTCTCAAGGTCCTCAGAACATCAGCTCTCTCAAACTGAGTAATCTGTTCACCTGGTTGGGGAGTGGATTTTCTCACAGGAGTGTTGTTGAGGACTTCAAAATGACCAAAGTAGTTGTTAAGTGCATTCAGAAAGTCTGTTCTGTCCTCACAGGACAAAGGAGCAGCCTTGTAGTCTGTTATAGTCCTGATGCCTTGCCATATGCGCCTGGTGTTTGCTGACTCATGGAAAAATTGTCGAATTTTCTGACCATAGGCACGTTTTGCAACTCTGATGCAGTTCAAGTTGGCTCTGGCTGACCTGAGCATCTCTCTATCCCCACATTTAAAAGCAGCGTTTCAGGAGCTCATGGACCTCCTTTGTCATCCAGGGTTTCTGATTTGCCCAGGTAGTGATGATCTTGGACACGAAGACATCATCCATGCACTTCAGGATGTACGCAGACACAGATTTGGCATACTCCTCAACATTGGTGTGACTGTTTACAGTTGCAGCTTTCTTGAACATATCCCAGTCCGTGCATTCAAAACAGTTCTGTAATGCTGACATGGATCCTGCAGGCCAGACTCCCACCTGCTTCTCAATGGGGTTTCCTCTGATGAGCAGGGGCTTATATGCAGGAATTACAGACATTACATTGGCTCATCCACCTGATGAGCCAAGGTGGGGGAGAGGTCCTGCCTTGAATGCTGCCTTAATATTTGTGTAGGCTCTATCCAGTGTGTTTAAGCCTCTGGTTGCAAAGTTCACATGCTGACGGAAATGAGGGAGAACTGTTTTCATATTGGCCTGATTGAAGTCTCCGGCAACAATGAAAACACCCTCTGGATGTATAGATTGCAAGTCACTGATGGAACTATAGAGCAGCGGTACCCAACCTTTTTAGTCCTGCGGACCGGTCAGCCCTTCGCAATTTTGCTGCGGACCGGTGGTGGGGAGTGGTGAGCCGCAGTACTCCAATGTTGTTTTTGTTACTCATTCTGCTGCGAGTTGGCTCAATTTTGAGGCGCAAGACGTAACCGGTAAAATCCGGTTTTGGATTTTCAAAATAAAAGATCCGGAAGTAGTTAATTATTTGTTGCGCGGCCCGTTACCAATTGGTCCGCGGACCGGTGGTTGGGGACCACTGCTATAGAGCACCTCCTTAATGTTGGCGCTAGGAGGGATATAAACAGCCGTGATGATGATGAAGCTAAATTCCCTGGGCATATAGAACGGTCTGGATTTTATAGTAAAAAATGTTTTTATATATATAACGTAAATAACGAGTATACTACTGTAGCAAACGGGGTTTATTTTAGACTTATTTTAGACTGAGATGTCACGTGATTGTCAAGACAATTGATCGCATACATAATCCAGTTTACCTGACTGAGTGGACGTGTAAATCGAGCTGATGGATTGCAGGTTTGATGAGCTCGAGAAGTCCTTCTGCAACAGGATCTGTACCGGAGAATGCTTCCACCACAGCGACGGCAGCCATTTCGCTCAGAAAACAACAACTGCAGTCAGGAAGCCACGTGTTCGTGACGCTAGTATACCATCATCAATGTTACATTCTATTAAAACACGGCAGTTGGAATTTCGACCTTCATATGTGAACAGATATTTTAGTAAAACGTCAACAAATCTATTTTAAAACTTTGTGACATATTAGGAAATGTATGATTTAATTTAAGCATATAACAACAACAAACTTAGTTGCGAGATCCTCTACGAGACTGGTTAAAATACCAAAAACACTCTCGGAACTGACGTCAATCTTATGTGCGGTTTCTATATTCCTACATACATTGAACATATCTGACTCTCCATTTTCCTGCCCAAGTCCTCCCAACAGCACCATTTTAACCACATAGGTGGTTGAACCGATGCGGGACGGGGTTCTGTAGTTTTCTTCATTTACTTTAAGGTTCTTTAATTCTATTTTTACTTTATGCATCTACTGAGTACGAAACCAACCTGTTATATTTTATTTAAACCGAGTATAACAAGGATACCTACTGGAAGAGAGACCACTGAAGCTAGGTGCTACAGTTAACCGCACCAGATTTTTTTCTCATAAGACGCAACAGTAAGTACAAACAAATACTCTGCTATCACTAGATATATCAGAGCCCTCAATAACAAGTATATTTGTTCGTAACGGTTAAAAAAGCACGTCTAACTGTAGTGCTAGTGATACGAAAATATCTTATTAATTGTGAATCAACATGATGGGAAACCGCAACTCACCGGTTTTCTGTGAATGAATATGTTACATTTATTTCAGTTACAAGCAGCATATTTTCCCCTGCATATTCAAGGAATTTGATTTCTCATCACAAACCACAGATGGAAAGTTGGTTATTTGATATATATATATATGTGTGTGTGTGTGTGTGTGTGTGTGTATGTAGAGAATATTTTAACATTTTTAAAAACGTAATATCTCTGGATATATCTGAAGCTGCTGAATAGATTTAATTTGAAAAAGTAATATAAATATATATACATATATATATAAGTTGAATTTTTATAACCGTTTGAAAAGATGTACCATTTTGGGACACCTTTAATCTCCAGGGATTAAAGGTGCAGTATTATGTATTTTCCATCTTGCCATTTTATAGCACGATCAAAAAAGTGCTGTACATATCAAACATGATTTAAAGAAGTTTGACTTTGCAATTGTATGACTTGAAATTGGGCCTCTGTCTCTTTAATGAGCTCCTGCTCCGTCCAACACTCTGCCTTCATGACCTCATCATAATATCATTCCTCCATTAACTTTTTAACATCGTTTTTAGGAGTGTTGCGTTGAAAAGTTGTTAGTTTGATAAGCTCAGAAGATGCGCAAGTGCGCAGTTCACTGCTGGTGCTACTCTGAAAGAGCTGAGTGGGGGAGTTGCAAAGGAGGGGTGCTCTTTGGGATTGGAGCTTGGGTTGGAGACTAAAGCTCCAGGAAGAAGCTATTTGGAACACTTGATGATTCCTTTTGTGGCACCACAATCAAAAAATGCTCTGAGTTCAATTTCCTGTCCTGTATTTTATTGCTTAAATTCAAGGACTGTCTTTAGTTTCTCATGAGAAAGTTCTGATTAGGATATTACATATAAAGCCATTAATCCATGTTATTTGGCAGATGTTCCTGTAGGGCTGGAGATATGATTGAAAAACTTAACACAATATATCAGTCAATAAATTGACTGTTTATTGACTGTTTAATATCAGTCAATAAACTAATTATTGATTAGTTTTTTGTTTTAAATTACTAATTTTTAAATTACTACTGGTGGCTAGTGGTACCACTAGCCACCAGTTAATGGTGGCTAGTTACCTTTCTTGTTTCATCCACAGTTTTCACTCCATGCCATATTCTATTTTTAAGCAGTTATAAGTCAAGGTGGCGAAACCTGAAACTGCTGCTGCACATGTTGACAGGTAGTTACTCAACCAGTTGAGTAACTACCTGTCAACAGGTTGAGTAACTAGGTAACAAAAGAGAGAGTGAGTGAGTTAGTTGATGCCACCACATTGAGTCCGCCTCGAGTGCGGGCCTCTGAGCAGCGAAGTATTTCCGAATATGGTGGGCGCAACATGGATTTTCTGGTGGGCATGTTATTAAACAAGTTTTTATTAGTTTACCAAAGAACTTGACTCCACCAGCCTTGTTTAGGTTGGCTGTAAGGATGCATTTGCTTAGCATTATTGTCTTGTATGTTAATACCAAATTTTAAGACTGGTAAAAAGCTGGCAGGTGTGCAGCTTTTTACCACACCTGTGGTAAAAAGGTGAGGAAATTGCAAAAATGTCCTACCTGGTGCAAGGAAATTGCATCAGGTACTCTAATAGCTCACCAAATTTGCTGCCATCCAGTGCCCATCTTTTTCCCACTGACAGAAAGTGTGGAAAATGTAGAAAGTGGAACGCTCGGCTAACCCTGTCACCCAAAAATTAGTTTCTGGACGATAATTTGTCCCAGAAATTATTGCAATACACAATAACATAGTTGTTTTGAGAAACTTTTGAAGTAATATAATGGTAATGGAATAGTAATGCAAGAACACATCTCAAAGATGAATGAATTTTAAATTTTAGTGAACATTTTAACACTGGAACTGGAAATTTTAAATATGCAAAATAGATAAACAGAATTTTCTGTAAACAATATTGTTCCTTCAAAATAAAAAGGGCTAGTTGAGACCAATGCACCATATCTTTATTATTCATTGTTTGGTGAAAAGAGAGAGAAAAACAAATGCAAATGGAAATTATTGACCTCATTTTAATATGGCATGCAATTAATTGATTTATTGTGACAGGCCAGCGGTTAACTATGAAACCCCATTTCAAAAAGGTTATGGGATGAACTACATGGTGATAGTAGTTCATCCCATAATCGGTGGGCTGCAAGTTTGATCCCTGCTCCTTCTGCCACTGTCTTGTCCTTGTGCAAGACAAACTGCTTCTGGTCGTCAGAAGGCCACCAGCATGTACCAGTGCCATGGCAGCCTTGACTCTGTCAGACTGCCCCATGGCAGCTGTGGCTACTATCCAGTTGCTTGCCACCATCAGCATGTGAATGGGTGAATGACTGAATGTAATGTGAGTTACAAGTCCAAGCCATTTACCAATTTACTATTTATTTACATGGTGATATGGTTTTCAGCCATATCAACCATAAAAGTCATCAATTGACAGTCCCAGGTACTTTTCTTAAGTAGTCTTTCTCAAACTGTCATCCATGGACCATCAGTGGTCCGCGGGCGGCCCAATGGTCTGCGAGGTCCTTCATGTAAACAACCATTAATTTGCCATGACGAAAGCTCAAACTGTGATGATACAGTTAGCTTAGCGAAGGATTGTGTTTAAAAATAATAATGGACAAATGGCTTAAGACCAGGTCACAAAAAAGAAAACCTGAAGATACTGGCAGAAAGTTTTTCAGGGTGAGTTTCAGAACTTTTGTTGATGAACACTATGTCAATACATTGTATGCCACAGGGATGCAGGCCTAGGTCTGCGGCTGTGCTGAATGTGATATTATGGTGACAAGGCTTTGAACAGAGCTGCTGCCCACACTGACAAGTCTTAACACCTAAAATAAAATGATTTATGTTGGACTAACAAGTGGTTAAAAAAATTTTGTCTTTGCCAAAGCAACCCAAGTCTATTTTTTTCTTTTATTATGTTTCTAAATTACAAATAGCCCTAAAATGTACACAACACTTGTAGTAAATAACTTTTTTGATTTCCATATATTCTCTATCATCGTAAAGCTTAGAAAAACAATGCAATGCAATAAAAAAGTATTTGTTTTCTCTTTGGCACTTCATTTATTTTTATTAGTTTTTTATTATCCCCTAATAATGTATAGTGCATTTGCGGATGTAAAAAAAAAACCCAAACAATTCCACTGCCACTAGTCTACTAACGAGGCAGCAGACTTGATGTAGTTATTGCAGTTTTAGTGTAGACAAGTATAATTCCTTAGGTTTAAGTGATGTCTTTTTTTCTCTTTTCCAGGATTCTACAATCAAACTTCTCAAAATGAGTGCTGCTGCATCCCAAAAAGTGGTCCTGAAAAGCACCACCAAAGTGTCTCTCAATGAGCGGTGAGGCACCATGCAAAGACCAACTTTGGCTTGTTAAGATTGTAATCTCTTCAAGAGGCTGCTGTGTGGGACTGAACCCAACATGGATACTATTCTGACCCTTCCCAGTGTGTGCACTGCTCATTCAACATTTTCCGTATCAGTATTTTCTAACACATTGGGTGGATTTAATGTCAAAGCCATACTAGATAAAAGAGGACTGCCTGGGCTAACTTACTTGTGTAAGCAGTGCATACATGTAGATAAGGAAAAAGGGTAGCGGTCATGCATGGTAAGCCGTTAAGCAAGTGCTGAAACACACCACTGTCCTAAAAAAGCCATGGCAGTCTCTCATGTTTATGAGCACACAGAACTGTATACATGATGTATACATTTTTAAAGATGAGCAGGAGGGCTCAAACAGGACTGAGAAATGCTGTAGCTCCATATGCTACTGATTCATGTTTTTCTCTCTCAATGAAGCATATGTTTTTTATACAAACATTTCTATAATTATTTCTCTCTCCTTAAGATTCATAACTCAGTCCAAGCCTGGACGTGACAAAACTTTTATTTCTTTCCCCCTTGACCTTCCCTGCCCAACACCACACATTCAGTGGGCTCTTTGCAAGTCACGGTCCATGCTGTAAGTGGCTGAGTTGCAACTAATGTCCTGGGCCTCTGCTGCAGCATGGTGAAATCCCTGCCAATCAGCGGGAGGCCTGTAAGTGGCAAAGCGTAGCTCTTTTTCTAAAACCTTTTGTCTCCTCTTTAGATCTGTTTTTCTCTCTTTTTTTCTAATTCACCTCTCTTGTGTAAAATTGTAATGCTAAGCCTAAACATGAATAATTTATGAATAATTTAGTATTCATACTATTTAGTATATCATGAGAAAGAAAAAAGGTGCCATCTAATGAATCAGAAATGAGCCCTGATAATCTTTATAGCCGCATCTATAATGTGAGTAATAACTTTGATGTGGAACCGTGCGTCCTCCTCCTGCTCCCATCCCATCCCTGTCTTTTACTTCCTTCCTCTTCTTCCCTCCCACATCTGAAGCTTCACTAACATGCTGAAGAACAAGCAGCCTACTGCAGTAAGCATTCGAGCCACCATGCAACAGCAGCATTTGGCTAGTGCCCGCAATCGCCGGTTGGCCCAGCAGATGGAGAACCGCCCCTCAGTCCAAGCAGCTCTAAATCACAAGCAGGTAAGATGAAACATCTGATCTTTTGATTTCCTTTTCTGGATAGGGAGTCCTGGTGAATCAAGTTCCAATAATGCTCTGCTGAAATAGAAGTTCTGTTCCCTTCTATTACGTAATAATGAAACTAAAAATTGCTCTGTAGCCCAAATAAGTTGTTGCCAATAGTTAATTTTCTCCAGGAGCACTGTAAAAATATTGAATCTTGTTTTTACAGCTCAAGTGAGTTAAGGAGAAGGATCAACTGCCTCTTGCATCAGGGGAACCTCCTAGTGAATCAAATAAAATTAAGACAAAGCCTCAGTGGTTACAGTTTGAAGCAAAACAAGTACAGTGGTGTGGAAAAAGTGCTTACCCCTTCCTGATTTATTATTATTATTTGCATCTTTGTCACACTTAAGAGTTTCAGAACATCAGACCAATTCAAATGTTAGTCAAAGACCGACGTACACACAAAATGCAGCTTTATTCATTATTAAGGAAGAAAAAAATCGAAACCTACAATGCAGCATGTGAAAAAGAGATTTCCCCCTAAAAATATTATCTGGTTGAGCAGCAGTTACCAGCAACAACTGCATAAGATGTAAGATTTTTTTATATGTGCTTATGTTTCTAGAACATAACAAAACTGGAGTAGTACCCTCAGTGATAAATAGATGAGTAAATAAACAAATAAAGTCTCAATCAGTTCTTAGTATGCAGCAAATGGGTGTGGGTATGATTTCAGGCAGCCATCCTCCCTGGGAGAGAGTTTACAGCAACAATACGACTGACCTTCCTTTGCAGTTTGCCAGCATATGTTAAGTCCATAGCCGACTCCCCACAATATATTGGGTAGTTTACACCACCCGGGCCAAGTCCTTTTGGTCCTGTATGTGCACAGTCATACTGAGGCAGAGGATGCTCTCAGTTATGACTCTATATAAGTTCTTGAGCAACTGAGCAGGAGTCCAGCCCTTTCCCTTTCCTGAAGAAGAAGATTCTTTACTGGGCCTTTCTCATCAGAGAAGGTGTTCAGCAACCAACTCAAGTCCGAGATGATTTTTTATGCCCAGCAATTTGATGTTTGTCCATCACTTCCTCCCCTTGAATCGTAATAGGTGGGTGCACTGTCTTCCTGGACATGCTGGTTTTGAGCACCAGGTTGTTCAGTGCACACCACTGGGAACAGGTCCTGAATCTCTTCTCTGTCCAGGGTCTCATCATTGTTTATTATCAGACCCACTACGGTGGCATCATCTGCTAACTTTAGAACCTTGTTAGAAGAGTGGATGGTCACACAGTTATGAGTGAACAGAGTAAAAAGAACCAGACAAAGCACATAGCCCTGTAGTATGTCTGTATTGAGGACCAGGATGGATGATGTTTACATACTTTAAAGCCCCATTTAAAAGAGGGATGTCCCAATCACGTAGTTTCAGACTCGATTGGAGTCAGGCGTTAAATCATGATTAGGGTTTAGATGTATATGTATTCTACGCACAAACGGTAATAAAAACAGCGATCTGTTATGTGAGTGGTACAGAATCAGACTGTCTCAAAACAACATGTGCGACAGTGATATCCATAAAGCAGTAGAACACGGGGTCAGCTTGAATTGGGAGCATTGTTGCTAACTTGACAATATTGTCGTTGTATTTAGTGACTTTTATGATCCCTCCAGTGACATTCTTTCAGAAGAAAAAAGACTGGCAACAAATCCATCAATTTTCTCTGGTTTACTGGAGACTTTGATGACAAAACGGGAATGCACCAGTAGTACTGCAGTTACAGCAAGCAGTGGTAGCTGCCATGAGCCCATCCCACCTCTAAAGCAGGTTGCAAATCATTTAATTGCATGATAAACTAAGACAAACTCAATAATTTCCATTTGCACAATTTATCGTTTTTCTACAAAAATACTGAATGATAAATCTTCAGTCTGGTGTTTTGGTTTCAACTAGCACTTTTTGTGAAGGACAATTTTGTTTCAGACACTATATAACTTAAGTTTATTTAATTTTTTTCAGTTTTGTTTACTTTGGATCAGAATGTCTTCCAAGTTCCAATGTTAAATGTTCGTGAGAATTTAAAATTCATTGTTCTTTAAGAATGTGTTCTTGCATTATTATGCCATTACCATTATATTACACGAAATTGGTCCGAAAACAAAAATATTATTATTTATCACTAGGCCTGTCGATAAACGATAAATCAATTAATCGTAGATAAATTAAAGCTATCGACGTCATTTTAATTATCGGCATTATCGTCTCTTCCGACCTTTTTCTCTTTCAGCTAATGCGACTGAATGAAAAAGGGCTCAACTCCAGTGCTCTCCACTGACTCCTCCCTTCCTCATTTCCTTAGTGTAAAGCCCAGCGCACATTACACGATCTTAGAGCTGTCAGCCGATTGTCGGCCCATTTTCAAAACCTGACAGACCACACATTACCCGACAGAAATCCTAGGTATAACGGTTCGATCAGTTCAGTCCTGCCGTGTGGTGTCCAACAATGGGCACAAAATAATGGCTACAAGTCCAGTTAATTAATTTTAAAACCAGGCATTAATCAATGCTTTACTACAATCTACCTGCAATGCATGTGGCTAGTGTCAGCCGTAAAGTCCTGACTGAATGAAAATCATTAGAACCTATTAACGAAGAACAGTTGAAAAGTTACCGGGTTTATCAACTGGGTAGCAATTTCGCTCCAACTCCTCCCCTTGTCATTTCTATATTCTTTGCATGTTGAATAAACATTAATGTTGTTTCCACATATCATCTCCAATGTCAGCTGGACTTCGGGTTGCCTGTGTCAGCTGTTTGGGATTCCCCTCTGTAATTTCCCCTCAGAAAAAACACACCACACAATCTTAGAAAGACCAACGTTCTAAGATTGTCGTAATGGAAAAGATAGGAGCAAAAAATCATGTAGTGTGAACTATTGCATCAGGTAGTCGGATGTGCCCATCTTTTCCATTTAAATCTAATTATTACTGAAGGGCAACATAGTATACAGACTTCATAATCTGCACTCTTTTGGTTGAATGCAGTATTTATTTCCACTTTGGCTTTATGTTGTTTAGTTTTTTTTCCAGTACATTTTTTGTTAATGGAGACTGAGAATCCATTTTATTTTTGTTTTTGGTTGTTTTGTTTATTTTCTTTATCAGTTTCAGTGTTTAGTGTTCTTTTGAAAATAAAGTGTATCTATCTTTGACAAGAAATCACATGGATTATTACGTCATTTCCATTAAATCAGTGTAAAAAGATCTTCAAACAATATTATCGTTTATCGCAATAATTTTTGAGACAATTTATCTTCCAGTGAAATTTGTTATCTTGACCGGCCTAGAAGCAATCAGTCTAACAGCAAGCTCAGCTTAGAGAGGAGACCCACTCCATTCTGTTCCCAGATTGCAATGGAATCATGCAAACACATGATTAAATATGTGAAAAAGGGCGCATTAGACATAGCTGAATCTCCACTGAATTACACAAAAGCATATTGATTGCTGAAAATATTTGCAGTTGTTTAATTTTCAAATCTCATGTGAAATAAATTGTTATATAGATCCACGATCTACTCCAAACCGCTATAAAAACAGAAGCAAGTGTTAATAGGACTAAATGTACATAAAAGGGGACCCAACACCTGTTCAAGTGAGTGGGAGATGGCCAGACTTTTACTTCAAATGAAACTCTTGACAATAAAAAGCATGGGTTAACTGTTGAGCTTACTCTAATTTGACTGCTGAACAAATACATTTTAAATGTTCTATTTCTTTATGTATTTTCTATTAATTTTGTAAAACACAAGCTTTGAAATTGTTTAAAGATTTTATTAGTGCCCTTCCTGAAGCTTTGACGTCATTGGAATGTTATGCTCCTTTTAAGTTGTAACTCTGTAACCATTGGGTTTTGAGCCAGTATTTTACAGAGGGCAACCACCATGCTTGCTGACTGTCCTTTGACTATCCTTCTGTTTTGCCAACAAGTAGAGGAAGCACATTGCCCTTTAAGTATGATTCTGTTCCATAATTAGTCTAAATGACCTGAGTTAATATTAAGAAACAGCTTAATCCACAAAATGTATTTGTGTATTTTAAAGTGGATATTTTTCTTATGCCTTTCCATTATGTACACTTTAATGATTGGTTGTTCCAGGTTGAATTTTCCTGTGTTGATTGTCACAAATGCATCTCCTCAATTCATGTCAGAGCCTAAAGCAACGCCTGGGTAAGGGTAGCATCCAAGCCAGACTAGGCCGGCCCGTCGGAGTTCTAATGCGTGGAGGACCTGCTGGGAGCAGAGGTGGCTTGCGGGGACTGACCAGAGGAGGATTTAGAGGAGTCAGAGGAGGAATCATGCGAGGGGCTTTGTCCCTGAGGGGTTTGTACCTACAACTTTGCAGCCAATTAAGCTAAATTATAATTATTTGCAAGATATGACCTAAGATAAAGTGGCTTTTATTAATTCAGGAAAGCGAATTCCTACAGGTGGCCCCATGCGAGGCCGGGGTATAGCTAGCCGCATGCCGATCCGTAGAGGAGGTCGCTACCGTGGAGTACCTGCTGGACGAGGAGGAGTGATGTCCAGAGGAGTAGGTCGAGGTGGAGTAGCAAGAGGCAAGGGCTGACTTGCTTTTTTTTTTTTTTAACCAAGAGTAGTTGCCATCTCACCATAGTCACTTAAAATGTAACTTAAAAAAAATTTATGTTGCTTTGTGTGTTGTCGTACAGGTCGTGGTGGACTTCGTGGACGTGGTGGATTCGCTGGTAGAGGAGGACGTGGTCGTGGGCGGGGTAGAGGAAGTGGTCGGCCAGCTGTAACCCGTGAACAGCTCGACAACCAACTTGATGCCTATATGTCAAAGACCAAAGGTCACCTGGACGCAGAGCTGGATGCTTACATGGCCCAGGCAGACCCAGACAGCATGGAGTAAAGGACTGAACATGAACTATGTAGTTGAAGTCAGGGCTATAGTTTAGCAGTAGATAGATCTGCTGACAAAAGAAGCAGTGTCGTCTGACCAATATTAAACACTGCAATAGCTACCTGTTGGAAGAACCCTTTCATTGTGGAATAGTCCTGATGTCTACAGAGCTTGATTCATCATCGGTAGCATTTTTTCTTTTGAGTCAAAACTGTGTTTAAAACTGGTCCATGATCCTGGAGATGTCCCTCCCTGTGGAATCAATTTATTATTTTTGAAATGATTTTACTGGTTTTTTGCTTAGACTTTCGAGGAGATTCATTGACTTGTCTTAATAACTGTATTCGGAAAACATTGTTTAAATTATGCATCCGAATGTAAGAAAAGAGTTTTAAGACTTTTTTTTTTTCATTTTATATTTGGAAATTTTGCGGAACATTTATAATTGTTTTCCCTGAAGCAAAACATTTGTTTTAAAATAAAAAAAGTCTCTTTAGGTATGGTTAGAAGTTAATTTCTAAAATATTTTCTTACACTGTCACCATTAACTTTTTCTTTTGGATTGTATTCATTATTAAGTTGATAGGGAGCTTTATTTTCTTACCATTGATTGGTGATGAATAAAATATGAATTTCAAGGGCTAAAGATGTATTGACCATGGCCAGTCGCTTCTTTATATGATTTAGCTTGCAAATTAGGAAATATGAATTAAACATGAGTAAAGTTTTCTTATTTTTTTGACCTTTGGAGAGGTGGGCTCAAAGTTAAAAAGGGGCATATTGAATAACACAATACAACAACTCATTTTAATCAAGAATCTAATATTTAATCAGATCATGTGGACACAAAGCAAAGCAAATTTAGTCTGTTTTCCCTGATATGTATAATGTTACTGTTTCTGCTGCTGACTGTGCTGGAGGATTGTGTTGATCTGAGAGACACCACAGTAGAGGAGGTCGCTGGTTATGAAGTATGTTATGAAATAAGCAAATTTGCTGCTATTTTACTGAACAAATCCTAATATCTGTTTAACCTCTACAGGTGCAGACTGCGTTAAAGATCAAAAAAATCTCAGAAGGGTTTACAAAATGTTTCTGTTGGCACCTCTGAAAGATCTAAAATTGTAAGACATATCAAGGCAAGGATATGTCTTTGCTGCTGGTAGCCCCCCCATCCCCCCTTCCCTTCATGTTTACAAGCAGGTTGCAACTATGGTTGTAACACAGACTATTGATCTAAAACTTCAGCATTCATTTATTGAGAATGACGATGCTATTAAATTTTATTGAATGCGTTCAGCAGAGATAAAAATGTAAAAATTATTTTGTGCATTTAAATTTTAATTAGGAAGTTTACTTTGTAAAAGTACAAAGAATCATCTTGATTATGGTAACAATATGGTGCTATCTGTAAATTTTGTATTTGAGCTGGGTTTGTTCACAAATGCATCACAGTACATAATGCCCAATCAGTGATTGATTTTAAACTCGGCCAGTTAACCTCGGCCCCCTCTGGGGGTGAAGGTAAATCAGATTCTGCCTAAAGCCACATATTATACTTCGGCCGACTCTGCGGGGCGGAGCTGCTTACGGATTTTCACCTCCAGTAAGCAGTGGTGTGTAGTAACTGTGTTTAGGGACGAGGAGTTTTTTCCCCCCGCTATTAGGAGGACAATTATGAAAAATAAATAGAAACCGTTTTCCTAACTTCAACATCAGACCTACGTTTTTATTCACAAGGTATGTTGAAAAATAAATATTTGTGCCCATAATTTGATAGAGGGCGCAGTTCTGCCCTCCTTACCATGGGCCTGATGTCTTAACATGGAGACAGAGGCACTGCCTCAGTTATAATTAGTTGGGGTTTTTTTACTAAATTATTTTCTGCTAAATAATATCATTTTAACCTCCATATACAGATATTATGGAGGTTATATCCATAGCTAAATACTATTGTTGAGTGCGGGAGCGCCACCAGGAATCATGGGAACCCCTGACAAAAAATTAGATTGGGCACCCCCTGCGCAGCTGCTGTTACAATGTTTTGAGTTTATTTGACCCATAAAATGCGTCATAATTTTAAAGGCTTGCAACTTGCTTTCTTTAATTCAATACTGATACCAGCACAATATTTATTGCTCATGAATTCTACATCCAACAGTCCACATACAGTATGCAAGTAGGTTGCTTAATTTTTTGTATAATTGTTTTTTTGAAAAGTTACATACTGCAGCTTTAATTTCACTTAGGAGAGGCAGGTCAGGAGGGATGTGGGTTAGAGCTGCTGCTGCTGACTGACTCATCTGTTGTTAAGTGTGGTAAAGGGGACAAGTTAAATATATGAAAATCTTGGTCACTTTTTTCCTTAATTCATTAACTATGTTGTTGTGCAACACCCCCCCCCCCCTCCTTTCTGTCTCTACTCGCTCACTCTCGTACTTCCTCTTCTGAGAGGGGAGATGTGCTACCAGCTCTCCTTCTAACGGGTTAATTGAGTTTCCTAAATCTGCTGGGATTTACCCTGTCCAGAACTGAAGTAAACTCTGTTTAAGCTGGTTTCGAGAAACGATTCGCCTGGTTATCTGACAGCCTACATCCAGGTGTCCCACCCTTCTTCCCCCTGTGAATTAGCCAGACTGAGCAGCCTACAGCCAACTAGTTTCACAGAGCACACCTGTTAACGGTCGCTCGTTCTCTATTTTACAACTTGCATTTGTTATTGAACCAGGTAGGTTTTAGTAACTCGGGCGAGTCCCAAGGATGATGTTTTACATTTGGGCTACCAGCAACCTAAAAACATTTTCCACTTTTTCCTCTCCAGAATCAAACATCACAGCTATTTTACAACCATCAAAGAACTTTAATGTGACTCATTAACTGAATGTCCACAACATCTTTTAGATTTTCTTTATGCTAAATATTTTATTAGTAAGGCATTTTTGCAAGGGTCAGTACAGCTTAATTCAGTAGCAGAAATAATCAAATAAGTAAAATCAATCATCTAGTCTATCTTTCCCTACTGCTGACACTGAGAACTAAAAAAGGGAACCTTTGAGAGAGACGGACGGAGCCTGGCGCCTCGAACCCCAGACCTGGCACGACGACGAAGAAGGTGCTGCAGCAGGAGGAGGAAGTTGATCGACGAAGGCAGGGATCTCTGTAGGTCCGATGAACTTCTTCTCCGCATGGATGGTGAGGTCACACAGGACTTGGTGCTGGCAGGAAAAAAGGCACCAGTTCTTCTTCCTTGTCTTTGTCTTCATCTTTGTCTTTGGGGTCTGAACCCAGCCGATGAGAGAAGTGCGATTCGAAGCCACAGATTGTGGGCCTGACGGGTTGGTCCCCATGAGCGGGACAGTCTCCGGCTCTGTGGCCCCGGCTCTTCTTCAGCTGCAGAGTTCTTTGTCCATCTCGATCTTGGCTCGAAGCTGCCCGGAGGATCCAACGAAAGGTTCCTCTTTTGCACCCACCTTTTATAGGGTTTATCCACCCCCCTGGTGCGCCTGCACCGGCTTAGACAGATGATCTCATATCCATCACTGTCTTACAGACATTATGTCCTGATGTCTGTGCTAATGTCTCAGGGTTGCTCAACCTCCTGTGTCCATTGCCTGCACAACCTTTCACCTACTCTCTACCTCCAACATATCAGTGATGTTTAATTGCAGTTACACCTTTTTACACCATTTCAAGTTTAATGTCAAAATCACATTTATATCACATTTATTTTCTTTAGCTTCTCTGATTTAGCATTCATTTATAATTTTATAACCATAACTTATATCACATTTATTTTCTTCAGCTTCTCTGATCTATCATTCATTTATGATTTTATAACCATAACTTATTAGTTACTCTTATTATGATCTTAATGTGAGTTATTACAGATGTTTTTCTGAAAGGAAACCAAGAATAATACATGATTCTAATTATTTACTACTAAAGTTACAGTTACTTGTTTTTCTTGTAAGTGTTCCCACAAATATAAGTGTAAGTATTATTACAAGTAAACCAATATTAATATAAGTATTTTACTTTGAATCTTATCCAATTACTAATAATGTTTAGATTTCATTCTTTAAAACTTTACCTTTAAACTAAGGAATAGTCTCAGCTATTTTTATAAATCTGCAGGCTGGAAACTTCCTCTTTTTCCAGGAAACCTGCTTTTCCTGTTTAATGACTCTCTCTGACTGACTATGATTTCTTATGATTAGATAGAAAAAAGTAGAATTAAAGCAAAGTTTGCATGAGACAAAAACAACACACACAACTAGATTTATTTTATTGACACTTAAGTCTACTGTTGGGCCTTGTTGTCACTTGAGTAATTCATTTTAAAGATAACTTTATTTATTATTACTGTTAAACTAACTTTATTGACACTTAAGTCTACTGTTGGGCCTTGATGTCACTTGAGTGATTCATTTTAAAGATAACTTTATTTATTATTACTGTTAAACTAAAATCTCCAGCATGGGGAAGTGGGATGAGCTCGGATTTTCTTGACACTAACTATACTAAATAGCTGATAATCTCACACAATCTACTCACCTCTTGGAGAAAAACTGGATTACAAATTGACACTCTTACCTTTTTCTCTCTCCTCTGTTTTTTTTAACCTAATTTTATAATTTTTCTTAGCGTAATAACCGCCACAGTCGTTCTTGTCTTCTGACTGCTGCTGAACACCTTCACCATCAATGCGCCAAGCAGGAACAAGCCATTTCATGCAGATCCACAGGGATTCAGGGCAAATATGAATGTGTGTTTTTTATTCTGGGAGTGATAACATTAAATTTTTACTGCTAAAAACAATCTTAGAAAACACAATATGATTAATTTTGTAATTGAAAGGGCCCCAATTTTTTTGTTATTTCTATGAACAAAAAATAAATAAATAAATAAATGTGGAGGCCCCCCTGTCAGTCAGGGACCCTTAGAATTGTCCTAACTGTTCTCCCCTATACGGGCCCCTAGTAAGTTGAGTGGCACAAGCAGGCCTCTTCCTGACACACAGATAAAAAAAAAAAGTTACAAAAAATAAAATTAAAAAAGGGCACTTGGTGCAGTCCTCTCTGCCCCCGGCTCCTCTAAAAGACAAAAATTGCACAAACAAAGCCAAATAATTATATCCAAAACATACAGTTATATCCTAAATGAGGCAGCTAAAAGCTAGCACAAAGCGATAACAGAAGCAGAAGGGTCAATGCTACTAATCAAATCAATGATAGGAGCATTGACCGTAGCATTTTACATTTTATTCTAGTAGCACAAATATTGTGTATCTATACACAATATTTGTATCTAAAAAAAAACCTTCTGTTGTGTATTTAGTCAGTCTTCTTTAAAGTGCTGATGTTGTGCTGCTTCAGGGACAAAAGCTCTGCAGGCTGCAGACTTATGTTGAGAATTTATTACAAACTACCAGTGGTGGATAAAGTACTCAAACAACGTACTTAAGTAAAAGTACAAATAAACAGACAAAAATGTACTCTAGTAAAAGTGAAAGTACCACATTAACGTTTGTATTTAAGTAAAAGTATAAAAGTACTGGCTTTTAAAAATACTTAAGTATTAAAAGTAAAAGTACTTGCTGAATGTAATACCCAATCGCTAATATAATGTCATTAAGTGTGCCTATCGTATTTAATTTCAATACATCAGCAATACATTTAATGAACAATGCCACAGATAAAGCATGTTTTTATTGTGTTTACTCTCTGTGACCCAATTTAAATCTAGATTTACATGCAACCAAGGAAGTAGTCAAAACGTTCTTGGTTGACATAATCAAGTCCTCAAGACCAAGACCAGCGCACCGTGCTACATGACACAAAAAAATATGAAATATGATCAAAATTGCTTCTCAAATTGAGCTGAAAGATCCACATTCCCATAAAAACACAAAAATATTAAATACTTAGAGCTGAAATAAGTTGAACCAATGTCATCAATTCAAACTCTTCTTCATTCCGCTTTGCTTCCATCTCTGTGCTACAAACCACGGTGGTCTCATGCCATCTCTAAAAACGTAACACCCTGGGCGCTTGCCCCTATTGCCCATGTCAGAAACCACAACTATCTGCACCATTAAACATAGCAATTAAGACAATGCCCTAATGGTAAACAACACTCAACTATGAACACTGTCCAAGAAGTAACCAAGCCAAAGGAGCGCATTGTGATTCTTCTCACCCTCTCCCATTGTGAAATAAGCTAATTTGCTGCCATTTTACTAATTAAGCCCTAATAATATTTATTTAACCTCTAGAACAACCTGGCTGCAGACTGATTTATAGATTGTTGAGGAAAAATGATTATTTTTGGTGCTTAATACAGTTAATCTTACGACATGTGTAAAAGGTATATTCAACACTCTTATTTGGAACAACTTTGTGTTGAGCATTCGGGATTGGGCCAGATGAGCAGGCATTCAGACAGGCAGGGGCCTCCCCACTGTGAGGCCAGACCACGAAGCCATAAAATTAGCATTTCCTACAGGGCAGAAGCACTGGAGCTTGGGGGAAGAGACTTTAGATTTCACAGGTATCTGTGAAATTTTATCTCAGGTTTTTTCTGTGCCCGGGATGGCCGTGGGACCACAGGGGGTCCGGACGGCCCTTTGATCTTTGCCGTAAATTAGGGGGAGTTCCTAAGTTTCTCTGAGTGCTTAAGGGAGTTTCCAGTTGGTCAACTAGAGGAACGCCTTGAGTGCATATATTAAACAGAAAAAACACCCCCTTAGTATAAGATTTCGTGTCAGCACTAAAAATTCAGAGAACGGCCACTATTTTGCTTTTTTTGCATCGGCTCTCTCCAAAGACGCGTCTTTGCTTTTTGTTCGTCTTTGTTTTGTTTTTTGTCTGTCTTTGTCTTGTCTGTCTTTGTCTGTATAAGGTAAATAATGCATATCTCTGTTCCTCTGCAGCTTTGTTGATTGATTCATGCGTTGCTTTGTATGGAATTAAACTCTGTGATTCTGTGACCTCAACACGCGCATTGTTGTTGTTTCACGTTAGCAGCACGCCCCCGCTAAGGACCCGGGAGTTTAAGGAAGAGAGAGCCAAATATTTTGTCCAAAGTTAATTTTAAATTATTCTTCCTTAACAAGATCCAAAAAGCTCAAAGCTCAAACTATATAATAGTCTGATGTTAGCATCTCTGAGATCTAGAATTATAAGACTGGAATATCAAGGCAAAGAAAACTCAGTAGCTGCTGGTAGGGGCCATTCAGGGGCTTCCAGAAACTAAGGGGCCTCCAGACATTCAGAAATGGTTTAATTGTAACACAGACCATAGATCTAAACCCGTAGCACAGGGGTGTCAAACTCAATTTCACCAAGGGCCACTTCAGCATATTGGCCACCCTCAACGGGCCACATTGACGGTATAAACCAGGAATGCCCAAGTGCAGTCCTCCAGACTGCAACTTTTAGATATGTCCCTGCTAAAACATACCCCAGACAAAAAGTTGACTTCCCTCATTAGCAGCAACTCAGTTCTGTAGAGGCCTATGAATGAGTCAATGATCCAGGTGTGTTAGAGAAAGAACACATCTAAAGTTGCAGAGTGGCAGGTCTGGAAAACTAGACTTGGGCAACCCTAGCATAAATGTATGAAAATACAATGTTAAAAATAAATTAAACAACACCTTATATTGTTAAATAACTGATTTTATGTATTCAAGTTTTAAATATTACATTTGAGTTTACATGGATGTAAAATTACTGCTCAGTTTAAAAATTACAATATTTTTAAACTGCTCAGCTAAACTTCGCTCTTTAGCTCGTTAGCTTGTCGATGTTTCAGTTTTATTCGCTGGGAAAATTATTCTTTGTCTGCTTTAAAGATAAGCAGACAAAGAATAAAAACAAGTTTTGATATTAACTCTCAACTTCATTCACAAAACTTTTTCGTTATTTATTACACAACGAACATGTATTTCACATAAGAACCAAACAATTAGGTGATGCTGCCTGTCCTTGAACACAAAGCTGATCCTCTTCACCCTGTCACCAACTCACACATCCTCATTGTGTTGTGTTGTGTAAATAAACACAAAACACAAGCAAAATCAATAAACTATATGCATATTCCAGTATACTGAGTTTTGGTTTTACATTCATTATATTTAAATTTAGTTTGTTCGTGCTTACTAATGTTTTCTGGCCGGATGTCTGGCACCGTTTTCCCCTGGTCAGTTCGTCCATGTCCGGTTTTAGTTCTATTCTGTGGCAATCCGCAAAACGGCGTGTAGGTTTTCGTCAGTAATGCGCGATCTGTGCTTGGTCTTGTTTAAATTCATTATTGAAAACACAGATAGGTGCTTCCAAACATGGACAAAACACGAGCTGCGTGGAGTCGAAGCTGTGGCATCAAATCAGAGGGCAGTAGACGGTAAAAGTCCTCGATTGAAACATCACGGAACTTTGCTCTTTAGCTTGTTAGCTTGTCGATGTTTCAGTTTTATTCGCTGGGAAAATTAATAATCAGCTTGAGGTGACTCTGCTGCACTCTAGTGGCGAGAAGCCGTAATGTTGGCTGGTAAGAATCGGACGGCATTATGGGAGACGTAGTTTGTAGTCAATTCGTGCTCAAAACCTATTTTAAGTCAATCAATGGGGCTGTAAAACGGTGGTGGGGGGAGAGGGCCACATAAAATGACGTAGCGAGCCACATGTGGCCCGCGGGCCTTGAGTTTGACACATGTGCCGTAGCATCATTTATAGAGAATGACAATGTTATTACATTTTATTTAATGCATTCAGCTGAGAAAAATAAATAGTACATTTAGGATTTAATTAGGAAGTTTACTTTGTAAAACTTTAAACAATCATCTTGATAGTTTGATTGTTGTGTTACCATGGCTACAATATGGTGTAATCTTTGTGTTTGTTCACAAATACATCACAGCAAATAACCAATAATCAGTGATTATTGGTTATTTGGCGACCTGTCCGGGGTGTACCCCGCCTCTCGCCCGGAACGTAGCTGGAGATAGGCACCAGCAACCCTCCCGACCCCATTAGGGACAAGGGTGAACAGAAAATGGATGGATGGATGGATGATTTTAAACTCTGCCAATAAACCTGGTCGCAGAAACAGAAACTTTATACCTGTTGGGGAAAATATAGACTATATTTGCTTTGCATTTTCCCGCATGATGGCAATGATATAGTAGGATCCAATTAGATTCTTGATTAATATGGGTTGTTGCTGTGTTGCTGTACGGAGTTTTTGTTCAATGTGCCCCTTTTTGAAATTTGAGCCCCTGTCCCTCCA
The DNA here is from genome assembly GCF_001444195.1 of Xiphophorus couchianus. NCBI lineage: Eukaryota > Metazoa > Chordata > Actinopteri > Cyprinodontiformes > Poeciliidae > Xiphophorus > Xiphophorus couchianus. The sequence continues at coordinate 26,836,886 of NC_040240.1, forward strand.
TAGGTCTCTGCACGGCCCTGGGCGACAGTTTTAACATGCATAACACATCCATCCATCCATCCATTTTCTAACACCCTTGTTCCTAGTGGGGTCGGGAGATGCATAACACACATTTTTGTAAAAAGTATATTGTAGTGTTAAATGGTTTTAGTTCTACAGCCATTACTTTTCTAAAAGTAATCAAATCTGGAACAGCATGCCTCTGTCTATTCCAGTATTTAAAAGCTAATACACAGCTACACCAGGATAGAAATAGTTTATTCCATGGTAATAAGTCTTTATTACTTTGGAATTACCTTGGAAACTGATAATAGAAACGATTTTATTTTCTTTATTTGAAGTAACACTGTATCCTATTCGTTATATTAATGCTACAACCAGTCAGCAGTTGTCTGGACCAATCACAATACAGCTATGTTGTAAGTAATTGCAATGTTATTATAACTACAGATTGCTTTTGTTAAACAAGAAAAGGTCCAGTTCTAAAGGGTAAACTCAAAAAGAGACAAGAAGTTCAATGATCTCTAATTTAAAATAGAACGTTCCCAAATAGGTTGTCATACTCCTTTTAATAGAGGAGTATGACAACCACATGCCCATAGACAAACAGTGATAACTGTCTATGTTGGTTTCACATTTTAATAATATATTTGTGTAAATAAAACCTTTGCCTAATTAATTTTAAAATTGTAAAAGTTCGTCTACTTCCTAACCAAAGCTGTAATAATCACTGTCTAAATCACTGTCAAATGAGGATATTTCCAGCACAACCAGGTGATACCAGTTGAGTGTACGTGTAAAAGACATGAAACTACAATGACTCATTTGTCTCAAGGTTTTCAACTTCCAAAATGTTTACTACAAATGTACTTTCAGTCTGCCTTCAACATCCCTGTTCTCCTGACATCTGCTGAGCACGCTCTCTGTTCTCAGAAACATGCACTGTCCACGCGTCGGTTCCGTGTGTTGATTGGCTACACCCGAGACAAACAAAGATTTTCAACCAATAGGAACAGTGTGCACGCGCTGAGCCATTTCTTCCATCCTGGCGGCACATGCTCAGCTGGGGTGCGTCATATAAAACCTCTGCGCTGTCTTTGTTTACAGTAAAGGGAAGTGAACAGCGTAGCACAGTGTTCTATTACGTTCAAGTGCTTTTATTCAAAAAAGTACAAGCTAACAGCATCGTCTATTACTAGGATCACATCGCAGTTATGGTGGCAATGACGAAGAAGGTGAAAACCTTCCAAATCACCCTATCGGATTCAAACAAGTCCTTTTACTGCGGCGGGGACAAGGTGTGTGGCCGAATTGAAGTAGAGGTGAGCGAGGTGACTCGGGTGTCTGCAATGAAGATACTGGCTCTGGGCTGCGCCAAAGTGGAGTACGCTAAAGGCAAGCAACGGTGCCGCCAGGAGGCCGAGTACTTGCGCTATGAAGAGGTCCTGCAGTTGAGCGAGCAGCCCACAGGTTCGGACTTTCTCACTTTTGTATGTTAACTTATTTTACATACTCCAAGGGAACAGTAAAACATTAAACTTTAAATGTAGCTGTTTTTCTTCTTTTTTAACAAATGAAGAAAGCCATGATTGCAAAGTTAACTTTATGCATGCCCCACTCTGCCAAAGAAAACATTATTTAATTTAACACTGTGGCGTGGACAATGTATATATTTAACACCCGAATGTAGACTTTCATTGTGAAGTGGAGAAGGTGAGGTGAGAAGACACCAACGGTTGTACTTAATTCTATTTTTGGTTTGGATTGGAAGACATTGAGAATAAAACAAGACTCAAATTATATTTTCATCTTTTTCTGCTGACTTCCACAACACCACCTTGTATTGAAACAAATATTTTCTCAGCAAAGAGTTATTAAAATCTCTTTAAAACTTCTCTTTACAGATTCTGATGGATCAGTTGTCTTAAGGCCTGGTAATAAATATGAGTACAAGTTTGGATTTGATCTTCCTCAGCAAGGGTAAGAGTCTCAGAATTCACATTTATTTACATGGAATACATCTCTCTCCACTGAATTCTTGCACATAGCCTACCTTTTGAAATGCTCATTTCTCTACTCACAGGCAGCTGGTGTCTTCATACAAGGGGAAGTTTGGTTATGTCCACTATTATGTAAAGGCCTTGATGGAGAGGCCACAGCAACCTATTCTGGAGTGCAAGAAAGGCTTCGAGGTGGAGGAACCTCTGGATGTCAACACACCAGATCTGCTGGTAAGATGACCTGAAGTAAGATAATTTTTGCAACCATCAAAGTCAAATCAGTCAAAACACACACACATAATCCACAAATTATATATCTTTTCAGTCAGTTTCAATTGAAGAATGTATTTTCTTCTTTTAAATAGTATGAAATATCCCTGTTAAGACTAAATTTAGTAATGGTAGAAAAGCTGTATGAACTAAATGTTACAATTTCAGTGTGTTTGTGGTAAATAGGTAGCCAGATTTTCTGACCTGATACAATAGAAGCAAGATGGATGGCCTGCAGTGTATTGTATCATGAAATAAACTACGCATGTAGAAAATGGTGGATACATAAACCTTAAAATGCATCTTTCATTTTAAACACATGTTGAAGCCTTTATATTGTAACTGTCTGAAATTCACATTTTCAGTGCAAAAATGGCCTATATTTCAAAATAAAAGATACAGCACTGCCTCTACCTAGCCTGCTTGCTGTCCTACCTAAAAATGGCGCCCCCAGCGATGACCGTTAATGACGTAGATTGAGGAGAATGTTCCTGTGCAGCTAAAAACATCGAATAAGACCTGGAGGAGGTGACCAATCCTTAGCATTAAATCGGTCACAAGTTTAAGATTGAAGGCTAACAGTGAGCCAGAAGCTACAACGGTTGACTACATAGTAAGACATCATTTAAATGATAAAGAACAGATATTGGAATGAAAAGCAACATGCACACAGACCTGGAAATGCTAATTGCAGTGTTAACTGCTAAGAGAATTTTGGAAATGTATCTTTACATTTACAGATCTTTAGATATTTCTATGGGAATATATTTACCAACATAAGATAGATAAATAATAAGCATGAATAGGCTCAAAAATATTCATATCTCTGGAAGACTTAATAACTCTTACTTTCTCCACCGACCCTGTTCCAGCTCAAAGTTTTGTTGTTTTCTCTGGTCTCCATCAGCATCGTTCTTCAGCCCACTTCCTCTGATGTGTTATGGTGTTACTGCAGTGGATTTCAGTCTGATTTGGTCATTTCTTCTGGATCCCATCTAGTGTTCATTCGGGTCACTATCTTTGTAAGCCTGCTCGCAGAAGTGCAAACTGCAGATTGCCGTGTTAGTTGACATACTGTTGGTGGCAAAATCTTGCCTTCCCACATGGATAAATCTCACCTAAGTTTAAAATACGTTTTTTTTCTGTTGTTTTGTCCCCTCACCATGTCCAGATCAATCGCAGCCTGAACAGCCACACATAAACAAGTTTTAAACAACCTGAACAAACTAAACTTCCTTGAGCTCAGGAGTCAGACTGCAGCCAGTGGGCTCTGTCCACCTCCAGTTACGTCATGCAAACTGCATGTCTTTTCAAACCTTTTTTGTTGATTCAACACTTCAAAACATTCGCTGGCTTAAAAGAGACAAAATGCAGCAACCAGATTTACAGTTTGGCCTCAGAAAATATTTTTTCTGATTAAGATAAGATAAGATTAAGATTTTGTACAGATTGATTAACAAAAGTGGTACACTTTTTTTATTATTATTATTATTATTTCTCTATCCTTTAAATATCCAATAAACAAACTGATTTTTTTTCCAGTTAATTGACTAGTATAAATACAAGCATTAGTAGTCCCTTTTGAAAACTTCAAGCACTAAAAAGAAACAAACAAACAAACAAAAAAAACAAGTGCGAGTACTAAAAGATTGACTTTTAAAAATAACACATTGACAAAAAAACCAATGTTTGGCTATCTTTTTTTGTAACAGTTAAAAGCATGCATTTCTGTTCCGATGTCATTCATATTCTTGTTGTTTAGGACGCATCTAGAGAGGTAGACAGTCCCCCCCCCCAAGTCTCTAGGGGGGGAAATTGATTAAGCTTATCTGTTGATTAAGCTTATCTGTACAAAATCCTTGAGGATTAATTGGAGAGAAAGTTACCAGTAGAGATGATTTGTATTTTCTTGTATGCCATTAGTCTCCCACAGGTGGCACAAAGGAGAAGAAGGTCACCTGCATGTTCATCCCTGACGGTCAAGTGTCGCTGAATGCAAAAATTGACCGACGTGGATTCTGTGAGGGCGAAGACATTTGTATCAATGCGAAGTTTGAGAACACTTGCTCACGCATTGTGGTGCCCAAGGCCGCCATCATCGCCAAACATACGTACCAGGCCAATGGCCGCACCAAGATCTTCCGTCAGAAGCTTTCTTCAGTGCGTGGAAACCACATTATCTCAGGCATGTGTGATGCCTGGCAGGGAAAGACTATCAGGGTGCCAAAGATCAAACCGTCCATGCTTGGCTGCAACATCATTCGTGTGGAGTATGCCCTAATGGTAAGTCTGCTGTGCCAGTTTGAGTGCTACTCACTTGCTTTTGTGGGAGAACATTCCTAATCTATGCCTTCATCATTCATTTGGCAGATTTATGTCCACATCCCAGGTAGTGAGAAGCTAATTCTAGAGCTACCTCTGGTTATTGGAACTGCTGGTCTTGGTAGCCGTAGCAACAGTGTTAGCAGCCAAGAGGGTTCAGTCAGCAATGCGTCTCAGAGTTGGGTGTCCCTCAGGATGCCCTCTGAGCCTCCAAGTTACTGTGACATCACTAAGGACTGCCGCCTGGACCAGCCTCTTACCCCGCTGCTGGATGATGTCGACTGTGACGACAGTCCCATCTTCATGAATGCACCCAGCTTCCAGTACCCATCACCTCCAACATACACTGAGGTAGGCATCTCAAGACAAGTTGGTTTGCTTAGTGACATCATCAGACATCGATGCCTGATTTTCACTGCAGGATTTTTGGTATTGCACATTATATAATAGATTCCTCAAATGTAGTTTTTATATTGTGGAAAATTCACGCACACAATTACAGCAATGTGTATTAATGTAGATGTTTGCAATGGCTCAATGAGCGAACCCTTCTCTTTTTAAAGTATGAGGTTTATCTCTTGTTAGCAAGCCAAGTGTTTGCTAACAGTTTCTAACTGTAACATAATCAAATCATGGACTATTTGTTAAAAAGTAACAAAGGTTATAAGAACGCTAGAGGTGTTGCTGATTCCAGTGGCGTTGGTAATGATCCAAATTGTAATTTTCTCCAAGGAGGCCCAACTTAGGCTGACTCAGGCTTACTGGCTAAGGCTAATGTATATCATATATCCGTAGCTAAAGCAACAATGCTAAAATGTTGCAGCAGGGTTGAATCTCCATTTGCAAAAACTAGCAAAAAAAAAAGTTACCTTGATGTGTGACTTGATGAACATCACAAATACGTGAAGGTTAAAGACACACGGGTGCAGTATGAAAATGAAATGTATGGAGGAGTGATCCTGCCAAAATTAGCAATAACAATAGAAATAAATCACTGGCTTGACTAAGTAGTTCATCTTAATCTTTCTCCCAAAAATTAAGGAGAACTTTCCCAAATTATTTGATTATACATCTTGACAGAAAGTAGAATTTCTTTTATCATTTTCAACAGTATTGACAGTATAAATTGACATTATCACTATTTTCTAATTATATTTATGTTATTGTTCTATTAATTAATTTCAGTTTATATTTTTTCATATTTTGTAATTATTTAATAAAATGTTTGCATTTATTCTCATTTTTTCCCGAGGCTTTAAGTTGGAAAAGTTCTTATTTTTACTTGTGGAGTGTAATTTTTGCCACCTTAATTACTTTATCAATTCATTTACTTCTAATTTTATTGCAGTTTTCTCAGGAAATGTTGTCCATATCAATAAAGGCACTACTAAAAGTTGGTTACTTTTCATTATTCTGAAAAAAGATGAAAAAAGGGAGAAGGAAAAGGTGGATGCAAGAAACAAAGAAGAATTCACAATAAAGATGCAGTCCAAAAACTGGGAAAAGAGACAACAAATTCTAGCAATGTGACAGTTTAGATGATCTCCCATGCAAGTTCAGCAAAGATCTGAGCATTTGAACTATTTAAGAATTTTTTTCAACAAAGTTGTAACTATAGAGGGAGATGTAGCGGAGAAGAGTGAGAACAACAAACAGTATCACGGAAATAAAAGACAAGAAGCCACAGGTGCAGCTATGATAAGCAAGGAAGGAACAGTAATTAATGTGTTAAACATAAGTAAGAATATGAAACATCCACATTTAATCTCACAAGTTGTACCATTTCTTCTTGAATAGTTTTCCATGCTTACAAATATGTTTTTCCTTAATTCCATTTGTTTTGAAGTAGAAGAGGTGGAGAGAAAACCAAAAGGGTAAATAACAACTAGGAAGGAAGAAAGAGACAAATTAGAGCTGTGTATTAGACCTACCCCCTGAAAAGTATAAATTCCAACAATACTTCCCCAATTCACTTTTTAAAAATGGATATACCATTTTAAATCAAATTATTCCTTAATTTAAAGGTGTATTCACCCCTTTTTTAAAAAGTGAATTTCAGGCTCTGCTCATGATGAGGTTAGACACAGCGTTAAACCAGAACTAAATTGTGCTTATTTCTTATTTTTCCAGACAGAGGAGGAGTACATTGGGAATTCAGTCATGCTTCCTGTCTGCTGAAGCTCATCAGTGGGGATCCTGGAGATGTATTCACTGACTATTCTTCAAAGGCACTTACAATGGAGTTGAGTTGCCCACACCAGATGTAAAGCCAGGGATATAAAGATAAAGACAAAGATTCTTATCACCGTGCTTCATCACCTACAGTACAGACCAAATGTTTGGACACACCTTCTCATTGAAGGTGTGAAATGAAAACAACAACAATAATAATAATACAGACCTTTGGGCACTTAAATAACTTAAAAACAAGTGTGTCCAAACTTTTGGTCTGTACTGTGTGTTGATCCAAAGTCTTCCTTCTGGTGCTTGTTTTGCTTATGACCTGAGGTCATAGATTCTGTGGCATATTACATTTCTGAGTAAGCTGTTCCTTCTTAAGACTGTGGGGATCAAGCATCAGATGTATCAGACCCCAGCCTGCTATAACTTGTTTTCTTTCAATCATGAATCTCTGTCATTCCAATCAAGTCTTGGATTTGTAAGAGAATTTAGAGGAAGGTTCATTATTTTGTGTCGCAGTACTGTAAAGAATTTGTTGGGAACAAATTTTTCACAGGTAAAAGAACCATAAACAGCTTTCTTTTTTCCATGTTGTTTTGAGCATCCACTTAAGCCACATTTTATACCACAACTCTTGACCTAATTTTGTTTGATGCTTGTTGGTTTTTGATGCAAAAGTAAAATATTTCCTGGGGAAAAATCCACCTTGTTAAAACATGTCTATATTTGACTTCCAATTAACATTGCAAAATTTATTCAAGTGGCAACATGTCCAGATTGTTTTCTTGTAAAAAGCACCTTATGTGAATACAAGCTTTGTATGTAATTTGCAGTTGTCTAAGAAGGCATTTCACAGTAACATCTACTTTGTTCTCATTCTTTAATTTCTGAACTATCAGGGCCCAAAATGAGTTCGTTGTGTAAGACTGTATATTTGCAATGCTTTGTCTCAACATGAGTTATTTTTGTATGGAACCCTATGGGTCATTTTTTTGAATAAAGAAATGTCTAAAATGAGGCAGAATTTCTGCTCTTCAACATATCTGAAAGTTTTTGTTTCAGTTTCACTTTTGAAGAGTTGTTCACTCTACACTAAATTCAGTTCAAATTCAAACATTATTTGTCCCAAAGGGAAGTGAAATGTTGTGACTCATATTATCTGAGTATCTTCAGAGTTGTGGATGGCGATGTTGCAGTCAGGAAGAAAAAATATAATATGATATGAAAGCACAGCACTCAGGGAAACTCACACACTACTCGTACAACCACTATAATTTAATATTTATCATGACTTGTCTGTGCATTTAAAGCTGAGAGGGAAAAATCATTTTAAGTTCGGTGGCATCAGTGCAGACTGGCAAACTGGCTTCTGTCAGACTGCCTCAGGGCAGATGTGGCCACTGGACATGTGGCAGATGGTGGCAAGCTAGTAAGCTTGCTTCATCAGCATATGTGTGAGCATGAATGGGTTAATTTAAATCCATCCATCCATCCATCTTCTTCCGCTTATCCGAGGTCGGGTCGCGGGGGTAGCAGCTTCAGAAGGGAGGCCCAGACTTCCCTCTCCCCAGCCACTTCTTCCAGCTCCTCCGGGGGAATCCCGAGGCGTTCCCAGGCCAGCCGAGAGACATAGTCCCTCCAGCGTGTCCTGGGTCTTCCCCGGGGCCTCCTCCCGGTGGGACGTGCCCGGAACACCTCACCAGGGAGGCGTCCAGGAGGCATCCTGACCAGATGCCCAAGCCACCTCAACTGGCTCCTCTCGATGTGAAGGAGCAGCGGCTCTACTCTGAGTCCCTCCCGGATGACTGAGCTTCTCACCCTATCTCTAAGGGAGAGCCCAGCCACCCTACGGAGAAAACCCATTTCGGCCGCTTGTATCCGCGATCTCGTTCTTTCGGTCATGACCCAAAGCTCATGACCATAGATGAGGGTGGGAACGTAGATCGACCGGTAAATCGAGAGCTTCGCTTTTTGGCTCAGCTCTCTCTTCACCACGACGGACCGGTACAGCGCCCGCTTGACAGCAGACGCTGCGCCAATCCGCCTGTCGATCTCCCGCTCCCTTCTTCCCCCATTCGTGAACAAGATCCCGAGATACTTAAACTCCTCCACTTGGGGCAGGACACCCCCCCTGACCCGGAGAAGGCACTCTACCCTTTTCCGGCTCAAGACCATGGCCTCGGATTTGGAGGCACTGATCCCCATCCCGGCCGCTTCACACTCGGCTGCGAACCGATCCAGCGAGAGCTGCAGATCACGATCTGATGAAGCCAAAAGGACCACATCGTCTGCGAAAAGCAGAGATGAGATCCTGAGGCCACCAAATCGGATCCCCTCAACACCTTGGCTGCGCCTAGAAATTCTGTCCATGAAAGTGATGAACAGAATCGGTGACAAAGGGCAGCCCTGGCGGAGTCCAACTCTCACCGGAAACGAGCCCGACTTACTGAATTTAAATATTATGTATTTTAAGTGTGTTCTTTAGATGGAATAAAAATCATTAGGGCGTCCTAACTGAAAGAAAAGAATGTTTCTGCTTATTAGTAGCAAGAATAAATGGATGGAAATTTACCCTTAGGCTTAACTTTTGCTCGTGTGTTAAATCTAACCTACACTTTAAAGCAAAACTGTAAACGTTTGCCATAATGAGTGGCCTGATATGCAGTTATCTGGAAGCTGCATGCCTGCAAGTCATAATGTAATGGATTTTTTTTTTTCGTTTTGTTTTTGCTAGTATGACTTCTTCCGTGAAACACCCCTAAATGACTTCTTCATTCATTCATTATTTTATTTGTATAAATTTCTAATTAGAATGTATCCAGACATTACATATTTATTTTGAGCTTTTAGGAATTTATTTAAGCTATTCTTATTCCAGGATGGAATGACTATGTATATAGAGATTTTTAAAAACTAGACTTTGCTGCACAAGTTTGAATTTTTTTGTGGATCAATAAACAGATTTTTTACTTATACAGTTTATACTTACATAAACTGTAGAAGTAAATTTAATTTAAACATTTATTAGCCAGATATCAACAAGCTACTATCAAAATACCACATGGATATCTGACCACTCTTCCTAGCAGCGTTTTTTGTAGGTGTTTGTACCATCCCAAAAACTTCCTCTGTCTTTTTGGGTCAAATGAGTGAAACTTGGAAATAACTAGTACACCTAACAGTAACAAATAGAAACTTTGATTTCAGGTGGACAACTAAAAAAACAACAGTTGGATCATTGTTGTACATTGCTTGAGGCAGCAGTGTATTTGACAGCAGCATGGAAACATAACCCCCCCCCCCCCCCACACACACACACACGGTATGGAAGTTGCTTGCTCTTCTGTTGACAAAGCCTCTCCTCCCACCTATGTCCTTTCTGAGTTCTACTGAAAGTGTCTTCCTCAAATGCTGTGCTTACTATTTAAAAGGGTTTGGTGGAGAGGAATTTGTTGCAGTTATTAAAAAAAAAAAAAACTTTTACTAAATTGGACGAGAGACCTTGATCTATTCTATAGTGTTTATGATTTTCACAGGGTTAGTTAATGAGGAATGAATCTTGCACACTCGCAGACAGACAGCGAAAATTTGGATTGTTGACTGGCTACATCTCGAGTTACTTAACTGCAAAATTTGACTTGTCATAGCAATAAAGAAATATGTGGAATACCTTTAACTAACAAATGGCACTCACCTGTAAACTGAGCTTAAGGACTGCATAAGACTTATGGTGCACATTTTAAAATGGCTGCATGGTTTCATAAATGAACTATATATGTAAATATATATATAATTTTATTATTAGTGGGTTTTAAATTATTTTATATACGGTAAACGAAAACAATCCGTGTATCTACAATTGGACACTGGAAATGAATGTTCAATGAATGAAAGTCAACAAGGCAAAGAAGTTCCCAGGATGTGTCATGTTTGGATCTAGTTTTTTAACCCACATGCAGAACACGACAGGAGTAAAGGAATCAGTAGTATAATTTATTGAATACAATTGAGCAAAATAAGATGGATCAGGGTCTTTCCAGGAGGGGGGCAGGGTCACGGAGTCGCTGGCGCACTGAAGGACAACAGATAAAATGTTGAGTTCAAGGTTCTAGGAAATGAGAGCTACACGGGTATACTGGAACGGTCTTGAGTTGTCGAATAATGACTGCGGGGAGAGGGTAGGCTGTGGGCTCGGGATTCGTCTCCTATCTTGCAGGTCCTGGGAGGTGATCTGAATTCCAGAGTACGGCTCGATGGGGGTGGTTCCGGGTTGCTACGTGGAGGTTGCGGTGGAGGACGGACAGGTAGATTAAGGCTTGGAGGGAGGCAGAGGAGCGGTCCTACTGCTAACTGGCAGGTCCGTGTTCGGCTTGAGATCCAACTGAGGAGATGGAAGTGGGACTCGGGCAACCAGTGGGTATTCACCACGGCGTCACGAGGGTGGGTTATCAAAGGGCCAGAACGAGATCTTTACGAGATCACGCGGCGTCGCTAGGAACACCATCACTGGCAAACACTCAGGCGAAGAAGTGCAGTCAGTCCGCTCCTCTTAAACCTCAGGATGATTAGATGATGACCAACAGGTGTGCTGGAACGCAGGTAACGCCCTGCGCGGGAGGCAGCCTCTGGCGCTTTCCGGTGGACAACCAACGGAACCACAGACGAACAAAAAGGAAAAGAAAACCCCCAAAAGGACAAACCCCCCCCCCCCCCCCCCCCCCCCCCCCCCCCCCGATACCTAACAATGTGTAAGAAATAGGTGTTGTTTTCAATTATTTAATTTCCACTTTTGTTCTTGGTTAGTGAGATTGGTTGGATGTTAATTAAATGTTTTGTTTTTTGGGGGTTTTGTACCTAAAATTGTGCTGCAGTTAATACTAGGAAACCGACTAGTATTCTAGTATTGACTGTGCATTTAAATGATTACACTCTTTGGAACTTAGCTGACTTTTGTTCAAATTGAATTTCAGAAACATTGTAGCAAAAATATTTTATTTTGCAGTTATGTATTATAGCTATACATAATAATAATATGTATTGTCTAATAACAATATATTAGACAATACATCTCTAACATATATGTTAAACATGTCTACATACATATCTAACATATATGTTAGAAACATATATGTTAGACATGTATTGTCTTGCTGTGGGGCTGTCATTAATACAGAATGTCAGCATAAACAAAGAAAGAACTTCATGTTCCATGCGTCCAATGAGACACTTCAGTTACATGGTGTACTCTGGTAAGGCAGCTGTCCTTAGGCATGTTCAGCACCAGACCTCAAGTCACTCAGTTGATCTGCTGCAGACACATCGCCAGAGGAAGGATCTTTGTGCACTGAACATCTGCAAACAGAGAAAAAAAAAAATCAGATTTTATTGGTATGTTTACCTCTTATATCAAAAACTAATATAGACTCAACAAATGTCATTGCATTTGCTGTGTACAAATTCAATCAGTCACACTAACCGAAATACACTATGACATTTAGCTATTTAACAGAGCCTGCATAACATACCGTATATTAGAAGAAGAAAATATCTACAAAGAAAACTTAACCAATGACTGTCTTCTGTTTGATGAGTCCTCAGAGAACACTTAGAATATGTAGAAATACACTGTAAAAAAAATCAATTTCAATTGTATTCAAATTCAATTCAATTAAAAAATACTTTATTGATCCCAAGGGGAAATGATGTAACTCATATTAATTCAAATTCTGCAGAGTTGTTATAGATAGTGATGGCTGTTGACAAAGAAAGATGTCTTGTAACGGTCTGTATTACAGTGAATTTGAAGAAGCCTCTAACTGAAGACACTCTGTTTTCCCAAGAACAGAGTGGTCAGGGTTGTCCATTGTTTTCTTGATTTTACGAAGAACCCTACTTTGCATTGTCATCTCAGAGGTTTTACAGTCATCTCCAGAACAGAACCAGAACAGAATCAGCCTTCTTTATCAGGCTGTTGAGCCTTTTTAGGTCCCTGGTTCTCATGCTGCTGCCTCAACTGATGATGGCAGAAGAGAATACACTCTCTACCACAAACTTATAGAATAGAATAGAATAGAATAGAATAGAATTACTTTATTCATCCCAGCAGGGAAATTATTTTGCAGTTACAGCATAGAGACAAGACACACAACAACCACCACTGAGTAGCAATTGTAGACAAAATAAAAATAAAATATAACATGCTGTCAATATAAAAAGCAACTTAGAGCAGTCCTTGCAAAGATTCAAAAAATGCAGATACAGTATGTATATGTAAATATATGTACAGCAAGTGTGCCACAGTGCAGTTGTGCAAAATTGGACTGATTAGTGCAGAACAATGATTTGGCTTTTATTGTACAGTGAGATGGCATGTGGCAGGAAGGATTTCCTGTATCTGTCCCTACGACAGCGGAGCTGGAGCAGCCTATGTGAGAAGGTGCTCTGCTGTCTGTCCACTATGTGGTGGAGAGTATAGAATATCTGCAGTATCTTGCTGCAAACATTGAGCAAGATGCTGAAGGATTTTAACTTAAATAACTTAAGATCAACCACATTGAAAATAATTTCCCAAATCCAGTGATTTTTCACTCAGTTATGTTATGAGTATCATCTGAGACTGAGGCAAAAGAGTGTGAAAGGTCTTAGATTCCTCAAGAAGTACAGTCTAGTTTGTCCTTCTATTCCTTTCCAGTCTGTCCAGGCAAACATTGAGGTATTTATATTCCTCAACCACCTCCACTTTTTCTCCATGATGGAAACAGGATTTGATCCTGAAATCTAAAATCATCTCTTTTGTTTACATTCAAAATGAGATGATTGTTCCCACACCATGACACAAAGCGGTTCATCAGTTCTCTATTCTCAGCCTCTTGTCCATCTCTGATACACCCAACAACTGAAGAGTCATCATAGTATTTCTGTAGATGACAGAAGTCGGACTTGTGCTGGAAGTCTGAAGAATAGCACAAGTACAGTTCCCTGTGGTGCTCCTGTGTTGCTGACCACCTGTTTAGACACTCTGTCCTTCAGTCTCACAAACTGTGGTATGTTTGTTAGGTAGTCATATGAATACAAAGAGGCATTTTAAAGAGAAGGTGACTGAGAAGGTAAAGAGTTACAAAGTGTTTGAGTTGGAACTCAAACAGGCATGTCTAGTTTTTACACACTTTACATTTTCCAGGGATATAATGTGACAACCCGCTTGTTGCACAGAGCTAGTTGCACTATTTATTCTCTCCCTCTGCCATCTTTACAAACGAGAAAGGAACCAGCTTGAATACTGGACCAATCAGAACGTGATAAAGGGTTTGGGATGGATGGGCAGTTTCCCTCCAGATGGGTACATAGCAACAACCGGTGCCACTGTTCTGCCAGCATTGCCTTCCCTTGCAGGAACTATTAAAATAAAGACTAGGCTGTATTGTCCTTTGTCTATTCCTAAATGGTCTCACTGAATGACTACAATCACTGTGGACCAATAAAAATTCTCTGTAAAACCCTAGAGATAGTTTTGTGTGAAAATCCCAGTAGATCAGCAGTTTCTGAAATACTCAGACCAGCCTGTCTGGCACCAATGGCCATCCCACTTTCAAAGTCACCTTTCTTCCTCATTCTGATGCTCAGTTTGAACTGCAGCAGATCGTTTTGGCCATGTCTACATGCCTAAATGCATTGAGGTGCTGCCATGTGATTGGCTGATTCGACATTTGTGTTAATAAGCAGTTGGACAGGTGTACCTAATAAAGTATCCAGTGAGTGTAAGTTGAGTAAACTGAATGTCGGTATCACTGACAAATGCCAGAAGTGTAAGATGCCTGTTGGGGACTGTGATGGCCAAACCCATGGCCAGTAACTCTTTTTATGCACAATTTATTTGTTCATACAAACACAACAACACTTTAGTTTCAATAAAAACATTTATTAGTTGATTTGAATACATTTGTTCTATTTGTTAGCATGCACATTTAGTTAGCATATGTATTTATATCAACTTAAAGTTAATTTGTTTGCTTAAGATTAACTCTTGATTTCTTGCCGGTTCTTACCTGCCATGGAGTTGCCAGACAAAGTATGGGGGCCAGGGCTCAGCAGGCTTAAATGCTGATTAGACTGCACCACTAGTTCCTGCTGCCAGGGGAATTTGGAGTTTCTTTGTTTAGATACGTTTTTGTATTTAAGTAAATAGTAGTATTTAAAGTTTAATATTTTTGATTTTCATTTTGGGTGTTTAGTTTAGTCAAATTTAGCTGTATAGTTTGACTAATAATAGTAGTAATACTAATAATAATAATAAGAGTAGTGATAGTAATTTTATTCTGTTTAGATACCCCTATTGTGTCTTAATTGGTCTGATCAGCCAGTATATAAGCCCCTGTGTGTCATTTCTTTGTTAGGTCAGTTATGTTTGTTTGTGCAGCCAGTTTGTTTGCATTTTTGCCTGAGTTCAGTTTTGTTTCTTTGACATACATATTGGTATGAGCTCAGATATATAATCTTTGTCATTTATAAATCTCTGGGTTAAAAAAACAACAAAAAAAACCAAATTATTTTTCTAATACGTCCTGTGACTCCTGTTTTTTTTTAACTCGGCCCATTACAGGGACCTTTCTCCATAGTTTAAGTGTTTTCCATAGACTTTAACTCTTGTTTTCTTGCTTGTACTTACCTGTCTTCTTTCTGTTGTTTTCTTTTAGTAAGGAATAAAATCTAGTTTAATCACAAGCTAAAACAAAAAGATAAGACTATTCACTAGTCACTAGTGATTTTGGTAAATAAAACACCTTACTGTGCTATAGTACCTTACAAACTATAGGTACCTTACAAAATACCTTACGTATTTTGTTAACCAAAATTCTTCAGCTTTGAGCCAACGACTTTGCATCTATACTTTCTCGTGATACAATGCTGCCCCCTTAGGGTTGATACATATTGGTTTAAAATAATGAACAATTAATGTCCCATGCAGATGTCTTGAACCATCTCACATTTAGGTTATTTTTTCCTCCCCAAAGAACTTAATTTTTTTGCATAATTTTAAAGTGGGCTTATAAAATATTTCTCTGTCTTTTTATGCATATTTATATGCCCTGATTTTGGCATGACGGGCAGAGTGAAATATTTGGAAGACATGAAAGGCAAAAAATAAAATAAAATAAGAAATAGATGGTATCACGAGGAAAAAACATTATGTTGAAATATTCCATCAACATCCACCCAGAGATACAGTGGGTATGCAAAGTATTCATACTCCTCTAAATTCTTACATTTTCTTCAAATGCAGCCATTTGCTGAAATCCAAAAAGTTCATATTTCTCATAAATGTGCATTCAGCATCCCATCTCGACAGAAAAAAACCAGAAATGTAGGAATTTTTGCAAATTTATTAAAAAAGAAAACTGAAATATAACATGATTATATGTATTCAGATCCTTTTCTCAGTATTGAGTAGAAGCTCCCTTTTGAGCTGGTACAGTCATGAGTTTTCTTGGGAATGATGCAACAAGTTTTTCCACACCTGGATCTTGCGATCCTCTCCAGTTCTGTCAGGTTGGATGGTGAACGTTGGTGGAGCCATTTTCAGGTCTCTCCAGAGATGCTTAATTGGATTTAGGTCAGGGATCTGGCTGGGCCAGTCAAGAATGGTCACAGAGTTGTTCCAAAGCCATTCCTTTGCTATTTTAGCTGTGTGCTTCAGGTTGTGGTAGAAAATTACTACAAGTTAAAATCTGCTGATCATGTTCTATTAAACGCTTGTGCAATAGAACTATTTGGGTTACATGTACAAGGTTGGAAGTTGTTTTCTACAGCTGCATCAGAACCAGATTGTCTTGCCCCTCGTTTTGAATTCCTTATCCTTGGTATAAAACTCATGTGTTGTCTCTGCCTGGCATAGCTTTTCACCCAGAACTCCTTCATTATTGATTGTCCTACAAGCTCTCTGTATTGTGCACAACATATGAATAAACCTGATTGAGTGATTTCACCTGACAATGCTTTACCAAGCACAAGCACAAGTAGTTTTGTTCCACAACAGGGTCATTGTCTTGTTGGAAGGTGACCCTTTGGCCCA
Organism: Xiphophorus couchianus; assembly: GCF_001444195.1. Classification (NCBI taxonomy): domain Eukaryota; kingdom Metazoa; phylum Chordata; class Actinopteri; order Cyprinodontiformes; family Poeciliidae; genus Xiphophorus; species Xiphophorus couchianus. The sequence continues at coordinate 26,853,728 of NC_040240.1, forward strand.
ATCTGAGGTCCTGAGCACTTTGGAAGAAGTTTTCTTCCAGGATCTCTCTGTACTTTGCCGCATTCATCTTTCCTTCAACTGCAACCAGTCGTCCTGTCCCTGCAGTTGAAAAACATTCCGAAAGCATAATGCTGCTATGTGTGATTTCCTCCACATATAAAAACCACATGCGTGGAGAAAACCACACATACCACTTAGAGTTAGCACCAAAAAATTCAATCTTCGTCTCGTCAGATCAGAGAATTTTATTTCTCGTAGTCTGGGAAACTTTTATGTATTTTTTGGCAAACTATGCAGGATTTCATGTCTTACACTGAGGAGAGGTTCTGTCGGGCCACTCTGCCATAAAGCCCCACTGGTGGAGGGTTGCAGTGATAGTTGACTTTGTGAAACTTTCTCCCATCTCCATCTCTGGAGCTCAGCTGCAGTGACCTTTGGGCTTTTCTCAGTTAACTGGGTGGCCAGGTCTAGGATGAGTTCTGGTTGTCCCAAACTTCCTTCCATTTAAGGACTATGGAGGCCACTGTGATCTTATGAACCTTGACTGCTGCAGAAATTATTCTGTAACCTTGGCCTGATCTGTTCCTTGCCACTTGTCTCTGAGCTCCTTGGCCTTCCACCTCATGATTCTTATTTGCTCTGCCCTGGTGAAAAATAAATATACTAAGTATGTTACATTTTAGTATACTTAAGCATACTTTAAGTCAGACTAATCATGAGTATACTTCAAGTATAATTAGGATTAGTTAAATTAAAGTGTGACATTTTGGAACAACTAATTTTGTGCTTAATGTATTTTAATAGCATTTAAATTGTATTAAAGCACAATTTAAAGTGTACCTTCACATACTTTTTTGCAACAACTTAAGTTACACTTAGTATACTTTAAATATATTACTTTTTATGTAATATAAACATGCTTGATTAGTATAGCTAAAGTACCATTTTTGTGATTGAATTACATTTAAAATATACTTCAAATGCATTTTAAGTATATTGGCATTACATATTTTATATATTAGTAGTGTGATTACAGTATGCTACAATTACACTTTTGGTTTATTATAATTGCTAATGAAGTACACTTTTTAGTTACTTAGTGTGTTTTATTATTCTGCTTTGCCACTTTGTACATTACATGCGTCATACACACTGCAGTACTGCAAACATATCAGGCTACAGAACACAGAAGGATCATTTACAACACACTTTACAGGTGAAACAAATTACATTGTGCTTTCAATATATTACCATTTTGGTAACACCGTATTTGATGACTGACATGAACATGAAGGAGTCTTCATGAAAGTCTGACTGTTGTCATGAAGTGCAATTTGGTAAATAATGACACTTTTAACTAGAAGTTACTTTAAAAGTTAGATTAAAAGTCCATCAAAAGTGCCAATTTTGCATTACAGTGTCATTATTTACAAAATAATGCAAAGTTGGTACTGTTCGTGGACTTCAAATCCAACTCTTAAAGCAATTTCTCATTAAGTGTCATTATTTACAGAATGACATTTTGTAACACCTGTTAGTATGTTCCTAACAGGAACATACTAACTGTCATGTTTATGACAGTATCATGTCAGTCTTATGCACACCCCGCCAAATAAAGTCTTACCCATATTTTTCAAGAGTACATTGCCAATATACTATCACAGAATTGTACAAATTGTTAATACATTCAAAGTACAACATGCTTATGAAAATTAGCACAATAAAATCATAGGTACACTTTAGAGGAAACGTAAAAAATATTTCACCAAGGATAGAATATTGTTTTAATACAATGTCACAGTATTCCAGTTTTACTCCAGACAAACAGACATTTCTCCTTCCTAAGAATAGTTAGTAGTTTTGGTAAATTCAAGCGATGTCCTAGTCCGAGTAGGACGACAACACAACTGGACAAGACATTCAACTTCGTGCTATAACTGCATGGAGGCTCTGTTGCGACTTAAAATAGTTTGCTTCATAAACTTAACCTGGTTTTAATTAAGCTTAGTATGCCAAAGAGACTTTGATATTGTGTGGCTGTTGTAACTCGTTCGTCATTGTTTTTATCTTCAACATATTTTTGCAGTCTAAGCAAATTTAAGATGAAAGAGGAAGCCAGGGATCAGGAATTATAAAACCTAAAGACTTTCCTGTTTCAGAAGAGGCTCTGGCTCCACCAAATCACCAACCAGTTCTGAGGATGAACCTCCACATCGTCTTCATGATGGAAGGCTTTGTTTTTACTGAGCAGCTAGCTTTAACAGCAAAAACTGGTGAGTTTCCAACCTTAACCTGCTTAATAAACATGTTTTGATTTTTAAAAAATAATTGGACAGAATTTATTCCCCTTGTTAATCAACCATTTTTCTTTCATACATTTTATTCATTGTTATCTTTCAGGACCCTGTGATGGACTGATGACCTGTCCAGGGTGAACCCCGCCTCTCATCCGATGACAGCTGGAGATGGGCACCACCATCAGCTTGTTCAGATCATGGATGGAAAGCTTTTAAGGTAGTTTGTCTCCCTTAAGTCCACACTTAAAACAGCTTCATAGTTATTGCCAACATCAACTGATTCTGCGATATTGCTGACTATTTTTTTCTATTTCTAACATAAACAAGCAAAGAAGTCACACAGAAATGTGTTTTTCACACCAGGCATCTGGTCCCAATCATCATCAGTTTTGATGATGTCACAAATAAAGCGAGTCCACAACATCCTAAAATTGTAAGTTGTACTTTTTCCTTTGCCGTTTTTCTGTATTTTTTAAAATACAAGTGCTTTCTCTGTTTAATTGCTCTATTGTTTTGTTCTTTTTTGTAGGTTTCTGTAAAGTGCAGTGGTCCAGTGAATAGAAATGTTCTGTTGTTGATCCTCACTATTCTCAAGGCCCTCTTTAGTTTTAAGGCAATTTTTGCGAGTACAAATGGCGAATTTGAACCGCGTCTGTTATCTTCTCTGGCTTCTTGGCTGTTCTTGGTGCTTTTTAAAAAACCTGAAAGTGCGCATTACTGCCACCATCTGGTCTGGAGTGTGAACTGGCGCCAATGCCGTTCACTAACTGATCATACATCTGAAAATTGATTGGGTAAATGTTTTAGTTAAAAAAAAAAAAACGGACGTTTTCAGTTAAAAAACTGAAAACAACAGATCACATGATTCGGAAAGATGTAAAACTGAAGATACCTGCTAGTGTTAAGGACAAGAATTGTTTTTGTTGCAGAATAGCGTTTCTCTACGGGGGCGGTACCTACCCCCGGGGGGCGTTCAGAGGACGGCAGGGGGTGCTGGCGGATATTTTTACAAAAGGGGGGGCGCTGAGATTCCTTTGGGGTAGTGATGGGATTTTCGGCTCCTTTTCGAGATGCGGCTCTAATGGCTCTTCTTACTGTGGAGAGCCGGCTCTTTCGGCTCCCAAACGGCTCCCCATGTATATTTTTGACATTATTAATTAATTAATAGCTTAAACCTAATTTTATTATATTTTGCTTCATTATTGACATTGTTAAGCACTTATGATGAGTAAGAATGCCGCATAACAATGCTGTAGCAATACCGATGCGTGTGATGTCCGCATGTGCCTGTGCAGGTTGTTTGTCGAGCCTGCACGATAGGAAATGCTGACTTTGCACAGTCTGCACTCTGCCCTGGAGCTTGATGTAGCATTAAAATGAGTCCAAATCTTGCTCCGTTTTCTGTCACTCATTTATTTTCACCTATTCAGTTCTCACACTGACTCCCCTTCTTTCTGTGCTTCTTGACCGCTGACTGAGTGTCTGTACATAAACACCTGCCGACGCTATACAGCTTGGCCAATTGCCAGCCGTTTCCACAAAAAAAGTGGAGATAAACTTTTTTTTCAGTGTTTTCCCGCCACATTATTAATTGAAACTATGTGTGATTGGTCAGATGTGTGGAGCACACGCTTGACATGAGGGCAGTGGACCGACCGAGGAAAAACAACTCTCCGCTCTAGCACTGGCAGAAGAGCAAAACACGCAAGGAGAGGGAGAAGGGGGAGGAGGAGACAGCGAGGCACCGCAAGACAAAAAAAATGATGTGGGGAAAAACTATCGGCTCTGGCACTTGCAGAGCACAAGCACAACGACAGGGAGGCGGAGAGACAGCGATATACTGTAGAAAAAACCCCGGCTCCCAAATAGGATCCGAAAACGGCTCCCATTGTGGAGCCGGTTCCAATCGTTCACTTCAAAGAGCCGGATCGTTCGCGACCGACACATCACTATTTGGGGGGCGTTTGCTCGAAGGTAAACTAGTTTACACCTTATATGGACAACAATACCAGTTTAGACTTTGAACAACTTGTTAAAACGGTGTTGTGTAACATTAAAACATGCTTGGCTGCAACTGTATCGACGGTAGCTCTTCTTAGCTTCAGTGTTTCTGTTAGCTTATTGGCGCAGCTCCGCGCTCCTGCTTACTGGTAGCTTCACCGCGTCAGTTCAGCTTTACATCGCTGATGACGGTGCTGTGATTCACTTGTCTGGTGTTTGATTTTAAAATATTTTATGTTTCATTGAGGGGTTTTGTACCTATGTTTTGGCAATGCTGTAGTCATGTCAAAGCAGCAACTTATATTAAAAATGTTTTGTTGATCTTCTGGATGCTGCACGCTGCCATAGAAGGACAACGGAATATCGCTCTTATAAACATGTAAAGAGTAAAATCACAATCACATCGTGTATCCCTCAGAAAAATTAACCAATTTAAATAAAGAAATCTCTCTCTATGGGTGATACCCATAGCGTTCATTTTATATAGTTAACGTTGGTGCTAAAAGTGATCCGGTATGAAACTGTAGTACCACAGCAATTTTGAATTTTAATCTTCAGAATACCGGGATTTTTCCCGTTGTTTTAAAAGGTTTACGTCAGTCTGCTTTTCTCCATCGATACGCTTCCCGACCGCTCCGCACCTTAGGGGGTAAAAAAAAAAAAAAAAAAAAAGAAAAAAGAAAGAAAGAAACTATACGCAAAAAACTCTGAAACAGGAGAACCGGGACCTAGAACGGAGCAACGAACTAGATGTGACTCAGGATCAGAGAATCCGGCGGTGGACAGTGAAAAATTAATATGAGTGGCAAATTAGGTGAAACACATGATTAAGCCGCGCAGCAGGTGAATGGCGTGATGAGTGAAGATTACTGGTGGTGAGCGACAATACAAACAATAAAATAAAACTAGCAACAGGAAAGAAACTAAAGCGGACATAACAATAAACCAAGAGAGGATAATAGTAATCAAAGAAAACTAAATGGAAACGAATGAAGAACAAAATGCAAGAATAATCTAAGAATCTAAAGTAAGTACAGAGAAATAAACTGGTATGGCAAGACCTTTCGAGCAATAATTAACACAGAGGACTACATGGCAAGAATAAACGGTCATTGTTTTAAAATAAAAGGTAAAATAAATGTTTAAAGTGCCATGAGTTTGTTGAGACCACATCTAGTACTAAGAAGAAATATTTATTTTACAGACAATAACAATAATAAGGAACTTATCGCTTATTTATGTTTTTAATTAGATTTGATATATATATTTCTTCAATATTATTTTTCATGACAGTGTTAATATCATGAGGCTGTTCATTGACTCCATGACACTTTCAATCTGACTCATTAGAATTTGATTAAGAGCCAACTTTTGTCTTTGTAATTTCTGCCCAGTAAAATTATTAATCTATAAATCAATAGTCAAGTCTATATAAAGATATAATCCATGTTTCTGTCCCATATTTGTATGGCATTGAAAGGATCTGGAATTTTTGTTTCTCCAGTGAAAGCTCTGGTTTGCACAGTAAATGCTGTGTGGGTGAAATTTTATTAATGATACTCTGCTATCCCATTCTCCTGAATGCAGCACAGAGCTGCACCACCAGAAACTGACAGAAACACTGAAGAGAAGAAGAGTTATGATTATATAGTTGCAGTTCTACCCATGTTTTAATGTTGCACAGAAACAATAAAACAATAAGTCTTTTTGCAAATAGTTTAAACTTTAAACAGGCATTGTTGTACATCTTTTATCTGGTCATTTTGTGAAAAATTTAACAACTAAAATGGCCCAGAACAAGAATATATTTTCCTCTCTGATTGGCTGCTGATAGGCCTACCAATTTTAAGTTGAATGTCCATTGCATTTTTTGTAGATGCCTGTAAAAATAATTTCTATTCACATGGCTTTTTTGTTCTCTTGGAAATTATTTTTGATTATAAATACAGAAACAACCACAAAACTCAAAACATCAACAATAGTGATAGTAATATTAATAATACAATACTATTCAAAGTATAAACAAAGTAGGCGAAGTAGCCTACAAATTCTTTGATGGGGGCAGTGAGGGACCCGGATAATGGACAGAGGGACGCTGGCCCAAAAAAGGTTGAGAAACACTGTTGTAGAACCTATGTCACTAAAGTGTCAATGTTTGATATTTTAAGGCTTGAACATATTATTTACTTTGTTAAACAACATTACTTCAAGTGCCACTATAAGGATAGTTATTTTTTTTACATTCTTTGCCATTTTAACAAAAATAGTAAAAGATTATTAAGGCACTTAAAAAGGCATACTTTATTAGTCTATAGTATACACTCAGATGTAATTTAAAACATACTAAAATTAATAATTTAAAGTAAGCATTGAGTGAATTTTAAACATTCTATTTTGAGCATATATTTTAAAATATTTTTAAAAGCATATTCATTGGTACACTTGAGCAAATACATATTTTGTTCACTTAAAGTGAATTAAAAATATACTTTCATTTAATATATTTCTTAAAAGTGTATTTTGGCACAATTATATTTAAGTGTGTTTAAAGTTGTAATATCAAAATTGGTACAAGAATACTTTTAGTATACTTCGTATATATTTATAGGTAGTACACTTAATACTTAGTATACTTAACATGTACTTACAAAAACATAAGTATATTTGAAATATACTATAGCATATATTTTTTTCACTAGGGTGACATGAACTGTGAGCTGAGTTCTTATATAGACAAGTGTGTGCCTTTCCTAATCGAGTCCAATCAGTTTAAGCACAGCTGGACTCCAGTGAAGAAGTAGAACCATCTCAAGGAGGGTCAGAAGAAATGGACAGCATGTGAGTTAAATGTAATGGTCACAGCAAAGGGTCTGAATATTTATGACCATGTGATATTTATTTTTTTCTTTTTGTAATACATTTTCAAAACTTTCTACATTTCTGTTTTTTCTGTCAAGAAGGCATGACATCTTGACAGAAGATCTCATCCCATCTCAAATAATATGAACTTACTTGATTTTAGCAAATGCATTGAAACAAAAGGTGAAAACGTAAAGGAGTCTGAATACTGTACTCACTGTAAAAGCTTGGGCACATATTGGTATTCCAAATGAACAATAACTCTCAGCATACAGCCAGAGTGGTTACAAAATAACTTAAGGACAATGTTATCTCATCTCCCCCCAGGTCAGTTAATGTCATGTGTAACAGTGAAACCACAAAGACAACAGTCTTTGTTCAACTTCACAATCAACCAGAATTTATTCCAACAATCAAATGCATAAAGTCACACCAACAGCTCAACATGGTCATCAGAAAACTAGCCAAAAAGGAAACATAAATTACCGTACCTTAGAAAAAATGCCAAATACAAAGACACGTCTCCGGAGACCACCATGTATGGAAGGAAAAAAAGACAGTTCCACCCCAGTGATTTGACTAGCTGTTTTAGCTCAATTACTTTTATATCAAGGAGGGTTCTTTACTGTCTGATGCATTTTGACGCACTGTTTCAGAGATGGTCTCCCTGAGCACCCATGTCATTACATGCTGTCTGTACGCCAGAGACCATGCGGGTGCTGTTTCCAAGGTCAGGGCTGAGTTTATCTGCTGTCAAAACCATCCTCCCTGCGCACTTTCCCAGGCTACGAACAATAGATGTGTTCATTTCAAATGGAAACTACTCAAGAAAGCCGGGCCGAAGTTTATCAGCTATCCGTGTTTTTCATCCTTTCAAAGTGCCTCAAACTGGTTCCTACCGCACAGAGCTCACAGAGGAATAAAGGACTTATACAGTCTTAAGAATGTGATCTACTATAAAAGCTCTACTACATGGACTAATTTTAATTAAATCGTTATCATTATATCTAAGAAAAATGTTCTACTGATTAAGTTATGTATTGATTAAATCATGAATCTAAATCTAACCTAAGTTGAGGCCTACTCAAAACAATCATGATCCATCTAATATTTCAACATGCACTAAAGTTAGACATCACCAAAACTAGCCAACACACAAAAAAATCAAGCAAAAAACATTTACAAATGGAAAAAAATATATAGGTAATTCTGACTAAATTAAAGCTGTCTGATTTAACTTCAGAAAGTGAGAAAAATGTATATTTTTATTCAGTGTATGCAAATATCTGGTTTCAATATTGGAGTATCTTGTAGCATATAAATTACATGTAAAATATAGTGCTGCTTTTTGGTCTTCATTGCAATATATTTTTGTATTTGTCAATATATACAAGTATGTAGTTTATGTTTTTATTGCAATATATTGTAAAATATAAATACTAAATCTCACATGGGAATATGTTACTTAATGTAACAACACTTATTTTCCTCTGCTCCCTCTCTGCCCACCTTCACTCTGCTTGCTGTTCTTGTGCTGCTGTTTTGGAGCCTTTTTTTGCACATCCTCCGAATCTACAAGTTATAGATCTGGTCAGCTGATCTCTAAATGCAATTGATCAAATTTTCTCAAAGAGAATACTGGGCAAAGGAGAGCCTGCTTGTCAGTCAGGGACATACCCAGGAGGATACATCCTGGATTTATTTGGATAAAATACAAAGTTTGATTACTTCAGGTAATGACATCACACTTTGAGGCAAATTGTTTCAACCTTTATTAAACATAGCTTGCAAGAGATAAATATTACAAAGTTAATTCCTCCAAAATTAGCTTATTTTTTTTTCAATCAATGCATAATTGTCAATCAACTGGCAGTATTCAAACAGCATTATTTTTTACCTTTGAAGATAGTTAAATATCAAGTATGTGCAAAAGGTCAGGATTGATGTAAGCAAAACAAAAATGTTTTCAGTTCGTCTCTGGTTGATTTCAACATCTGTTTCAACATTATCACCACAATGCAAATAAAATTATTTGATGAACTGGATTCTGCGGTGTGTATTTTTCCAGCATAAGCAACAATAACCAATACAAGAAAGTCAAAGAGTGCAGGAACACAACTATTATATGCTGGTATTGGCAAAAAAGTGATCACTGATTCAGATTGATCAGGTCACCATAATTTAGCTGAGTAGGCTGGACTTTCACAAATTATAAGCTACTGTAACATATATATAAGTGCTTCTTTACACCATGTTCAAACAAGAATAGCAATTGAGTTAAAAAAACTTCAATTCCCACCTTAATTTACACATCAAGTTTAAATGCTTCAAAAGCTCAGTCATTGACTGCAAATGTTGTTCACCTGAATCAGTAAACACTTTACTGCAAACTTTAGTCAAAAAAAAAACAACAAAAAAACCCCCAAACAAACAAACAAACAAAAAAAAAATCAAGCAATTGCATCTAGCAAGACCACATGGAGTTGGGTGGATGGGGGTGGGGGTGTGGAGAGGGTTAAATGAAATCCCTAACGTTTTGCACATTTGTTACACAATAATACACAGTGATCACAAAACAAAATGACAAGCTTCACAATATTCATGGCTTTTTGTTTGCTTTTCTACACAATGTACACCCATTTAATTTATTTTTCAGTACAAGGGAGGAAAAATGCTTCTGTACAATAAGTTATTACTTCAAACCTAGCAAATATTGTGTCATTTATTTCAATAGTCAATACATTTATGTTTTTTTTTTAAACTGCAATAAAACAGAAAATTGAACTTAGTCAAGACATCAGAATAAAATTATTTCAGAAATCTAAAAACATGTAGCTGAAAAAAAAAGTCCAAACATAAAAGTACATGGATGCATCTGCAAAAAGATATGAGACACAGGAGGGTTTGGTTCTTTCTCAAATTCAACTTTACACTTGGCAGGAGAACTATAACACAAACTGTGTCACATTGTTTAGTGTAGTCCAAACATGGTGCAGATAGCAAAAAATTTATATAACATTGCTACATACAAGTTAAACTGTTCCTCCAACTGGATAAGAGATAATGTTTTATAAAACTTAAGTCAATGACAACTTAAATAGAAAACCAAAAAAGCAATTAAGCAGATTATACACCTAATGCTTATATTTCAGTATAAATGTGGTGCAGACACTGGCAGGACTGAGTTATTACAACACAACCATCTTGTACTCATGTGGATGTCTACTTGAAAAATAAATCAAGTATTTCTAACACAACGTGCATGGTGCAGTTACTGCGATACAAAAAGCTTCAATGGGCGGCCACAATAAAAACACACACACACACACACAAAAGACACACAGCTTTAATTTCCGAGATGCATAAAGTTGATATCCAACTGAAACATTTATGAGCAGTTGTAGAGCCTAGAATCATTGTAGTATTGGAGAAATGTTTTGGTAAGCTAAATGTTACTGACATTTGGTTGGTTTGTTATAAAAAGCACAGAGCAATGTAAGGCTCACTGCAATCAGTTCAAAGTATACAGCTAAAAGTTAGATTTGTTTGAACTGTCATTCTTATAAGAGGCCACGGATAGACAATATCTTACCTGTGGAAGATAATAAAAATTTAAATCACATGTACTGAAATGAGAACATGTCAGGAATAGCCAGCAAGAATAACTATCTGATGGAGTGAGGATGCTTTTGAAATAGTTGTGCTTGATGAACAGATAGACCAAGGGCATGAGAGGAGAGAACTAAGCAAGGGAGACCTTTGTCCTTTATCCCTTGCTGAAATATAAAGACAGCATCAGTTGTTGCTGACATAGTAACATCATTCACTGTCATAAATTATCGGAAGTATTTAAAACTTGAAAAACTGATCTGTATCGTGAAAATGAAGATACTAAGAGTCATGTACTTTAATTAAAATAACCTTATCAACCAAACTAAAAGAAATCTGTGCCCTTAAATGCAATTATGGATGGCTGGGATTCTAATTAGGCCCAATTGAAAAACGTGTTGACTAGTTCATATTTGTCCAACAGAATTCAGTTTGTTTGGGGATGTGCTGTGGTGGAGCCGGAGTTACGCACAACCCACATATGGAGGCCATAGTCCTTGATGCGGCTGTCGCAGGTTCGATTCCCAGCCTGGCGACCTTTGCCGCACTTCTTCAACCTCTTTCATTACCCACTTTCCTGTCAATGAACTATCAAATAAAGGCCACTAGAGCCAATAAAACCATAAAAAAATAAAATAAAGAATTCAGTTTGTTCATGTTAATACAAAAATTAACATATGCAAAAAGTTAAGTTTAGGAGTACCACATCTTTGTGCTCTTCACTACAAATATACTGCAGTAATATTTGTAGTAAGATTGTAAGATAACAATTTTACAAATATTGCATGTCCATGTGCAAAATTGTTAAAATTTTAAATGTACAAAGTGGTCCAGAAAAACTAGGCCTAGGTTGGAATACAAATTAGAAAGGCCAAAAAACAAACAAACAAAACTCTATGAAAATAGGTCTTTACTTGGATCAAAAAGTAAAAGAGATGATACATTTATCCAATTTTAGTTTCTCCTTACTGGCTCCTTGTAAGTTTAAGAACAGAATTTAAAAATCTTCTTAATACATATAATTCTTTAAATAACAAAGGTGAATTACTGAAGATTTGGTTGTTTTATACCTTTCTATCAGATAACCTGGCTAACAAAATAATGATTAATTTATCAGACTTTTTTTGGATGGAAATGGCTTACAGTTTTTGTCCATGAGACAAAAACCTAATTTACTTTTAAGACTAGGCTCAAAGCCTCTGTTTTGATAAAAGTTTGTCTCACATTTAGGCTTTGGCCACAGAAGGACATATTGAGCACTAGCCTTCACTTTGGAAATATTTAAAGTTTCAGACAGTTTTGCAACTCCAGGCTGAAGCTAATGCTAATATTAAAGTCATAGATTTTGTTTCCCGTTGTACTGTACTGTTGGACTGGGACGTCTGTTTTCAGTGCCTGTTTCCTGACTTTTAACCCCTGGTCAGTCCTTGAAAGTGGCCACTCATACTAAACCAAGCTGAATTTTTTAAAACCAATTTCAAAGGGAATATTTCATTTTTATTGTGGTCACATTGTAGCTCAGTCTGCAATGTCAATGACTTGATGTTATCGACTGGGCTGCCTGCAACTTTTTACTGATATCTTGTGATAAATGTATGTTAAATGCACAGGAAATTGTAAAACTGAGTTCAAACCTTAGTATATGAATGTTTTGCAATGAAATGCACTGAATTTGAAATGACTTGAATTCACTAGACTTGGATATGAATTGACCCTTTTTTCTCCCTAGACATGGCATTTGTTGTAAATTAATGGTGAAGTCAACTTGAATGATTTCATTTAATTTAACCAATGTATTTATTCAACTGTATAGGTTCACTATAATGCACCTCTGTACTGACTGTGTAGAGCACCATGGATGATTTTTGAAGTGGCCCCAAACAAATTCAAGCAAAGTGAATTTGCTTAAATTTTTGGTAAAATTCAAGCAAATTGAAGGTGAATACTTCCATGAAGACCAAGTAAGTTTAAAAATAAAATGTAATGGAATCATACCTAAAGTTAAAATAGAAGAACAATCTGTTTAGAAGAGCTGATTTTGTCCAGAACATGAAAGACAGTTGATTCTAATGTGGCACAATATTATACTTTAAAAGTGAATGTGTGCCTATCTAGATGCAGAGATGGGTAAGAATTTAAAAATATTCCATGTGATTTTGCTTTCATTTAGGTAAGACAGATTTCTGAGATGACTGAAGATTGTAAAATGTGGTGTAGGAAATGTTTCAGTCCAGAGTACTGTGAACTAGGGTTGTCAAAATAATAATCAAACTCGATATAAATTGACCCATTTGTCCAAAATGTCAAAAAGACAAAAGATATATATATATATATATATATATATATATATATATACAGTACAGACCAAAAGTTTGGACACACCTTTCTAATTCAATGGGTTTTCTTTATTTTCATGACTATTTATAAGGCAAGAAATCCCACTTGTTAACCTGACAGGGCACACCTATGAAGTAAAAACCATTTCAGGTGACGACCTCTTGAAGCTCATCAAGAAAATGCAGAGTGTGTGCAAAGCAGTAATCACAGCAAAAGGTTGCTACTTTGAAGAAACTAGAATATAAGGGGTACTTTCAATTGTTTTACACTTTTTTGTTTAGTGCATATTTCCACATGTGTTATTCATAGTTTTGATGCCTTCAGTGTGAATCTACAATGTCAATAGTCATGAAAATAAAGGAAACTCATTGAATTAAAAGGTATGTCCAAACTTTTAGTCTGTACTTTATATATAATTTTTTTTAAACAAAGCTAAATTGTTCAATACTTATTGGTTATGCCCAAACTATGGAAGCAACAAATTTAATCATATTTTAATTAATCACAGTTTTTGCTTTCAACTAGAAAGAAGCCTTCTTTAAAAAAAAAAGTTGCCTCCATATTGAGTATTTCCTAACATCTGTATGAAACTTTAGCATTGTGACAACCCCAGTGTGAACTGAATCGACCTCCCCTCAAAATCAGCTAAGAATTCCCTGCATCAAGTGGTAACCATATCCATGAATACTGAAGACCGAGAGAACACTGTTTGAAATACCTGAGTTATTGCAAACTAACTAAGCACAACACAGACAGCTTCAGTCAGGTGGCCTGGGCAGTCTACCATGCAGTTTATGGTCTCAGAGTCCAAGTAGATGCAAGGACCTGTGCAACTAACATTTTATCATATGTGAGAGTTCTTCAAGTCCTGCTCCAGCCAACAAAGTGTGAATATGGATCATGCACCATCTCCTGTTCAAAAGGTGAAGCTAAAGACCCTGCAAACAAAGAAGTGTGCAAATATAACCACAGTCAGAATGAAGAAAACAACATGGACACTTTCAAAAAAAAAAAAGAAATTACTGTGCAAAGAGTAAATCTTTATCGAAATTTGTACAGGTCATTACTCAGGAACAAATAAAAGAATTCAAAAAGCTCCAGAGATGAGAAATCTCTCAAACTTCATTTTCTCTTATGAACTGGCAAACCAGCTTATCACATAAGTTTTCCTCATCAGACAAGAGGGTCAGAAACCACTGGGACCTGGCATCAACACAATGAAACTGTGCAAAGGCCTTCACCATAAAGGGTCCCTTACAACAAGACCATCTATCACAGAAAACACAAAGTACTGCACCTTCATGCTGGAGACTTTTATAATGCCATGAACATGAAAATCAAAAGGTCAAACCTTGAACTGCCAGCAGAGCCCATATCCTGCTCACTGAGTATATCACAGAAGAATGGAGATTGTCTATCAAAGCAGAGAAAAGTGTACAGTGAAATACTCTGGATATAATTTTTGAGGTGTAAGGAAAGTAAGGTCATACCTTTCTTTACAAGAAAGGTACAAGTGAGAGGAAGGCTCTATCAGTGAAAAGAATCTGATACTAATATTTATTAACATGGCATTGAAAATGAAACACATTACTGTAAAAAGTTAAACTGGGCACACTTTAAACTTGTTGGTGTTTCATAGATTGACAGAATACTGTAGTTAGGATGGTATGTGTTCAGGGGTCTAAACATTTAATCAGCAATAAACAATGCATATGCACTTTCATTCCAACATTCATTTCCTCCTTGCCAGAAAACAAACAAAATTTCCATTTGGAAATATGAAAAGTGCTCCTCTTGAGTGAGGCGACTTGTGAGCACAATGTGCACACATTGATTGATCCAGTCTCTCCTGTAAAACATTCACACCCTTTATTCTCTGAAGTTAGGTATCTATACACAATCCATAGATTTTTCAACAGTTAATGTCTTAGATTATTATCGTCTCCAGTGGCCGACACCTCTCAGGTAGACCACCAAATCTTTTGGAGACGGCGCACAAAAAAAGAAACAAATATAAAGAATGGGAAAGAGCAGATGCAGGAATTACAAAAGTAAGAACACAGACTGGAACCAGAACCCAGAGTTGGGTATTTTAGGTACAGAATCTGTGATCTGGATGTAGACTGAAGTTGTATGTTTGGTACATTCTCTAAAGGAACTGCTGGGATAAAAAGAGTTCACTATGTGAATAATGAAGAGGTAAAACTATGAAGGACAGCTGCATGGAGAGGTTGTTGGCAGGTCAGGACAACCGACGTGAACTGGTTTCTCAACAGTTAGCCAGTTCAGGCACCTCTGTCTTCTCGTTCATCAGCCCGCCACCTCCTTCATCTGATGGTGCTAGTAACAGAATGTCCTACACACTTGTCAGCAAAACATCTATATGTTTTGCTGACAACATATAGATGTCAGCAGAAGACTGACAACTTAACTAAAGCAAAGGAAACCCCTTGCTGAAGAATGGTGGAGAGGGTTTCCAAACTTAATTTCCACAAGATTCTCTTTTGTACATAATTTTCTTTTTTCAGTTGGTGGGTACAGACGTTGGTTGGGGCTTACTTCAAGATATCCAGGTGTTGCCCTGAACCCCAGGCTGAAATCAGTTCTGGGTGTGGATCGTTGTGATGACTCTGATGATCTCTTTGAAGCAGGTCATTGAGATGATCCATGGAAAGCACTTTGCTCTCAAATGTTCAATTCTTTAAAACAGCATAGTCTTTCAAGATCGAATTCTGCCTAATGTTATCTGTTTTTGTTCCCAACAGAATTTTTCACTTTCTTTTAATACTACTTGGCAAACAAATCATGTTTACAAACTTTAGAGTAACTTTATGTTGCATAGCAACCAGAGTGAACCCTGCTGATCTTCTATTCTCATCAATAGTCATAATAGCTTTGGAAGTGAGAAAAAAAGAACATTTTCAAATTGTCTCACTAAATTGACAATGACTGGGTGTCTTGAAGTAAAGGATAAACAATAGAGAAACAGAAATATCAGACAAACACTTCAAAAGCAAATTATAAAATAATGAATAACGCTAACTTAAGCTTAAATGGCAGTTGCAAGTATAGGCGCTACCACCAGTGATTATAAAGGGAATTACAGAAGAAGGGAATTTCTGCTATAATAAGAACAACTGAGATGCACTGACAGCTTGTGTTTTGTTCAGCTTGGTAGGTTCTCATGGGTTGGTCTAAGGTAGGCACACGGACAGGCACTGCATGCGATGAAACTGTGGGGTGAACATATCAGCTGATCTGGGAGTGCCTCAGAATGGGGGAAGTTATCAAACGAGGCTGGCCTCTGACACACATGAGAAATTAATGGGGCTCATTTTTGCCCGGTGATGGACTGCGATATGGACCGAGGTGGGATCATGTCCAACAGGTACTCTCTCTGCCGGTCTGCTAAGCTGGAAGTCTTATGGGCTCCAACAGCTGCAGGGTTCAGGTAGGCAATATTTAACCCTACAGGAACAAATCAGACAAATATAGAGCACAAAAGATTGATGCACTAAACAACACAGGAAACACTTCTTACACAATACCACCACTTACAGCCAGTACACTGGTACATTTAAATAAGGATATGAACAAAGAATTGTGACTGGTCATGACAAAACCATGAACAAGTCTACTTGGGGACATTTTGAATTATTTACAGATTCTGAAAGTGTGGCTTCTAAGCTTTCCTAAGCTTTATGGCTCTTTGAAGGGAACTGATTCTTCAGGATCCACTCACTATAAAGAGTCATTAAAAATGTACATTTTTGAACATTTGCAATTTTTCTAAAATCATTGTATCCCTTATACAGTTTTTATGAGTGAAATTCACAAAAAGTATAATCATCTATATAAAGTAAAATTAATATTTGAATGTTGCAAAACAACCACCTTAAAAATGGCTATGTATTTCCATAAAACACTTTTTCAATTATAAATGTTAACTACCCATATACTGTTCTTTACTACAAATGTTGTGTGTGTTAATAATACTTTAGGGCAAGTTTAATTTAGAATGATAACAAAATAAAAATAGACTTGAGTTGCTCTTGGTTAAACAAAAATCCCTTCTGCACCATAAAAGATATCCTAACTCTGTCAAATCATTTTAAGTTACATAAAAATAACAATAGGTATTGAAGTGAATGCAGAGCATTATAAGCAAGCTAAGTTGTAAAAAAATGAGAACAGCTGTCACTAACAGACTCGAGTTCTACCGTTCACAGCATAGAAAGAATCAAATTGGTTGGGAACGTCACATCCAGGAGCTACTCTCAGGAGGTATGACTTGGCTTATTTAGTTAGAAATACAGATTTTTAGAAGTTTTCAGCTTTTGTTTCATTTTCCAACAAGGCTGTGAGGTTTTGTCTTAAACCTAGTTCACGTGGAACAATTTTTGGTCCCGATTTTTCCCTTCTGAAAATCTTAGAACGTTCTGCGCTCTAAGATTATCGCTTATGATAATTGTAATTGATCATCCTGCTGTGTGCAGTGCACTGTTCACTGCCTTGTCACGGTTATACTGGTGGCGAGGCATTGGTATAACTGCCTCGCCACCAAATCGCCAAAATGTTTAAGAATGATATTACTAAAAAAAATGTTAGTAATAGAGTGTAAGAAGTGTAAAACACAATCTGTGTGCCACCTTGCTGCCGGTGGCACACAGATCGTAATAGCCTTCTAAAAAAATAAGTTCTGTCACTCACCTACAGGACATCAATTCAGTATGTTTATGGTTTATCCACCATAAACATTCCTGTATGTTTATTGTGGATTATGTCATCTCTGAAGTATTTGAACGCCCGTTACCAGCATGGGTTGAGTAATGTGTTAGAGATGTTAATGAGCCATGTCTTTACTTCAAACTTGCAACTTACTGGCCAAAACCAAAACAAAAGCATACTATATGCCTAGCATACACTATGCTAGACATACTATATACTCAGTATGTCTAGCATACTGAGCATACATAAAGCCCAGTATTCTAGTCAGCTTTGAATTCCCCGCATGGCTCAAATGACCTTCTCAAATGGTTCAGATTTACTCTAAACAAGCTGAATTCAAACACAAAGTTTACCATTTTAAAATTTCAGATAACCGAATTTTAAAGAATGGAAATGTTTCTTTATGACTTGAACTAGTGTACTTTGCCCAACAAACCCTGAACAAGAATCACTGTTTTCTCAGACATTAGTTTTTTAGCTTTTATTTTCCGTTTCTGCTCTGCCGACTTGTTCATACATTTGCCTTTGTGCATCACAATTAAGATGTTGAAATGTTTCACAATTTTTGTTGAATTGTCCCTATTTTATAAATACTGAAACAATGTAATATACATTCTGCTGTTCATAAGTTATTAATGTCTATCTATGTAAAAAAAGAAAACTAATAGTTTGTCCTTACCTGGGATGTTGTAAATTTGACGGCGGCTGTCATGCTGCAGTCTGTTACTACTCCCACCACTACCACAGTGCTTAGCACTGCTCATTCCCATGAGGCTGCTGGCCACAGACAGCTGAGAAGCCTGAGCAAAGTTGGAAAGGACGCCTCTTGCAGAGTTAGACAAACCTCGCTGCAGAGAAGCCTGAGGCTGCTGAGCCTAGATACAAAAAACAAAACATCATCGCTAACTTCACCTTATATGTACAATCAGACAGCTCAATTTTATATATTTTAGTGACTTATAAAGTAGTTGCTAACAAAACCTTTAGAGATTTAGTGAATAATCTACTTCAACTACACAACAATTCTTCAATTTAAAAAACCCCCAAAACAATTCCTGTCCACAATACAAGAACTAGATATTTTTATATAATGATAAATTCCCCATTGTTAAAAAAATAGAAAGGCAAAAAAAAGATATCTCAATTTTGGTCACACCAGTATCCCCTGGACATTGCGGTTACTAAAAATAACTAATAAGAGTATTTAGCAAAGTCGGTGTGCTCTGATCAGAAAGTAGAAGGAGCACTGCAATCTGTCAAAAAGGGAGCCAGGGGACCCAGGGGCAAGATACTGGGCCCCTTTGTGTAACTTTTGGTAACTAGGAAATAGATGGTTGGTGGTTTCCAGTTTCAAGGAACACAGTTAAATTATTTGGTTCTGAAACCAAAGGGTTTGATCATATCATTCCAAAATTATTTTCAATTAAATTCAAGAGAAAATTCAGGAAATTCTATGGTTCTTTATCCTATAGTTTTTGTTCCCTTCCCCTACCCGTTTCTGTGAATTATTAAATGTTTAGTAAACCCTGCTGATAAACAGCTCATTTTTCTAAGGTTGAGGAAGAAACTAAAACCATAGCTGCAAAAGTACACCTGAAGAAACACTAGAATTATATAAAGTTGAACATCACAATTGCTATAGCAATGTAACTCTGTTAGTGTTTGGTTATATATAAACTGTTTTTGCAACAGATTTGCTTGTATATCTTCTCAATTAGCATCAAAATTGTCAAATAGACTGCAATTATCCAATAATAATAGAGAACATTTAATTTGGCATGAATGCAATGTTTTTTTTTATTGGTGTAACATAAATACTTCCAGCACACATTCCTAAAACATTATGAAGAGTGATGCAGTGTACCTGGCGCAGGGCATGCTGTCGGATCATTGTGTCAGTCTTGGAGACATTGGAGCCAGTAGCAGCGGAGCTGGGAGAGAGAGCTGCCTGCTGCTGTAACCTCTGTTCGATCTCCTGACAGACCCACACAGTTACAGTTCATTACTCTCAATGAAAAGGTTAGGGGTGAAGCCTTACCAATGGTCTTGGTCAGTGTGATTTTAAGGAAAAATAACAAAAACAACTTAAGTAGCACATGAAAAAGAAAGATTTTAGTTTTGTCCTCAAACCTCAAAGTTAACCTTACAACTTACAGTGTTTATTGGGAAAATTAAACATAAATCAGGGTGTTGATGGGTTGACATTAGATTCTCACCCCGTGAGACTCAGTACTATGATACTGTGAAGCTGTGGTATTTTTACTCAGTTGTTTTAAAAATAAAAGATAAAATTATCCAATGGCCAACAAAAAACAAAAACTTGTCACATTTGGTGCCTTAGAAATTGCTCTAAGAACAGACTTTTATGTGTCAATGCATTGCAAATAAGATTTTTGAGCTAAAAACATCTAGAAAAATCAAGTATTAAATGCAGTAGTAGGATAAAAGTCAGTATCTGTTGATACAGTTGGTCACTTCAAAAGATTTATTGGTGGAACGTCAAAGCAACAGACTAAATAAACACATGCTAACTTTCGTAGAAATCATTACGTAATTGTGTTTATTGCAGGGTTTGCTTTTCTGCACTTTCATGATTAACATATGAAGTTAATATTAATTGGATAGTTATCCAGGTTTTAGGCTCTACTAGGTTGCTTGCACTGGACTTATTAGACATATTGATTTAGAATTTTAGACTAACAACCTAACTTTCAAAAAGCCCTACCATATTAATAGTAGTTTGTGCACAACACCTGCTATCATTCTTGAAAACAAAAATGAAAGAGACCAAATGTGTTAAAATGGGTGAAGGACAGGCACAGCTCCGATTTGAACTCTGCTCACCCCAGAACTTTGTCTTACTTCTTTGTTGTATCTTATAAAGACATAAAGCAATATTTTCCCAATTTAAAAGTGTAGCTTTTTATAGCAGATGTATACCTTCAGACCAGTAACGGGTCAATATCATATCAATGCTGACCTGTTCCTGCTGAAGAGCCTTCACAAAAGCATTTTTCAGTCTGTTGGTATGCTCTGCTTTCAGAGCCTTCTTCTGATTGGATGTCATGCACTGCTCACAGAGGATTCTGCCACTCTTCTCTTGCTTCCAGTGGGGTGTGAAGTCTGTTCTGCACTGGGCACAGAAGAAAGGCTCCATACGGGCCAAAGACCCCCTGAATTTACCTGCACAAAACGCATTGTTTCAGCACAACTAATGACGAGCTGCACCAGATATCCATAACTTTAAGTACTCTGACAAACATTTTTCTACTTTTTATCAAATCTCCATAAACTTAAACCAATTTCTTTCTCTCCAAAAGAGGCAGACTAGTTGCAGAGCCTCATATGAATAGTCATTTTACACATTGGTACCTTGCTACAAATAAGGTGTTATTACTACTCATACTTTGTCTGTCCGTACATCTCAGTTGTTTTTTAGAGTTCTAATCTTAAACTGTTTCTTTAAGTACTTACCCTGACTGTCCAGGACACTCTGTACCACTTCCTCCAAGCCCACCATGTAGATAAACTCACTGTTAGCTGCAGAGGGGAGGAAGTGGAGCAGTGGGGCTGGGGGTTTAGGTGGAGGGATCTCCAGCAAGGTTTTTTCCAGCTGCTTCCGTAGAGCCAGCTTGGCAGCTGCCTGACTGCTGGCCTGATCAGCCATGGAGCTAACTGCTCCACTGGCCGAGCCAGACATGGTGGATGGGCTGACTGCTGAAGCTCCAGCAAGACCGCCTGTCACACCACTGGCCCCCACTGCTGCTGCTGCCTGCATGTGGGCCAGGTTCATGTACATGGCACTGGAGCTGGAGCGCTGGGAAGCTGCCACCTGCTGGCTGGCCTGTAAGGCATATTAGGCTTATCAAAAACAAAACACTTAAGACAAATTATTGAATTGCAGCCATTAGGAAGTATCATGGACAGTACTTGTTCCCCAAAATTTTACGCCAAATGTTTGCATAGAAGAAACAAAGTAATACAACTTTTCTAACAGGTTCCACCTGGAACACATTCTGGATCAAATGCAGTCTATGGTTTGTAAGGATTACAAATATTCACAAACCAAAGCAAATACATGCTCAAACAATTGTTTTACACCAATGACACCTCAACTTTATTTAACAGCAGAATATTCTGGCTTTGTAAAATGTACAACAAAATATTAACTTGCAATGTTCTAATTATTGTTTTCTTGGATGAAGTGGAGAGAAATACACTGCCTGGCCAAAAAAAAAGTCGCCACCTGGATTGAACTAAGCAAATAGGTACAAGCCTCCTATTGGATAAGTACTGCATAGGCGATTATCTTTCAGCTGGCAACAAGTTATTTAACACCAGCTGATGCAATGAGTAACTCCTCATTTCTTAAACAACCATGGCAAAAGACACATCCTGTGGTCGTGGAAAAGATGTTAGTCTGTTTAAGAAGGGTCAAATCATTGGCATGCATCAAGCAGAGAAAACATCTAAGGAGATTGCAGAAACTACTAGAATTGGGTTAAGAACTGTACAACGCATCATTAAAAACTGGAAGGATGGTGGGGAACCATCGTCTTTCAGGAAGAAATATGGTCGGAAAAAAATCCTGAATGATCGTGATCGGCGATTACTTAAACGTTTGGTCAAATCAAATCGAAGAAAAACAACAGCAGAACTCAGGAGTATGTTTAATTGTGAACGCAAAAGCATTTCCACACGCACAATGCGAAGGGAACTCAAGGGGTTGGGATTGAACAGCTGTGTAGCCATAAGAAAACCTCTAATCAGTAAGGCTAACCAGAAAAAAAGGCTTCAGTTTGCTAGGGAGCATAAAGATTGGACTCTGGAGGAATGGAAGAGGGTCATGTGGTCTGATGAGTCCAGATTTACCCTGTTCCAGAGTGATGGGCGCATCAGGGTAAAAAGAGAGGCAGGTAAAGTGAGGCACCCATCATGCCTAGTGCCTACTGTACAAGCCTGTGGGGGCAGTGCTATGATCTGGGGTTGCTGCAGTTGGTCAGGTCTAGGTTCAGCAACATTGTGTGCCCAAAGAATGAGGTCAGCTGACTACCTGAATATACTGAATGACCAGGTTATTCCATCAATGGATTTTGTCTTCCCAAAGGGAACGGGCATATTCCAAGATGACAATACCAGGATTCATCAGGCTCACATTGTGAAAGAGTGGTTCAGGGAGCATGAGACATCTTTTTCACACATGGATTGGCCACCACAGAGTCCAGACCTTAACCCCATTGAGAATCTTTGGGATGTGCTGGAGAAGGCTTTGCGCAGTGGTCAGACTCTCCCATCATCAATACAAGATCTTGGTGAAAGATAAATGCAACACTGGATGGAAATAAATCTTGTGACACTGCAGAAGCTTATTGAAACAATGCCACAGCGAATGCGGGCTGTAATCAAAGCTAAAGGCGGTCCAACAAAATATTAGAGAGTGTGACCATTTTTTGGTGGCGACTTTTTTTTTGGCCAGGCAGTGTATTATGAAACCACTCAATATTTTTTGAAAGTTTTTTTGGTACTGGTGGTGCAGTCGGGAAAGAAGTGCAAAGAAAGACATGCAATAAATGGCTGGAAATCAAAGATGCAGCTGTGCAGGATTACAACAAAGTTTAAGGATATTTTTTCCCCATATCATATTTAAAAGCCTCATTGTTCATATGTGAATAGAACCAACTTTTGGGTCTTTTTATTGCCTTGAGATGATCTCTGAATATCTATTTAAGTCAGTGAAGTAACTCTGCCCACAGAACTAAAACTTGTCAAACACCTTAATTAGACTATGGTTGACAACTTTATTCCAACCACTGACCAATTCTCTTTGATTGGTCAAAACAACAACAACAACAAAAACACTTGCAGCTTGAATAAATGAGGCCAGGAGAAATTCCCACCTGCTGATAGTTTACCGCACTGGTCATGCTGGATGAGCTGGATCGTGGCATCCCAGGTTTGGAGGACACCCTCTGGCCCTGTAGTTGGGATGGACTGGGGGCAATCACTCGTTGGGACATAAGCATTGGAGGAAGGCTGGTATTGGCAGAACGAATGACTGTATGACCCTAAAAAAGGAAGAACGAACAAACAGCATTAGAGGGAAATGAGGATTGTTACCTTAAGGACTGGAACACCACCCTTAAAAATTCAAGGCTCTGGATTTTAGAATTGGGGTAACATGCTCTATTTTCCTGGTTTTTGTGAAAATGTGAGCAGCAGCGTTCTGTATCAGCTGCAGCTGTATGCTATTTCTTTTTTTAGGCAGACCTGTGAAGACATTGTTACAGTAATCAATGCAAATAAAGTTAAACACATGGATGAGTTTTTCTAGATCTCGCTGAGACACTAGTCCTGTAATCCTAAAAATGTTCTTCAGGTGATAGAAGGCTGACTTTGTAACTGTCTTTATGTGGCTCTGAAGGTTCAGGTCAGAGTCCATCACTACTCCCAGATTTCAGGCATGATTTCTACTTTCTAGCAGTAATAACTGAAGCTGAGTGTTGACTCTAGATTGGTCCAAAGATGACCATTTCAGTTTTGTCTGCATCTGTTTAGTGCTTGTATGGGTTCAAAGTCACCTGGTGACATTGTGCTTTGTGCTCTGGTGCTCAGTTATGTTGGAAAAGAAAGGGGTCAACTCCAAACTGTTCCCACAAAGTTGGGAGCATGGAATTATCTAAAATGACTTGGTACTGGGACTGGAATCAAAGGGCCAAATCCAGCTCCTGAAAAGAAACCTCACACCATAATCCTCCTTCCACCAAACTTTACATTTAGCACAATGCAGTCAGACAAGTATCGTTCTTCCTTTCAACCGCCAAACCCAGAGAATGTGTTGTAAGTTTATCATGGAATTTTTTAAATTGAGTGAATAAACTGAATAAAACTGAAACTATTTATAGAAAATTACTATAAAAACAACAGATATACTGTAAACATAATTAATGTACATCAGTAAAAAAAACATGGGAAAACTGCATAATATATTATGACATTTTATTGTAAAAATCAAGTCTATGATAAATTACCGGCAGCTGCAGATGCCAAAATTTTACTATTAAAAATACAGCACAACACACAAGTAGTTTGTCAGCATTTCAAAATGGGAAATTATACAGGAAATAAGTCCAAAGTAAACAAAAATACAGGCTATGACTAATACACTTACAGAAACAATTTCTACTTAAACATTCAGTTAAAAACAGAACAGATTCAATTTTCTGTCTAGTATCCTCACATGACACTACTGAGATCTGAAAAAACCCCAGCATGTGTCCACATGAGGAATAATCCATGGTGGAAGAAATTCATGTGACAAAAGGACTCTTTGCTCTGGGTTGATCAAGAGTAACAAGTGGCTGAGTCCAGACTTTGCTGAAGAAGACGTGTAACATGGACATCATCTTTAAAATCACCAGTAGAGCTTGAGGCTCATATGTTGTCAGTCAAGTGTTCATCGCAAGATCCTCTGCAGTTGGAAAACAGAAAAAAAGCAAAAGTTAAAATGATGAACTACATGAACGTCTTATAAACTCAGCATTTGTGTTTGTTTCACCCTTGTTGAATTGCACACTGACAGGGTTTTACAGTAACGCCTGAAAATGTATAACCTTCTTAAAAATACAAATAAAGACATCTGGCATTGTTTGCTACTGTGAAATGAACCACTGCTTACCTCAACATTGCCTTGGCAAGGCTGAGTCATTGGGTCTAGGCTTAAGACTGGTTTGACAAAGTATAATACAGACTGGAACTTTAAACAGGTGATGTTGTCATTTCTGATTGAAAATTCCTAAGTTCTTAAATAAGTGTTTCTGTCAACTGAGGTGCCGCTGCAACCAGACAAAAACATCAGACAAAGACCTATTTTACAGAGAATTTTCTTGAATTCCCTGGAAAACAGGAATTCCATCGTCCCATTTGGGATAAACATGTTTCTCTTTACAACGTTTTACTTTTTGGAGCACTCATTCAGGATAAATGACACAAGACAAACTCAATGTAGAAAGACTCTGGTCTAATACCACTGTCCAAAAATAAAAAAAAAATCCCCCAAAAATTCAGAAACAAAGGGTTGTTTAATTAAAACAGCCCTTATTTGGTGTGTATATTGCAATCAATTGTTTAAGTTCGAGCTTTATATCTTGTTATAATTCCATGTTCATAATGAGTCATTCCCTCATCAAAACATGCTTTAGAGATTCTCTGATCTCCCATGTCAGCCATTCAGTGGTGCCTAAATGCTTCCTCATGCAATGTGCTGCCCATTTACACAAAGCTTCGTCTTGGAACAGCAGTCCTCAGCTAAGCCCCAGCTCCACAGAGCACCCCTCTCTCATGCATCGCCACCAGACTAGTGGCAGCAGTAATCAAACAGCTAGTGTAACTGCACATCTGTTGAGCTCCAAAGAACAGCTATAAATGCCATTAATGGGCAGCAAGGAGAGGCATTGTTGTGGTGATGAGCAAAAGGCAGAGAGTCAGAAAGGCTGGGAGGTTCTCAAAAAGACAAAGGCCAATTTTAAGGTGTCAGCTGCAGGTGTCTATGATTAAGTCAAAATTCTCTTAAGTTAATTTTGATGTATATAGCAATTTCATAACAATTGAAGATAATAGTTGCATAAAATGGAACAATTCCAGGAAAATACAGAACACTTCCATTTTTAAAAGCCGAACTAACATGGCAATGGGAAATATCCCCCTCCCCATCAGTATAAAGTTTTTTTGTTTGTTTTTTTTTTAAATATGTCTGTTAAACCTAGATCCATCACATGTATCTGAGCTACTGAGCTATGAGCTCAGTTGGAAAATATTAGGCCTTGCAAGTAGGTGGCCCTTCACAAATAAAACCGAAATGTGAACACTAAAAATTTGTAAAAACCTTGTACAGCTCAAAACACAGACAAAAAGGTAGGTAAACGTAAGGATTTCTAAAGACGCTTTGATGGTGCCTGGTTTGTGTTATGTTGTCTGGATTCCACCCCACAGTCATTTTATTGTTTGGCAAAAGTGCCTTTGGTCTTTTCTTCTTTTTGCAAATTTATGTCCCCAAACACAAAGAACCCTTGTAACACATTAAACAATTTTAAGTCCAAATTTCAATACACAAATTAAATATAAAAGTTGAGCATTTCATGAAATAGATACTCACCATTTGTCTGGGTGTCATGAAGGCCAATAAGTTGTCCTCAGCCATTTATATAAATTCCAATCCCTGAAAAGTTACAGAAATGAAAACCTAAATGTTTACACTTTTCATACATTCAAAGAGAGAGTTAAGACAATTTATGCTGTTACAGTTTTTCTCAGTCAGTATGGTATATTTGACATTTGCAAACCAGTAAGTGCACTTCTCAGAACAATTCATACAAAAAGCAAAACAGCATTTGTTTGCTTGCAAAACAAAAGTCTTTGTAAAAATTCTTAGTTAATCTCTCAAAATTAACTATCTGTATTAGTGCCTAAGAATGATAGGTTCTGAGGCACATTGTGTTTGGATAAGACAGTCAAATTGACTAGTCATGTTTTCAATACAACAGTGTAGTCTGGAGAGGTATTCTGTGGTAGACTATGCCTAAAGTTTTGATGACAAGAACTGTAAACTATAATTGTTGGAGATCAATGCCAGGAGACTTGACAAAATTCACATTTCTGTTTTTAATATAATTTGTTGACAGACTACACCATGGTGATTCAGAAAGGAAAAGACAGTGTAGTGGAAAATTTTAAGGTTACTATGATTATGAGTAAAACGATGCATAACAGTATAATGATTCTTGTGTAATGCACACGCTCATGGGAAAGTCTTCTGAAACTTCTCTGACCTCTGAATTACAATAAAGTTATAAAATTATTTCTTTGCTTGTACCCTCATGACGTCCTAGAAGGATTCATGTTTCTTGTTAAAGAAGATGCCTTCTATCTGTTTGTAACTAAGCAGACTGTCAAACTGTGAATGGAATGAACCCTTTCTATAAAACTGTATGCTGTGTTCTGTTAGGGGCTCTTTCTCCTGATTGTGTCCAGTAAGCAGAGTCTTCGAACCCTGTAAAGCCTTCGGATAAATACTGAGTAAGAATAAATGTTTTTCCTCTGGTTCTCTGGTTTTTGAAACAGTTTTTCCCTCACTCTTTGCTAAAAAAAAATTCTCACACCAACAGAAATGCAGAGAACAAAGACAAAAAAATTTAAATGGAAACATAGGACAATCTCCTTATGGAAAATTGTACATGGAGTGTTGTAGGAATTACATTACACTACCTTTGCCATGCTGAGAAAAATTCATCAATGGGTTAAGAAATTAAGAGGAATTTCAATTTTATTATTGGGGGCACAATAAACAAGGAGATTTCTTAAATGCAATTTTGAGGGAGGGGCTGGGGTTGAAATATTTGCCACCTTCGATAAAAAAAGCTCAAGTCTATCAATGCAATGTGGCTAGTTTTGCTAGTCTTGATTTCAGGGCATAACAAAGCAGTCTATCATGATTCAGCTAAAGTAATGAAATGATTTTTATTGTTAATGTATTTCATCCCATTGAGAAGTGGAAGTAAAAAAAGGTGATATGTGTCTTTTGTTTTAAGTATTTACTTACTGGAGCTTGTTTTGCTTGCGTTGCAGAGCCACAGCTAGCTCCTCACTTGAGACAGCTGAACTTGCTCAAAGGAATGAGAAACTGCTTTTTTGATGTGAACAATTGACACAATGATTCAAAGATTGAACAAGTAGTTTTGAGAATTTAAATTCTGCTCTGAGAAATGCACCCAAGCAACTGAGAAAAACTGCAAAATATTTAATATTTAAGGTTTTTTTTAACTTGCAGCCTCTTAACTGTCATGAGGACAACAATGTCCTTATGGACTCAGTGACTTACATGCAAGTATTTTGGGGGTGACAGTTAAGAGGTTAAAGTAAAATTTTATCACTGATACTAAGCTTAGAATCTTCTTCCAAGTATTACTAAAGCACTGAAACAAAAGCTAAAGCGTTCTTCACTGTTTTAACTTGAATGCATGAACATTTCATTCCAAGCAATTCAATTCAAGTGAATCAATACTTGAAGAAGCTGCTTCTGCCATTAACAATAACTCTAAGCATATGCTGTCTGAAGGTAACCTGAAATAAAATTTGAAGCATCTAAATACATCTATATTAAATAACTGCTAATATAAATGGAAATGGAAGGGTTGTGTTTCTGAGAAAAATTTGCATTAAGTGCTCCATATAGTAAAAATGTTTCTTTCCTAACTTCTGCAAAGCATGTAAATTAACAGCACGGCTCACATTAATTAAAGGGAAATACATATACTTTTTTATCAGTTGGTAAAAGTTAGCTAGCTTCAATTTAAACTCTGAAAGATGCTTACCTGGGATTCTTTCTGAGTGTGCAGAAATAGCGGAAACTTGATTTCAAAGGTTGCGTCTCAATTCAGTGGCTGCATCCTTCGACGGACCAGTCCAAGCCAGTCTCAGCACCATTAACTAGCGCCTTCTAGCTAGCAGTTATGCACTTGGACTGACAACACTGTGTTGAGTTCAGGAAGCTCAGAGCTACTGCTCAACTGTAGGATTGCAGAGTTAAAAATGTTAAACAGTACTGTGGTCTTGATAGTGATGCTGCTATCAAGCAGAAATACAATCTGGGGAACTCCGTGTTTACATAACAAACAACAGTAACTGCATTAACTGTAAACCTTGAAGTCTAACACAAAGTTATCTGAAAAACGCATAAAAAACTGTGTCAAGACTTGTTGCCCTAAGCCTACTACCTCTTTGCCCACTACAATACATTGCAAACAGCATTGCCTAACGTACAGCTATCTTACTATATGACAGATGTATGGTGAGCATAAAATTACACATAATCAGTATAATTAATTCACATGGCAAATTGGTGATGTCATCAATTTACCAGGTACATATGATTAGGTTTGGTCTATTATGACACAAAGAAAGTTTGATGCAGCTGAGCGCTTCTGTGTGGAAGTTATTCCACCTTGATGCTTTATGGCGAATGGTCAGATTTTGAGGTTGGCCACGTCCAAACACTTTGATGTAGAAAAAGGATTTTGATAACTATTAACCTTCAATGCCTCAAAAGACGATGCTGAGGGATTCTGAAATCTGTATGTCAAAAGCTGTAGGAGGAGTTCGCTCAGATACAACTTTTATAAAAGTGGCTCTGATCCAAAATGGCCGACTTCATGGCTACAACAGACTTTTTTAAGGTCCTGTGAAAATACACATGCTGAATTTCATGATTGTCAGTCAAAGCTTGGTTGGGGGTGATTATTTAAAGTACTCTAGAGGGCGCTGTGGGGAAATTAGGCCAGGCCCAGTAAATATTGGACTGCATTCCTTTTGTGGGTGGATTAAGACCGATCACAGTGAGTTTGGTACAGCTCGGCTGAAATATGTGGAATTTAGAGCCAACGTATGGCAACGGGCGTGACCTGTGACTTCGCCATGCCCATGGCCTCCAGCAAAAAACTCTTTGCACTTTAAAGTAAGTAAGACCAACTTGTTATCTGCAGAGGTGGGGACTCAAGTCACATGACTTGGACTCAAGTAATTAATATTAAGACTTTAGAATTGACTTAAAAAAATGTTCAGAGACTTGAACTTAACTTCTTAACAGGTTCAAGACTTGAATTGGACTTGAACCTGTTTACTTGAAAAGACTTGATTTTTTTTTTTTTTTTAAATCTATAGCTTAAAACACATTATTTATAAAGTGGGCCCCATTAAAACACTTCCTGTTTTGAAGGGGTGGGGCTTAGATGACATCAGAATATGACAACATCCAACGTGGATCACTCATACCAAGTTTGGTGCCAATTGAACATTTTATGTGAAAGCTATAGTGCTTTCTTTGCATTTGTGAGTTTGTTGCTTGGCCACACACACAAACATGCTCTAAAACTCATGATGTTGATAACTTTTAATGCCCCATCCCTTAACTACGTCCCTTCACCGAAAATGAATATGACAGCTCAAAATTCCTAGGAAGAGTTTGTTAAAGTTCAAAGTGTGAAAATATCAAAAATGGCCAAAATTTGCCCTTTGACCTAAAATGGCTGCCTCCCTGTCCATTTTACGGCAAACCTCCAGGAGACCTTTTTTCTTCACTTGGGGTGAGCTACCTATGTACAGAATTTCAGATCTCCACAATATACGGTTTGCCCTATCTCCTGTTAGGGGGCGATGTCGAGCAATGTGGCCACGTCCACTTTCGATTCCACTGGAATCCGAAAATTTCACACTGGGAACAATATTGGGCAAAGTTTGGTGAGTTTTTGAAAATGTTAAGGCCTACAAAAAGACATGTAAAAAGATGGAAAAAAAGAATAATGTCTAAGACAAAAAAAATCTTGTGATTACAATAGGTAATATCATACCAGCATTCTATTCTCTGTAAAAAATAATTTCTGCAGTCTGTAGAAAACATAATGCAAAATTTATGTTTGAGTTATGGTAATTCAATGTATTTTCAAAATAATGTTTAGGATGTTACAGTCTAACAGTTGGTACTTTACAAATTTTTAGTATAAATTTTAAAGATATTTTTACAGTGTAGGTGCAGGCTGTGCAGAGCCCAGAGAAACATCCAGTATCTCACAGCAGCGTGCAAGATATAGCAGGACAGGAATTGATGCAACGCTATAACCAGCACAGATAAGGCTGTCATCTGGTTTGGTTATGTTACATATTACTGATACAGAACCAACACTACACAAACCGATTTTAAGAACATTTTTTACATTATAAAAATTCTAGAAGCTCCCAGGAGTGTCTGTCTCATCCCTGGGGATCAGGGGATTCATTTAGCTTACATTGTGATTTATAAGAAACTGGAGGAAATAGGAACAGGGGGTTGACATTTTCAGGACTGTAAATGTATGTGACAATAAGTCTAAATGAAGAGACAGAGATATTTTGTAAAATGTACTTCAACCCAAATCCTTAACACTGGACAAAATATTCTTAATTTTGTCCCTCATATGAAAAACACACTGAAATACCTGTGCAGTTCGGAGATTTTGAGGCTCAGTGTTGTGCAAGCCTGGCCTCACAGGCAACTTTCCAATACCTGAAGAGCTGTGAATGGGAGGAGGCTGAACAGAGGATGCAGAGCTCTGGACCGCTGGGACCTGCACACAGATAGCAATCTACATTCAGGTTGTAATAAGTGAGCTGTAAGTCCTTTTTTACACATAAAATTTATACAATATGTTTTTCTTCCTAAATGGTTTCATAGAATGTATTGCTACATTTACTACAAGCTGAAAAGAATGTAGTAGGCCTTTTTGCACTGTGGAGCCAGCCTGGCCCTATTGTATTCTGGCCCTGGCTTTGTGTGCATTAAACAGAGTGATGCCTTGAAAGAGAGAGGACTACTGTATCAAGAAAATGCCTGTTGAAGATGCCTATGCCTGCCAGCTGGAGACTGTGGAACACTTTCATTCCTTGATGTCACATCCAGATCTTTCTATATGGCCTTATCAGCGAGGAAGCTGAGAAAAAAACACTACCTCAGCTTTACCTTTAACTAAATCACAAAAAAAATCTCATTTGAGTACTATCTCTAAATTGGACTCATCTGAACTACAGCTGTGCCTCTAAAAAGTTATTGAAACCAATGAATTGTGTATAAATAAAGAATGTGCTTGATGGGAACAAGTGACTTTTGTTTAGGAGGAGGTGAGTGAGGGGTGGAGTCAACTTAGGGGGGAGGATAGAGTATACATATGGTTCAATTTACCCCACATCTGCTCAACTTAGTCCTACTCCATACACAAGGTAAGTTGTGCCATGAGGCAACTTTTTTTGGTCCTGATACATTATCTAAACAGTTATGTTTACACTGTTACAAGTAGTATTAAAATATTATAAGTATCTGCAAGAAGAGAAGACCGGAAATCTTTTGGCACTGCAACTGAATGTGAGGACAATAAATAAACTGCAGATGAAAGCTATTAAAGCTGCAGTATATATATATACACACACACACACCGTATTTTCCGCACTAT
This sequence comes from Xiphophorus couchianus, assembly GCF_001444195.1. NCBI lineage: Eukaryota > Metazoa > Chordata > Actinopteri > Cyprinodontiformes > Poeciliidae > Xiphophorus > Xiphophorus couchianus. Next base: position 26,886,588 of record NC_040240.1, read on the forward strand.
AAGGCGCACCTTCAATGAATGGCCTATTTTAAAAACTTTTTTCATATATAAGGCGCACCGCATTATAAGGCGCATAGAATAGACACTACAGTAGAGGCTGGGGTTACGTTATGTATCCATTAGATGGAACTGCGCACAAGGGAATGTCAACAAAATAGTCAGATATTTCAGTCAAACTTTATTAATAGATTACAAACCAGCGTTTTGAAAACTCCGTTCATTCCCAAAGTGAACAGCTGTTGCTTCCTCCACTTCCGCACCATTGATTCGTTCATGTTAAATTTTCTCGCTGCTGCTCTATTCCCGTGTTCTACTGCGTGACTGATCGCCTTGAGCTTAAACTCTGCATCGTAAGCGTGTCTCTTAATAGGAGCCATTTTGGGGTCTTTACACAAAACCCAGCATGCACCGCTGGCTGCATCGGCGGCTGCTTTCCCCCGTTTCTTCTTCTACGGGGAAAATGAAGTCGGCGGCTGCTGCTTTCCTCCGTTTCTTCTTCTACGGGGAAAATGAAGTCGGCGTCTGCTTTCCCCCGTTTCTTCTAAGGGGGAAAATGAAGTCGGCGACTGCTTACCGTAGTTGCGAGACCTGTTGTGGCTCAATATTGGTCCATATATAAGGCGCACCGGATTATATGGCGAACTGTTTTGAGAAAATTGAAGGTTTTTAGGTGCGCCTTATAGTGCGGAAAATATGGTATATATATATATATATATATATATATATATATATATATATATATATAAAGTTCCTCTGTCTTCTCCAGTGCTACTCAGAACCAAGAGGCTGGTTTGAGTGCTGTCAATCACAATTTACTGTTGTGCTGTTCATTCCCCCTCGCAATACCCCTCCTTGCTTTATGCTAAGCTGTAGCTAGCAAAGCCCTTCATAAAAGGGGCACAGACCAACAGACGGTGGCTGTTATCACTATAATGGCCACTGATGATGGCAGACAAACGGTTTTCCTGTAACAGTGAGTTGTTTCTGTGCCATTAGCTCAGCTAGTACATGAGCTTGATGACAGTGCTAAGACACTCCTTTTGGCTCTCATTGGCTGTGCATTTCTTGAAACCTAAATAGCAGCACAGGGACGAGATAGAGAATATTGATCTTTTCACAGATCATCTGTCTCATAAGATTGCTGTCACAACATGGTGAGGTTGCCTTTTGCCAGCCACATAGAAATGACATCAATGCCATGACTGAATGTGTGACTGACTACATAAACTTCTGTGTGGACAGCACAATCCCCACCAGAACAGCGAGATGCTTCCAGAATAACAAACCCTGGGCCACCAGTGAACTAATGGAACTGTTAAGCAAGAAAAAAGAGCCTTTAGGGAATGAGACAGGGAGTTATTGAGGAGAATACAGAAGCAAGTCAAAGACAAAATTACAGACAGAAAGGATAAGTACAAGAAGAAGCTGGAGAATAAACTGTAGAGGAACAATATCTTCATCCAAATCGGGAAATGCTGTTCATCCCTCTCAGAAGTCAGGTGAAGAGGCACCGGAACAAGGCAACAGGTCCAGACGGTGTCAGCCCCAAAGTCCTGAAGGCCTCAAGCTCCAAAGCAGCTCTGTGAGATTCTCCAACATCTCTTCAACCTTAGCCTGACCCCAGAGAGGGTTCCATTGTTGTGGAAAACAACCTGCTTGGTTTCCGTACCGAAGAAAACTCACCCATCAGTCATCAGTGACTATAGACCTGTTGCCCTGACATCTCACCTCATAAAGGTTGTGGGGACACTCCTCACCTGATTAAGCAGATAAGCACATATTAGGACTGGTGTGAAGTTGGAGTTGAAGACGCCATCATACACCTGCTTCAACAAACCTACTGTGATCTGGACAAAGTAGGCAGCAATGTGAGGATCAAGTTCTTTGATTTCTCCAGTGCATTTAGCACAATTCAGCTTGATTTGCTTTGTCAGAAACTCCAGAAGACACAGGTGAAGGCCTCAATCACCTGAATTTATGGCCTCTTTTCCACTGGCTCTACTGCAGCAGCCCTGCTCTACTTGGCCTGGCTTGGCTCGGCTCTACTACGAAGTAACCACGTTTCCACAGACCTGGCTCGGTTTGTAGAGGAGCAACGCCTCCTGGCGGTGGGGGGTATAGAGCCCCACCTCCAGGCAAAATGTGCTGTGCTTCATTACTGTGCGACCAAACGGAAGTTGTTATTTTTCCTAGACAAAAGAAGAAAGAGCTGAGCTATTTTTTACAGCCTGATTGTGATTTTTTTGAGATTTCAAGAAAAGGCACAGTGTGAGGAATGCTGTGAATATGAAGGACAGCTGATTTCCACCTTGCAGCTGGAAGAAATCAGGTGGCCCAGAAGTTGCAAGAAAGGATATCGCCACTTTCTGTATTATGTAACCCGCAATTAGTAAAGGACTTTTATTTTTGCGGGCCCACTTCCCGTGTTGCCCAAACTCTGCTAACTTATTTAAAGCAGAGTTTGGGCCTCCAGTGCACAGTAAAAGATCCTCACCTGTTCCACTGTGATTGTGGCTTGCTGTTGGCGTCTTCCTCAAGAATTCCTCCAAAAATCTTTCAACCTATTGATTTGATTGCTGGGTGAGTTTGCCATTTGTTAACAGTATTACTTTTTCATGTGGTACTTCTGCTCGATTGCTCATTGGAGTGTTGTTTTATTAGAATCACTGGCATTGTTTACCTGGACTGTCACCGGGATTCTGTTAGTGCTGATTGTGGCTAAGTACGTCCCACTCTCTTCAAAAAGGTAACTTGTTGCTGAATTTTGTGCCTGTTCTGACAAGTTTACATTGATGCTGAGGCACTGAAGTTTAAGATAAAATTGATCAGAACAGGATGTAGCTACACTTAAGTTGATATTGGGCAGTATATTTATTAATTAATTTATTTATTTTCCTTCCCTCACTCTGCTTGAGTATTTGACGATTAATTTATTTTATTTTTCTTGATTGATATTTTGGAAGTGCACTTCAACTTTAAATTGATTAGGTGAAATATGATAGTTTTGTTTTGTTTTACTTAAATTATGGTTAATTTAACCTGATTGAAATGTTTGTTTAATTATTAGGAATCTAATTATTGCATTTGCATTTAGTATGCATAAACTAGATGTTTAAATTTAATAATTATTTCCTTTGTATTATATTTGTACATAATTGTTTTTGATAAACACTTAATGAGTTTTCTGACCTTTTAGGTCGGGTTTTTTTTTTCCCCTGTCGGATCAGATCCTCATCTGGATCGAAAGATGGCGAGCTAAGAATGGACTATGGACTTTATGATTTGGAAATCAATTTATTGAGTCAATTCTCATGTGTCTCATTGTGTTGTTGTAATTGTATGGTTTTTTTAAATTCAAATCACTTAATATATATTCACCAAAACTAAAAGCACTGCCTCCTGTTTTTTTCACACCTCAGGCTCCTTAAAAGGCCACTCTTCTGATGCTGCTTATGTAGCCGCAGTTAGCTGCCTAGCCCATAACTGTTACCATTACAACTACTTTAAAACTTGTAGTGTCGAATATACATGCGCTATTTTTAGCTAGGGTGTTGCGAATAACTTTAGTATCGAAATTGTCATATGTTGGCACGGTACATTCATAATATATTCCAGTGGGCTTTCAGATGTTGGTAAACTGTCACTGTCATCTGACACCATAAGCGTGATTATTCGTGCAGTCCTCTGTGTTGTAAGATGTCTCATCTTATCATGTCCATCTTCCTGACTGCCAGTCAGTATTTACCTTCAAGATGTCCAGAGACCTCCACCTTTCTGAAGCAGGGATCACATGTGTCCATGTGTCCAATGAGTTAATAAAACATTTGCCATTAAGAAAATTTAGCTGATGTTCTTACAGAGTTGAACTGCATAAATAATCTATTGATTTTTTTTTCTTTTTTTTTTAATCGCCCCGCAAGGGGTCTTTTTGTGGGCTCTAGTGTCGCTTTTTCAAAGTAGGCTGACAGGAAAGGGGGAAGGAGAGGGGGGAAGACATGCGGTAAACGTCGTCGGGTCCGGGAGTCGAACCCGTGACAGCCGCGTCGAGGCCACGTTGCCTCTGAATGTGGGTCGCGCTAACCCCTCCGCCACCACGGCATGCCCAAATCTATTGATTTTAACTACTCAATATGTTTATGACTCATCTGATGTTCAAGTTATACTGGAAATGAATAAAGTTGTATTCCTTCTAATCCAAGTAGCTCTAATTTCGATCAAACCTTCAAAGTTTTCACATATCTGGTCACTAAGAATTGATTGAGTTTAAACTTTTAAACCTCCAACCTTCAAAGAACAACAAAACAGAATCCAGTAATGGATACAAATCTTATATATATATATATATATATATTTTTTTTTTTCTCCAAAGAGTTTTTGCGGCGCTAGTGGCTCGTATTTTTTTGACAGTAGACAGACAGGAAGAAGGGTGAGGAGAGCGGGGAAGACATGCATATATATATATATATATATAAAATAATGACAATTATCACTGAAAACTAGGCAGCACCAGATGAGTCGTGTTTAGTTGCAGCCGCAGCGCAGAGTCTGACAAACATATATATATATATATACTGTACATATATATATACTGTATATCTTATATCTTAATCTGCTGTTAATGTGAGCGACCACGCAGAGATCTTAAAAACTCTTTTCATAAAGCTCGTGCAACCAAAACAGTTTCTGTGGCGCTTTTTAAAAACTCACACACAAAATGAAAGCGCTACTAAAGCCACATAAATTATATTGTGTTAAAAATTATGATGCAAATTGGATTTAAGTGTCATAAAGATTAAAATTTTTGTTGTGCTATTAAATTTATAGATGGTATTGTGTGGCAGGACTCTTTGAATCACTGTAATTCATTTCAGAGAGCTGGTTGATTAGTTTGTCTTGTGAGCTCAATTAAAGGAAATCTACTTAAGAAGGATGTTCCACATTATTAAGCAGGCCACAGGTTTCAAGCAATATGGGAAAGAGAAAGAATCTCTGCTGATGAAAATCATCAGATAGTGTATTGCCGTATGATAAATATCTAATGTTTTCATACCTTGACAAAAGCTGAAACGTTATCGTACTATGAAGAGATTTGTGGCTGATTCAGAACAAAGATAGGTTTGTACAGATAAAAGCAGAATGAGGAAGGTTTCTGTTAGACAAATTCACCAGATTAAGAGAGTAGCTGTTAAAATGCCCTTACAAAGCAGCAAACAGTTATTTGAAGCTGCTGGTGCCTCTGGAACCTCAAGGTGGAGGATCCTCCAGAGGCTTGCGGTGCATGAACCTACTATTGGGCCCCTAACCAGAGCTCATAAGCAGAAACGGTCGCAGTGGGCCCAGCCGTACATGAAGATTAATTTTCAAACAGACTTGTTCACAGATGACTGCTGTGCAACCCTGGATGGTCCAGATGGATGCAGTAGTGGATTGGTGGTGGATGGCCACCACGTCCCAACATGGCTGTGACGTCAGCAAGGAGGTGGTGGAGTCATTTTTTGGGCCGAAATCATGGGGAGAGAGAGAGCTGATCGACCCCTTCAGAGTCCCTGAAGGTGTGAAAATGACCTCAGCAAAGTATATGGACTTTCTGACTGATCACTTTCTTTCATGGTTCTAAAAGAAGAGCCGTACCTTCCGTAGAAAAATCATTCTTTATAATCCATAAAATGTTTAGAAAATCTGCTGTGCATAATAATTTGGAACAGTGCATTTTGAGTTTATTTTTGAAATAAATACTGTTCTGTAGCTTTGTCCAGTATAATTTTATTTATACTGTAATAGTTCATGACTTGAAAATTATACTGACCATCATTTGCATTGACCATTTAAGAAAATCTGAGAAAATATCACTTGCATAATAATTTGGAACACGCTGTAAATCTCCCATTTATCCCTCTCTATCCAGCACAGATGCTCCGTGAAGCGGATTTAGGTCTTCATGCAGGGCCAGTCCCTGGTCGTATGAGGCCTTGAGCAAAATTTGACTTAGGGGCCTCTCTTCCTGCTAAGAACATCAGCACCACTAACAGCATTTCACCGTGGATTTAGTAAATTCTGGGAGAAGGGGATAGTTTTTGGCCAACCTAAAAAGCAATCAGTTATAATTGCATGATACTAATTTGTATTTGTGAACAAAGAGAGCGCAAACTCAAAGATTAAACTCAGATCATCAGATTGTAGCTATGGTAACAAAACAATTTAACTATGTAAAAGTTCAAAGAACAATCTGCAAAGTAAACTTGCCAGCTCCTTAAAATCTTAAATTTAAATGTTAAACAATTTCAAATCTTTGATTTATGTATGCCAACACCATTAAATCAAATTTAGCATCATTGATATTTTCAATAAACAAATTGTTTTAACATAACAATTGTTAAAATAATTAACAATTGTTAATTGTTTTAACACATTTAAAAATTTTAACACATTTTCTGTGTTAAAATGTTAGCATTTATGCATTTATGGGGGCATTATGGAAACGCTGACTTAGTTTGGATTAAACTAAAGCGGAAATAATTGATATTCATTTTAATTGTATTTTATGATATGTTGTTTTTAAGACTCTATAGTTTCACTGACGATGTCTTCCTGTAACATATAACTAACTATCCAGTAATGTCTTACATTTCCTGTCTTAACATAACATCTTTTAATACAAAAATACGGTGGACTGCTGGTGGACTGTCGGTGGACCGCCTCGGTGCCAAAATCACCGGGTTTAGCAAGTTTTCTGGGAGAAACCCTGTGTAATGAAACGTTGCATTTGTTCCAAAGGCTGATCTCCCCAATCACTAACATTGGTCTAATATTTTGGTGCTCTAGTGACAGTGTCTGCTATCACTAAATGAAAATATTTTCATTTAGTGGTTTTGTGTATATGACAAAAAATAATAAGCTATAGCTTATTATTTATTATAGCTTATTATTATTATCTTCTAAGGATGTAAATAATAAAAATCACTAACCTTTTGAACAACGTTCTCCTTCTGCATCTGGCTTTGTCTAAGCTTCTTGAGCAAGACGAGGCGGGCTTCTTCCAGGCGCAGCTCTTCCCTCAGAGCTTTGATCATCTGCTGTCGCTCCTCTCCTGTTTTTCCCTGGAGAAAACACACACAAACACACGCATACACAGTAACTACTTTTATACAGTGACTTTTACAGTCATGGATTTTTAACTAAAACCATTAACTTTTGTAATGATACTTGGTTGAATTGGCTCACCAAGATCAACATGTGAGTGGCGAAAGAAGAATGGTTATATGCCAGTTTATGGAAAAACAGATTCAGAACAAAAAGCAGCACTTTCACTGAATATTTTATACACTGAAAAGTTTTAAACCCGCGGTGTCTAAAGTCTGATTCTGGGACTATTTGCAGTCAGAATGATTTTGTGGGCCCCATTTCAAGAGTGGCCCAATTGTGATTCATCAGCCAAGTTAGTTGATGCAGATATATGGTTTTAAAGATTCTATTTATCAAGACTAAGATATTAGAAAACAATCAGCAGCCAAATTTATTGACCTTGTATAAAGTTCTTTTGGTAATTTGTCAAACTGGGAAAACATGCAGGTTTATTTTGTGCTTCAAATCTACCATGAGTTATAGATTTTCCGGACTATGAGTCGCAGTTTTTTTCCACAGTTGGCCGGGGGTGCGACTTATACTCTGTAGCGACTTATGTGTGAAATTATTAACACATTATTCTATCATATCACATGTTATTTTCAAACTAAACCGTTCTCAGTTTGTTCTAGATCTGTGTTGATAATTTCAACATTGACGGTAACTTATAAAAACAATTGAGAAGGGCTTAACAAAAATGGCACCAAAAAGAAAATCATATTCTGCAGATTACAAGCAGCAAGTAGTAAAATATGCAGCCGAAAACGGTAATCCAGCAGCAGAAAGAAAGTTTGGAGTTAGCGAGAAACTTGTAAGGGACTGGCGAAAAGCGGAGGTTACTCTTACAGAAATGAAGAAAACAAAAAAAGCCAATCGCGGGCTAAAAGCTAGGTGGCCACAGCTAGAGGAATGAGTTCGCACATGGATGCTTGAACAACGTGCTGCCAGGAAAGGCTTGTCAACAGTGTAGTTGCGTCTCCAAGCCCAGGTATTTGCCAAGGAGATGAATATAAATGACTTTGCAGGAGGACCTTCTTGGTGTTATTGCTTTATGCAACGCGATCGCCTCTCTATCAGAGAAAGGACAACGATGTCCCCTAACCTCAGTTACCTGCTGGGCTCCTGGTCTCCTACCACAGAGTCCAGTGAGGAGGAGTGAGCTGGGGAAACGCAGGTTTAAAAGCCAAATGTAACAGCTGCAGTCTGGGAGGCTTTGGATTCAATCTGAATGACTGTGGTGAACCTGTGGAGCCGCTATGTTGTAAAACAGCAGCAACTAATCAAGAACCAACATATCTGCACCTAAAATGCACAAATGCCGTTTGCTTGCTTGGGGACCATCCTATTCACAATCACTGAGGTGCAGTGGTGGTTTCTGGTATGAGCAACATGGGCAACCACCCAGGGTGACATCTTGTGGGGGCGGCTGCTTTTCCCCTCTCCCATCAACTGGAGGATCTGAATGTGAACAGTGCCTAATTCAACCCCCCCAAAATCCCTTCCCAATGTTTTATAATTAAAAGGTCCAGTGCTAAATGTTCTTTTGAAATTTGTTTATTAACCCCTGAGAAAGGTGTATGTGCATTGTCAGACAATTTTTATGCTATTAGTTAACAATGGTCTCAAAATGACAATATTATCGTTTATCACAATAATTTCTGGGACAATTAATAGTCCAACAAAATATGTTATTGTGACAGGCCTTTGTATGTATTCCACCACTAAAATGTGCATTGAGTTAATTCTTTTTGTTCAGTAATCACATGACAGAATGCATCAATTAGAGATTGCTACTGAATCTAAAGTGTTTCAGTTAAATGTTGAAATTTCAATTGATACCCACTAATAAAATTGTATTGACAGCTGTCACTATCCTCACATAATCTTATTTTGCAGTTATTCTTGTGAATAAAAGCTGTAAAAAGATTCATTTTTGGGAATTATATGACCAGTGGTTTGCAGATAAAGAAACTAAAAATATGTTCTATTATTTTGGAAATAACCAAATTTCAAGGAAATTAGTAAAGACCAACTGGTGTAGCCATCAATATGTATGTTACAGCTACTTCCTTCTGCAGAAAAGCACGATAAGCTCAGTCAAAAATAATACATAAATATAAATAAATACATAATAAAAAACATAATCCATAGTTTCTCATCAGGAAACTATGGATTATGGAATTACAGAAGAAACCTCTCATTACATTTTAGACTTCAATGAAACCAATTTTTAAAATAAATTTTTTTACCATGGCTCTTTTAAATTCGATTTTACCATCAATAATAAAGTGATTATCAGTAACTAAATAAATACTGATTGTCATACTAAAACTTCTAGAAGTAAAAAAATATTCTATAGTAGGGGTTGTTCATGTTTCTCTAAATCAGTGCTTCTCAATTCCAGTCCTCAGGCCCCCCTGCTATGCAGGTTTTACATGTGTCTCTGTTTCAGAACAGCTGATCCAAATGATTGCATGACCTCTTCTGCAGTCATCAAGTACTGCAGAAGCCTGTTAATCACCCACATATTCAATCCAGGTGTGTGGCAAAAGGGGACCACCTGAAACATGCAGGGCAGGGGGGCCTGAGGACCAGAATTGAGAAACACTGCTCTAAATAAACATTAGTGATGATGATATAATAAATAAGGCTATGTTTCGTGATGTACATCAAGTGAACTTTGTGTTGACATCCCCACTAGGCATGTGTGATGCGGCATAAAATTCAAATCACATATATTGTGATGGATAGCAGTAATAATATACATCACAATATAATTTATATATAACTTACAATATAAAAAAAATCATATACTAATTGAGTGGAATGTATATATTTGTATGCATAAAAACTTGTTTAACACTAGTTTTTGTGGATGCTGTTCGCATGCAACATTCGGTTTTAAGCAACAGCAACATAAAACCGTTTTGCTTTATGTTGATTGCCAGGTCTCCCTTAAAATATTAATTTTAAGGGAGACCTGGCAATGATAGGCAGGAGCATAATCTCAATGGTGACTACCTGGTTAAATCAAAGTTAAAAAAATAAATGAAAAATATATCTCTTGCTAAAAACACAATAACTTTAATATAATGTTGTCTGCGTCAAATCCTGCTTTGTCTTCTCAGTGTAGTTACTGGAACTTGTAGTCAGCTGCATTTCTGATATTCAAGCATATGCTTCGTGTTAAGGTGGTAAAACAAATTGATTGTATGTCCTCTCTTCCACACACTTTGCAGATTACAATTTTCTGCTCCTGATCTGAGTGTTTTACTTTGTGCATGGTCCGGTGGGGTCATCACATCTGCGCTTTTTTCTGTCAAGTCTAGAAAGACTGTCAGACTGTCACACCCCATGGCGCTTCCACAATGTCCAACAGTGAAACCTGCCATGCTCCTCCTGAGCATTGCACTAAGACAGTGGGAGGGTTAGAAGCGGGGTTCATTGGACTCAGCGAACGTTATCCCGTGCGCGTCATGGAGGGATTTGCACCGATCCCACATGCGCTTTTACCCCTTGCTTTTCCGCTGTACAACTGTGACATCTGCTGTGCTTCTCCTGAGCATCGCACTAAGACCACAGGAAGATAAACTTGAATTAAGTCCAGATAAGTTAAGTTTTTGCACCTGCCTTTTTAGCGAGCTCTTCCTTTGTGCTTTCAGCCACGCTACTTTCCGCTTGCTCTATTTTGATATTGCGTCATAAACAAGCATTACTGCAATTAGCTGGTAGACTCTCTACCGTAGGCCGAACGGTAGAGACGGTTATAGCACTTTGGCCTACGTATACAGTAGAAACATATACAGTATACGTTTCTACCATATACCGTATATATTGCACATTCCTGCTCTCCACTTTGATATTTAGCACTATTTTGACAACACAACGTTTCCCCTAAGCATGTGAAAGTGGTGGAAAGCTCCTGGCCCCAGTGTTACACAACGAGAGCACAAACTCTACATTACGTTTGGTACCCCACTATCAAGAATCATACTTTCCTAGTTGAATAATTACAATCAGGAAAGTATTCAGTTTCCTGATTATCTTCATTCACAGAGAGTCCACTGCAAACCAGTGCTACTACATACCAGGTGTGCTCATTTAAACTTGGCTTTCCATTTTTTTTGCATGGCTGTTTGCTCTAAAAGAATCAATACATCCAGGTGGTACCTAAATTGAAAAACCCATCATCAAAAAATTGAGTCAAAATAGTAAAATACAAATAGTAAATTCAAAGCCGCCAACCATATGAAATATGAAACTCTAAATTTCGAAAACTGAATTTTAAAAACTAATTTAAATTCGGTTTCAGAGATAGTTTTTTCACTGTCTGTTAAAATGAATCTCCAAAGGTATGCTAAATATTTGTCATAGCCACATTAAGACAGAGGTAATATTGAATCATGGTGTACAAAGAAGAAGTGGGAGCTGTTCTAAATGAACCTTAAAAATCTCCAAGTTAGCCTGGTGCATGCGCTCTTCGGGTCGAGGTGTTGTCCTGGGACTGGACGCCTCGTTGTCTGAAAGTATGATGACATCTGGAGAAGGAGTTTGTCTGTCACGATCAACCTCGCTAAAAAAAGAACAAAAACAAAAAGTTAGAACATCTAAAGACTGAGATCAATACAAGACAAATCAATTAGATGTATTAGATGTAATGTAAAAAGATGTAAACCAGTAGACATGCTTGAACTTTATTTTTTTTAAAATACAAAATAAAAATCACACCAAGTTAATATTATGTAGTTCCAGAGTTTCAAACTGTCAATTCAAAACTGTAGCCAAGTCAGAAGACTGACCACAGCTGCACCCTTTTCTTCTTCTTTATTGCTGCCAGTTCTTCAACATGCTGCTGGCAGCGCTGCTATGTCACGGTCATTCCACCGTAAAACTTAAATGCATGTGTTCCTATCACTGCTCCTTATTAAACTCAAAATTGCTTCTTTGTACTGAGCAGCTCTCGGTCCACAGGTAAACCATAATACTGCTTTGAAGTTTGCAGTTAAGTAATAACAAGCCTGTCCAATCAATGCCGTCAGCTGTTAATCAAATCGCTTTGGTGGCATACCTGACTCGGTCCAGCTAATACTACCCCTGAATAGGTATGAAAATCTGAGAATTGCAGAGTCATGCTGAATTTGCTAATGAAAAATGAATCTGGTCAGGGACGGACCGGACCAAACTGGTTAGAGGCGGCTAGTGGAAAAGCTTGTTAAAGGAACTGGTTTGAGACAACCACTATGATTGTTACTAGAAAATCTGAATATTCAGACAATTAGGAAGATAAAACATGGTAAGATAAAATTGTGATTTTTCTTCTCTGCAACTTTGACATCAATGGAGAAAAAAAGTACTTGATGCATTTTTACTAAACCAAAACACGTAAATCATAGAGATTAAAGATATTCAAACAGGGTTGAATAGCTGTGATTTCATTTCTTATAAAGATCACGCCGCATTTCTCTCAATACATAATTAAAACATATCGGTTTTCATACAGTATTTGCCAACTCATCCAAATTATCGGAATCAGGTGTTCCAATCATTTCCATGGTGAAGAGGGGTCAGCTCAGTTTGGAGCTGACCCCTTTCTCTTCCAACATAACTGAGCACCAGAGCACAAAGCAAGGTCCATAAAGACATGGATGGCAGAGTCTGGGGTCAATGAACTTGACTGGCCTGCACAGAGTCCTGACCTCAACCTAATAGAACACCTTTGGGATGAATTAGAGCGGAGACTGAGAGCCAGGCCTTCTTGTCCAACATCACGATGTGACCTCACAAATCCACTTCTGGAAGAATGGTCAAATATCCCCATATACACTCCTAAACCTTGTGGACAGCCTTCCCAGAAGAGTTGAAGCTGTTCTAGCTGTAAAGGGTGGACCAACGTCATATTGATTAGGGATTAAGCCCATATGTGAGTCAAGGCAGATGAGCAAATACTTTTGGCAATATAGTGTATTATAAAAGCTGAAAAGTAAATTATAAAACAATATTTGTGTTTGTTAAACAAGGCTAAGAGAAAGATATCTTGGGCAACGAGTTCATTCAGTTCTTGAAATTGATTTCGTAAAATCAAAGAACCACGTTCAGAACAGGACACTAGGAAGTGATATGAAGGGACCCATATTGTTTGGGTTACACAGCATCTAAGCAGTTGCTGGATTTTTAGGAAATCCAATTAGGAAACAATCAACAGGATGGCAGTCAAGGTTTATTTGTTCATTTGGGTTCTGAACACTGTTCAATTCTCTTGTAAAAGAACAGCTTCTATCTTTTAAGATAGTTGCTTGATCTCAGCTAGATGCAAACTGACACTGCCAAAGTCTACCACAGATTGAGATGCACTAACATATTGTTCTCAATGTTTTTTGTTTTTTTATTGGCAATTTTAAACTTTCAGTGTATTAGTAAACTGTAACATAACTCAAAGCAATCATCTTAATTTTGTAGTCTTTAACTTTACAGGAGACATGAATACTTTTGAGGAACGAAGTAACACAATGGGAAATTATATTCATTTGTACAATTCTTCACTAAATACCATAAAAATAAGACTGTCAAATGGTTAACTCCTCGATGGAAATTGAAACGTTGTTGTGAAAGGAGAAGCCTATCTCCGTGTGGGTGTCTCCGTGAGTTTAGAAACGCAAAACAGAGGATGCAGGGAGGAAGGGGGAACCCCACTGGGAGGAGCATGACAAACACTGAAGCAGGAGAAGTATCCCACAGCTGGTCTGTGCTATTGTATGAAAGTTGTGTGCAAAAACACACATTGTCACATTGTCTGAAACTATGTGACTGTGGATCGATTATTTGGCTTCAGACAAAGTATGTTGGAGCCAACAAAACTTTATATTGTGCATTCTAGTTTGCCTTTCTCTCTGCTGCATGCTGAGAAAATATGCAATACAGACTTATTAAACACGCCACAGAAATCTGAACCCGATTCTCCCCCAAGTATCAAATCAATATTTGTGGTTGGGTTCGGGCCACAAATATAAACTCTAAACCACATCCACTACTTTACTCACGATTACCATAGAAATACAGGTAGTGGTATATTGTACCACTACCTGTACCCTACAATACGGGTAGTGGTGTATAGCTGATCTAATGTATAATATTTTGTGGACTGCACCCACAAAATATTATACATCTGTGCTATGAAGTAGAGAGGGAAAAAAACTAAACATACTAGTTAAATTAAAGGTGTGACCCTATTTAGAAAACCAGATTACTTTATTCGCTATAATCTTTTAGGAAATAAATACTTGACTCACCATCTTCTTCCAGCACTCATATCCACTGGCTCATCCATAATGTTTTCCTTTCCATTCTTACTTTGACCGGCATGAACACTGTGGCTGCCAAGCCTTAAACTTCCATTCAGCTTCTCCTCATATGCCGCACCCATTAGATTCTGGTGGTGGATGGAGCTGGCACTGGGGCCTTTTCCATCTCCAAGCGTCCCTGGGACCTCTAGGGCAGCCAGATCAGCTAAGTCCTTGCGTTTGAGAAGGGCAAGCATCTTCAGGCGCTCCATGGCCTCGTGACCCTCCATTTTTAGGCGCTTTGACAGAGCCTCCTCCCTCTCACTGGATGACTCCAGGCCTCGCTTTAACAAGTTGAGCCTCAGTGTATCATCAGACATCCGCTCCATCCTATGAGGTTAAAAAAAAAAAAAGAGAGAGAAAAATAAAAGCATTAACAAAGTCAGACTAGACAAACTAACCATGCCTTCAGTCACAGATTTAAGACAAAAGGGTCCAAAACTATTCTTTGTTGGTCTGGCAGTCATCACACTTCAGTTTTTAACAGGAGATGGACAATATGACTAAAATATTTAATTGCACAGTGTCCCTCCCCTCCACCCACACAGTGAGCTTTGGCATCTCACCACTAAAATGAAACATCACGTTTTGACATTAGGGGTAGTTAGTGTTCAACTAACTGACCAAACAAAATGTCAACATGTACAGACACATGAATCATTATAGTCTGCCAAATAATTGAAGCAGTCTTTTGCAATAGTGATATTGCATTCAGGTCTAGTTGTGCAGGTCTATTTTGACAAAAACTTTGTTGTTCCTCCTCAAAAGTGACATCCTCTTAAGGTTTGTTCAAGTGAAAAGAGACAAAGCAGATTGATGCATGATACAAACAAAATATATGAAACAGCAGCTGCTCAAAACTACAAAATAAAAATGTGCATTGAGTTTTAAAAGTCCAAATAGTCACTGAATAGCAAAGTGAAACAATGAACCACTTTGCCAAGCAGCATTTTTTCCCTCCCACACAATATGGTAGTAATGCGTTCCTTAAAACACAACCACAAGGTGGTGATAATGAACCAAATGGTCAGAGAGGATATGTATTTTCTCCCTGTGATTCATTTATATATTTATTTTTAAATCATGTCACACCCTGGATTCCATGGCTTCTTTTCACCAGGTTGTCAATTGTCCCACCAGGAGAAACAAGACAAGTGATTTACTGTATACTAATGTAAAGGGTGCATACAGGGCTGTTGCCCTTCCCTCACTGGGCAAGTCAGCCCCAGTACCCCCACATGGTCCAAAGGCAGGGTGTCTCCACTCACTCTATCAGAAGACAGAGTCCTGAAGCAGAGGAGGCCCTGAGAGACTATTATAATATAACAATCTTGTATGTGAAGGGATGACTTCGTGTCTAACAAATTATACACCATTGTGTATGCGCACTACACGATGCTGTTACTCCTCTCGTCTTTTTACTTTAAAAATTTTTTTTAAATTGATTATTTGACAACATTAATAAGCTTCTAGTAAAGTGCAAAGATAATCTTAAACAATGTTGACTGAGAGTAATCTTTTTCTTTGGTGTTCAGATACTTTTTTTTTACTCTGCTGAGCATAAACTTTGGCCACGTTGTTTTCACCAGGGATCAGCTGATTGCGCTGAAACCGGCCGGCCTTCACCCAGTATGCGAGTTGTACCACCAGAGAAGAGAGGACTCTGGACTTGCTGGACCATTTCAGCCTGATGTTCACCGCTTGTCTATTTTGTTACCCTATGGGACAAAGATTAAGCAATAATCTCATGCCTTGGGTAGTTCATTCTTCACATCATACACAACTATCTATGTTGCATTTAGGGAACCTAATATTTCAGCCATCTGAAATAGCTAAGTCATCAATGCTGTGCACGCTGTGGGATCCCCACCTTGTTGTGTGCTTCTGTCACTGGGAAAAGAAGATTGCCCCAAATGTTAAAAAACAAATAAAATCAAATGAGGTTTAGGGATATTTCATAAATGTTTGATTTTTGATGTGATGATAATTACATTGAAAATACCAAAAACATTTATATTGTATTCTTTGAATCTCATGTGAAAATGATTAAGTTGTTTATTTTTTTAAATTTCTTATTATCTAAAAATAAGTGAACAAAAGTTACACGGACCTACACTACCACTTTAGTTGTATTCACCAAAATATTTCTGTCTCACAGGGTCTTTTTCAAACAGTGATGGAAAAATCTGATGGCCATCCATCATTTTAACAGATTTCACAGACCTGACCATTTGGTGCTGCCGTGCAGACATTTTTAACTTTATGCACATAGAATAAGTTACATTGTGGAGTTTACTTAAATGAATCAATAAAAGAAACATTTCCTCAGAATATCATCTCTGATCTGGACACTAAACCATTCATCTTGCTATCTGGGAGTAGACAGCGACATGTTGAAGAGTGATTAACTTTGGACAGTGTGTGATGCAGCTGCCCCACTGCAGCTGGATTCTTCTGCTGAAAAGAATTGTTTTGGACTCAGGTGCCAACTTCTGATCACTTCAACTGGAGATCACTTCCTTTTTTCAAAACTTTGTCACTGCAGAGAAAATGTTTTATGTATTCATCTGCTTGGTGTGTGATCACAAAATGTAGATAATCTGTTCAGCTTGTTGAGTATTAAACCAAATGACAATTAAATGCAATTAAATGCGTAATTATCAATTTAAAAAAAATTGATGGGTAAAAATGGGTTATGACTGAATTTTTTGACCCCATCAGTCAAAATGACAGACAACGAAGATGTGTAGCGTGACCTCTGCACTGACCACTTATAAATTAAACAATTCGGTTTTGACATTTTGGGGCTGGGGGTTCCGCATTATTCCCAGTGCTCCTTTTCCCAAATAAACATGCACAAAACATGCAGAGGAGACCTGGCCTCCAACTGCTAGAAGAAAAACACACACCACCTTTACGTTGAATGAGTCAAAGTATTTTTTTCGTCTCCTTATTGCCCTCTCTTTCCCTCATGAAAAATAAACCAAAGTGAAACTTCACATAAAATTTGGAGGAATGTGTGGTGAAAGAGTCTACAAACGTTACAGCCTTCTGAACTAAACTAACTGACAGCTTTCCAACATTTTTTTTTTTCAAAACTTTGTTTCTGCTCCTGCTATACACTACCGCAAAGAAACCCTTCTCTACCCTCGCCCAATTTTTCAAACTTTCATCTTTTCCCCTCCTTTTCAATGTAAAAACAAACACACGACTATTCTCAGGGGCCACTTAAATGTAGTATAAGCTAGTTTCATTTGTTCATATTATATTGTCCAATCAGGTGAAGAGATACCCATGTCAGTAGTAGGATGGTTACGATAAAAAAAGGGACACTTGATTGTTTATCAACCATAGCCATCTTTCCAAATGTCTGTTCTTCCATTGAGTGTGAATATGTGTGTGAGACAGGGAGTTGCTGTTTATCTTACTTTACCTGCACACACATGAGAAACTGCTCTTCTGACTGAGAAGTAGTTTGGGTGATGAGCTCAGCAGACTCACAGTTTCACCAGGTGTTTGCTAATAATTGCTGCTAGACTGGAAGTGCTGTGTGGAGAAGGAGTGGAGGAGGACAAATATGTCGAGCAGAAGCTGTGCTGTGGGCTGCAACTCCAAGAAGGAGCTTTGTGGAAATCGGTGATGCTTTGTATGAGCAAGCATTTAGGCACCCTGAAAGGCTGCCACCAGAGGAGGTAGTTGGCTCTTTTCGTCTCCATACTCCTCAAACAAAGTTGGCATCAATGGGAGATAGGTTGCTCCTTGTGGAATGAGTTTCCAAACCACCTGAGGGCACTGCAGACCATGAAGTCTTTCAAAAAATAGCTGAGGACTTCTGGGGTGGCGCCATGCTGTAAAAGGCAGGAGAAAAAGCTGCTCTGAAGAACAAGAACAAAACTAGCATTAAAATAAGGTAAAAACAACATAAGGAAAATCAGCTCTTAAAGTGATATAACCATGGAAAATATGGTTAAAAAAGGAAAGAGTACGGAAGAGAAAGGCACAAGAGGAAGGAGTACTGCTGCATGGCAGTACAAAGCCATGAAGTGGAACACTTGGAGCCGCCGAACGAAGAACGGGACTCGGCCATACTTTACGAACAACGGGTCTACGAAAAGAGCACACGGAAGCGGTAGGAGACAACAAGAGAGCACTGGCAAGGCTCGAAACGAGTATTAAGGAGCTCCTGGACAGGACAATGTCCCTGGAACAGAAAGTAGCTCACATGGGGGAAGGATTGCAAAATACTGAAGACAAGATGACACAGATGGAGTGGGCTGCGACATTTCTACTCCGGGAAACAAACTTTCAGAGAAATGGAGCAACTTAGAGTTGAGGATGAGGTGCAACAATATACAAATTAATGGCATTCCTGAGGCTCTGAAAAAAGAACCACCACCATTGGCTTCATAGCACAATTTATCAAATCCCAGATGGGATGGACTTGTGCATTGAAAGAGCACACCGCTCACTGGTGAATAAACCAAAGGACAGCGCCCCCCACCCCCCTCAGGATTCAAAATTACTGGATTTAGGAACAATATTTGGCCAAGATTACAGAAGAAATTAAATTTACCTGACTATATCAAAAATAGCTAGGAATCCAGATCTAGAAATCTTTTAATAAATTCAACGGGAATTTAATCTACAAAAAACCTTTTTATAGATATCTGCAACGTAGACATTATCTCCAGAATAATAGTGAATGGCACTAATTTCAACACATATGACCAAGAGTGAAGAAATTCTATTATCAAAAAGTATTAGCAAAAGTAAACCAAAAAAAGGCCTGATCTCAAAACTATACAAAAGCCTACAATTTGAATCCAACGTTAACAATAAGGAGATTAAGGAGAAGTGGGAATTGGAGACTAATATAATAACAGCAGATGAGGATTGGGAAGGCACATTTAGATCTGACCATATGGTAAGACATTTCAGCTTTGTTGGAGAAATTGTGGAAAGTTGGGGGACTTTACTCATATTTTGGGATTGTCCGAAGGTGGCTGAGTTTTGAAAAAAATGTGCAGATATAAAAAGTATTTTAGGCATTTATTTAGATTTGGACCCACCTGTATATTTTAGGGATAATTTCCTCGGATATGATCGACAAAGACAATAAATACTTGATTAGAGTCTTGCTTCAGATTGCGAAGAAGTGTATTGCATATGCTTGGTTAAGACCACAACCTTCCGGGGTGTGCTGTGGTGGCGGAGGGGTTAGCGTGACCCACATTCAGAGGCAAAGTGGCCTCGACACGGCTGTCGCGGGTTCGACTCCTGGACCCGACGACGCTTACCGCATGTCTTCCCCCCTCTCCTTCCCCCTTTCCTGTCAGCCTACTTTGAAAAAGGGACACTAGAGCCCACAAAAAGACCCCTTGCGGGGCGATAAAAAAAAAACAGAGACCACAACCTTCCAGTATTACACAGTGGAGAGATAGAATTAAAAAGGTCTACATTACGAAGAAAAAAACATCAAAACTACAACTTAAAAAGGAGACGTTTGAATCTAAGTGGAAACCTATAACTAAATTCATATTGTAACCTTGACACCTCTATTTACTTGCGTGCATACCTTTTGAGTTTATTTTGTATTAATTATTATTATTATTATTATTATTATGTGCTTTTATTACTTTAGTCTATTTTGATTATGTTTACTGTTGTCCCTTTCACCGTAATTACCGTGGATTTATATATTCATGAATGTTGTTAATGAACATTGGCTTCTCTTAATGGGGCTAATGTTTATCTAAGGCAAATTATTTGTTTGCTTTTTTCCTCTATCGATAGATTAATAAGATGCGAAATGTGAGATGTAATAAAGGTGGACATGTGTATATGTTTGTATAAGAAAGTTATTGAAAATAAAAAGTAAAAA
The DNA here is from genome assembly GCF_001444195.1 of Xiphophorus couchianus. NCBI lineage: Eukaryota > Metazoa > Chordata > Actinopteri > Cyprinodontiformes > Poeciliidae > Xiphophorus > Xiphophorus couchianus. The sequence goes on from NC_040240.1 coordinate 26,906,928, forward strand.
AAAGAAGAACTTCTTGTTCCTAAGATCTTATGATTAATATGTTTTTGTTTTTACATAGATTTTTATTGCAATTCTGTAGCACTTTGAGATTTACATAAAGTTATAAACATTTTATTACACTGTTTCTCAAACATGCATGAAAGAATCAAAGCTTTTTGTTTTTGATGAGAGAATAACATAACATGACAGAAGGCTAAAACAATTTTACTAAATTTTCTCCCCTCATCCCTCTTTAAGAAGGTGAATTTTATTTGCACAAATCTGTGCAAAGAAGGAAGACTGGAAAATGTTTGGATTTTCGTAAGGACATTTCAAAGCCCCTCTTTTGAATGACCATAACATGAGTTAACTAACAGGTTTTGTTGTCAGCCAAGATAAAACATGAGTTAGGTCTAGACTAACATACATTTACTTGTTTTAAATTGCCAGTTTATAAGGCAATACACACTTTCCACAAAATGGGTAAAGTGAGAGTCGCAGCTTTATTATTACATTAGACAACAGATCATTGTGAATGTCGCTATGACAACCAGTCATCTATTTTAAGCCATAGCACTAATCAATTCCTGTTCTGTTGTTGCCTGAGGTATGGGGAGTTTAAGTTAAGGTAATTGGTACTGATAAGAGAAAAGAACAATGTTTAGAATAGGACACCTATTTCTGGGTAGGTGAATGTGTAGTTGAAGACAAAGAGCAGAATAATTGCCCTAAGGACTTCATGTCAACATACATCAAAGGTCTCTCCACACAAACTCCTAAAAAAACTAATTGGTCTGTTGTGGTGTTAATGTTAAGTATGGTTAAAAACTACAAATGGCCACCTGTGATGACATCATAAAGGAGTGTCGGGCTCAGGTAGTACTGGTGATGCTGGTTGTTATGATGATGCCTATGCTGGGAGTTTGTTGATCCTGAATAAACTAATCACGATGATAAAGTTTGACTCAGCACACTCTTTTCAATAATACAACATGGTGCAAGAATTGCTGCAAGTCATCGTGAGGCTGCAACTCTATTGGGCTACCGGAGACATAGCTGATGACAACGCAGAGAGTCGCTTCTGCTGGTCCATGTGCAACGTTCAGCATCCAGCCATCAGAGTCTTTCAACTTCACAATGCCGCAGGAGTGGGCCAAGTGGATACGACGATTTGAACGGTTTCGTGTGACAAGTAACCTGAACTCTAGTTCTGAGGAGAACTCCAGGTCAACACGCTCATTTATTGCATGGAAAATGAGGCAGATGATGTTCTGCTGGGACTAGCGTTACCAGAGGGGAAAAGAAACACGTACCAAGGAGTTCGTGATGGTTTCCAAGCTTTCTTCGTTGTCAAGAAAAATGTAATTTATGAGCGAGCCAGGTTTAACATACGCAAACAAGAGGAGCACGAAACTGTAGATGCCTTTGTTACTTCACTGGCATCTACAGCCATAACATTGTGCCATAACATTGCAGTTATGGCACACTACATGATAAATTGATTTGTGTCAGATTGGTGGTGGGAATGCAGGATAAAAGATTATCTGAACGTATGCAGCTCAACCCAGATTTGACACTGGAAAAGGCCATTAATTTGGCAAGACAAAGCGAAGAGGAGAAACGGCAGCAATCCTGTCTGATCAAATATAGAAAATGGAAAATCTGTTGACAGGGTGTACAAAGGCAGCATGCTAAGAGGGATCAACCCAAGTTGCACACTACTACAAATAATAAAGGGAAGATTTCTCAGTGTTATAAGTGAGGCAGTTCTCCATCCCACCTCAAACGTTATCGTCCTCTCAACGGGGAAAAATGTAATTTATGTAGAAAAAAGGAACACTATTGAAGAATGTGTAGAAGAACTTTCAAGACTGTGCATGCTGTTGAAAAAGATGACGATTCTTTGTTCTTAGGCAGCATTACAAATGGAGATGAACCTTGGAGGGTGGATGTTGAAATAAACAGAAACATCTCATTCAGGATTGACACTGGTGCTGATGTTACAGTTCTGCCATATGCCATGTACAAAGAAATCTGGGGAAGTTTATTCCACAGTTAACAGAGCGAGACAAGCCTTTGAGGGATCTCTTGTCAAAGAAAAACTGTTGGATATGGGGAGTTGATCAGGCCACAGCATTTCACAGAACTGAAAGAGATGCTTTGTTCTCCACCAGTGTTAGCCATGTACGACACTAACTGGAAATGCAAAGTTTCAGCAGATGCTTCAGCTTATGGTCGGGGGGAGTGTGCTGCTTCAAAAATGGGGTCAGGAATGGAGACCTGTTGTATACGTGTCACGATCTCCAACACAGACTGAGCAGAGATACACACAAGTGGAAAAAGAAGCTTTAAGTCTTACCTGGGTATGTGAAAGGTTCAGTAATTATCTCATTGGCAAACATTTCCAAATGGAGACTGATCATAAACCTCTTCTGAGTCTGTTGAGTTCCCAGATCTTAGATGCTCTACGACCACGTATTCAGCGCTTTAGAATATGACTCACAAGATATTCCTATTCCATCTCATATGTGCCAGGAAAGCATCTGTGGACAGCTGACACACTGTCACGTACCCCCATGACAGAAAACTTAACAGAAACTGAAAATAATATTTATGTGTATAGTGTGATACAAAACTTACCTGCAAGCACGGATTACCTTGAAGAGCTGAGAGAAGAGCTGAAAAGGGCCAGCATATGTGCACGTGTGATGCAGCTGTGTGTTGTCAGCTGAGGAACAATGTTGTAGTGTGTAGGCACACTCTACAACAGTGCACCAGAACTCAGACTGTATTGGGCTGAAAAGGCATTTCTTACAGTGAATGATGGTCTTTTGTTAAAGGGAGAAAGACTTGTTATTCCTTCAACTATGAGGAATCATGTTCATGAGTTTACATGAAGGACATCAGGAAGTGGTGAAATGTTGAGAACAAGCATGGCAGTCACTGAGCCAGCAGCTAAAGGACGTGGTTCTAAAATGCCACACCTGCAACAGAGAGAAAGGAAATCACACTGAGCTACTGATGCCATCACAGTATCCAAACAGACCATGACAAAAACTTGGGGCTGAGCCGTTTACTTTGCAAGGGAAAAATTATATTCTGGTTGTGGATTAAGCCTTGCAGCAAGAAGGTCCTGGGTTCGATTCCCGGCCCAGGGTCTTTCTGCACGGAGTTTGCATGTCTCCCTGTGCATGCGTGGGTTCTCTCCGGGCACTCTGGCTTCCTCCCACAGTCCAAAATCATGACTGTCAGGTTAATTGGTCTCTCTAAATTCACGTTAGGTGTAAGTGTGTGCATGGTTGTTTGTCCTGTCCGTTTCTGTGTTGCCCTGCGACAGACTGGCGACCTGTCCAGGGTGACCCTGCCTCTCGCCCGGAACATTAGCTGGAGATAGGCACCAGCAACCCTCCCGATCCCACTAGGGACAAGGGTGTTAGAAAGCGGATGGATGGATGGATGGATTTGCAATGTGATTCTTCACCTGAAATCTGTGTTTGCACGTCAAGGTATTCCAGAAGTAATGATCACAGATAATGATCCTCAGTTATCCTGTGCTGCTTATATTACATTTGCAAAGTTAAATTGATTTCACCATATTACAAGTAGCCCAAAATATCCACAAAGTAACGGGGAAGCTGAAAATGCTGTTAAAACAATAAAGAACTTTTTGAAGAAACCAGCTGATCCATATCTTGCCTTACTCGCCAATAGAGCAACACCACTTTGGAATGGATACAGTCCAGCAGAGCTCCTTATGGGAAGAAGACTTCGCACAACGGTGAAAACACTTCCATCTTTGCTGAAGCCATTTCTTCCAAACAGTAAGATCGTAACTCAAAAAGAAAAGGAGAGAAGGATAAAAGATGCAGAGAGATATGAATCACACCACAGAGCAAGAGTTTCCAGCAAACTTACTCCAGGACACGGTGTGTGGATTAAAGACCAAGGCAGATCCAGAAGTACCAGAAGGTGATGTTGCTGCAGAACAAGTTCAACTGAGTTCTGAAGGACCTCCACAGCAGAGTCTTCCTGAACTCTCACCTACTCCTAGAACCAGGATTTAGTATGGATTAAAATATTAAGAAAGAAACCACGCGACGTACAACTACGGCAGACGCTGATACGTGCGTGATATGCGTGCACTAAATTCCCTGCAGCACTGATTGGCCGAGCAATGTAACATGATCCTCTGCAGCAAGTGATGGCCAAGCGGGGCGTGTCATCACGACTTTACAGAAGTGTGTCTTTACCTCCGCGGCAGAGGCTCCGCCGAACCCCTGAGACCGACTCATCGAACCCCTGGGGTTCGATCGAACCCAGGTTAAGAACCACTGTGTTAAACATTTCAAAATAATAAGTAACTTCTGTGTAAACCAAATGAATCCTTGTCAGTGCAAACTTTGTATTTTTCAATTATGTGATTCTGATTCCACAGCTGAAAAAAACAACCAATCCACTTTGGCTTAAAGCCAAAGTGGAAATAAATACTGCATTCAACCAAAAGAGTGCAGCTTATGAAGTCTGTATACTATGTTGCCCTTCAGTAATCATTAAATTTAAATAGAGAAGATGGGCATATCCAACTACCTGATGCAATAGTTCACACTACATGATTTTTTGCTCCTATCTTTTCCGTTACGACAATCTTAGAACGTTGGTCTTTCTAAGATTGTGTGGTGTGTTAAGGTAGATCGGTGTGGCCCCTCTGATCTAAATAAGGGGTTCTCCCTGACTGGAGCAGCCTGTTGAATGTGACAGGTAGCCAATCAGAAAGCCAGGATTCTCCTCCTTGCTTTCTGAGGGGAAATTACAGAGGGAAATCCCAAACAGCTGACACAGAGCAACCCCATAATAGTGGAAACAACATTAATGTTTATTCAACATGCAAAGAATATAGAAACTACAAGGGGAGGAGTTGGAGTGAAATTGCTTCCGCAGTTGATAAACCCCACAACGTTTCAGCTGTTCTTCGTTAACGTGACGTAAATAGGTTATAATGATTTTCATTCAGTCAAGACTGACTCTAGCCACATGCATTGCAGATAGAGTGTAGTAAAGCATTGATTAATGCCTGGTTTTAAAATTAGTTCACTGGACTTGTAGCCTTTATTTTGTGTCCATTGTTGGACACCACACGGCAGGAACTAACCCGATCGAACAGTTATACCTAGGATCAAATGATGTCATCATTTGCATATTGGGTATTGTAGGGAACCTGATGGTGATCAATCACCAAAGGTTTGGTGTCACCATGAGTTTATAATTTCGTGTTTCATGGCAAAATGTGAAACTTTGAGGCCTGGCCATTCACCTTCAGCATGCAAGAAAACTCACCGTTTTGATAACTTTGATTCAGCCATTCCTTATGAACAAACTGACCAAGTTTGAACCCAATCGATCAAAATCCCTAGGAGGAGTTCGATTAAATCTTAAGTACAACAGGTTCGATCGTATCTTGTGTGGTGTCCAGCCACATAGCAGGAGCAACACACGACACATGAACTGATTTCACTCACAAGCATTCTGATTCCAGACACAAAATTCTGTAAAACCCCACCACATCATACATGAATTTAAAGTAAATAAACATGGCCGACGCTGTAGAAACAATAGCAATAGAGCAACAGAGCTTGTTGTATTACAATATTTTGTCTGAGTGTTTACATCATTCTGAATAAGTTTGATTAAGGTCAATTTCTGTGTGTAAAACCTTTTCAATCACCTGTATCAAATAGTCAAAACTTATGAGTGAATATGCCATTTAAAATAGCTGTTTTCAAGAAAGGAGAATAAAGATGGTATGAAAAGTCCACAAGGCAAAAATTCAAACACAAAGAGCACGCTTCATTCATGCTCTTCCACCAGTTCATTCATACAGACCCACCATTACTCCCGGAAGGGGAGGGTGGGGGGGTCATACAGGGACCTGACTGTACATACCATGGTCAACACAAAATTAGGGTTTGTGATTACTTCCGATGACAAGCGCTAGTGGCATATTGTCCTAAAGAGGTGACAGGAAACCTTAAAAAAAAAAACCCAGCGAGATCAGATTCCACACTTCAGAAAATATGAAAATGTACATGTTTAAAATGATGAGATGTAGTATTTGACATTTAGCAGCTTTGATCAAGATCAGATTTCTCATGAAAATATAGTAAGCATGCAAAATACATCTACATAATAAGTGTAAGTCTGTAGTTTGGTCAAACGGATAACCTTTGTAGAAACATATCTTTTATAAGCTGCATATCAACAATGGGTCATACCAGAAAAATCAGTGATACAAACCCTGACATTCAAATTGCTTTAGACACATGCATGCAAATTCAGTGGAGCAGAGCAGCAGGACAACACAATCTCTACACTAAATGAGCCACTATGAGTAGCAGAATAATAACAGAAAGCATCAAAAATGGATTTTACTTCGGAATTCACCTACTGCTCTTGAACCGCCGATTAGGATGCAAACGTTCGCTCGGTCTCAGTAATGCTTTGTCCCTACTGTAAAATGCTGGTTATGCCGTCAGGCGCCAGGCAGCCATTTAGGTGCATATGGAGCTAGTTGAGTCTCCACGTAAATGGCTGATGCATTTAGAATTTTTTCTTCCTAATTGCCGAGGGCCATCAGGACTCGGGGCCTCCTCCTGACGCGTATAAAACCGCCTCTCCCTGCAGTACTGCTGGATGAACCATGTAAAACATCTCGATTCGTTACTGTGCGCGTTTAAACGGCAGTGTTAAGTAGGCTTTTTAGATGAGCACAGCTCTTTCTCCAGTCTTCGGTTAACCCCTTGAGACTCTGGATCAAACAATGAAAAGAACTGGAGGCTTTCCAAAAAAAAAAACGCTTCCATCACAACGTCATAAAATCTCTGTTGACAATGCTATTAGAAAAACAAACACACAACACCGAAGCTGTCAAGACAACAATACCCATTTTCTTATGACTCGATACCTTTAAAGGTAAATTCACAGTTCAAGGCGGCGGAGCTGGTCGCAAAAATGTCAGCCTGCATCAATAAATAGCATTGCCAATGCACTCTATTGTCTGATAGCATATCAGCAAATCCACCGGCAGAAAACCGACACAGCAACTAATTAGCCGTTCTACTGCAAATCGAACTCCACCGTCGAGATTTTAAAACATCTCAGCCCAAAGCCAGGCCTTGCGCAAGTCCTCGGACTCACCTGTGTGTCGTTTCGCCTCGTTGTGTACCGTCTCCGGGTTCACGGTCCGGTCCCCCTGACGCGTTGCAGCGGATTCTCACCACCAGTCCCCGGCACCGGCAGGCAGCACTGACCCGCTGATTGGGCCTCGACAGACTCTCATCCCTTCGTTGCAAACAGTAGGAACGCTCATTGGTCAGACAGTTACTCATGAAAACCAGGCAAACAAACAAGTGGCTGTTCGTTTCTAAAGCAGACTCAGGCGGATATTTGATTGGTCAGTAATTTCCGCGGTGGAGAGGAGAGAAATTTGATTGGTGAGGGGGACTCCTGTTGTTAGTGTGTGGACGAAGAGCGGCGTTACTTCGACAGGAGCTGAAAACTGTGTTTTTGATTTTAGGTGTGCTTTCAGGATCTTTCAGGACTCTCTATAATATGTTACAATACAACTACTTGAAGAGTATCCTGGATTAGGCGAAGCTAAATTTATTTTCTCTTAGTTTAAAGCCGGAAAATAATATTTTATTAAACCACCCGATTTTTTTGTTTTTTGCGTATTAAAGTACAAAAGATTGAAGTCAGATCAAACATTATTGTCACAACTCAGAAGACGTGGTTTTAGTAATGTCATTACTTGGGAAAATCCAATAATTATAAAGCCATGAGCGCTGCAGAAAGCACCCGAGGGATCTTTATCATGCATTTTAACATAAAACAAAAAAATTCCTGAAGAAATTTAAGCCTGCCAAAGTGTGCCCGTCGGTCGGAACCCAGGGTTCTGATGCTAAAAATTAGCATCAATGCTAGGCTTAGCTAAAAATTACAAAATAGCATTTGGAGAATCACAAGAATGTTGACTAACATGGACCTGCACCATTCAGCATGTTAAAATTAGTGCATAAGATAAAATTAGCCAGAATGCTACTGTTAGCCTGAATGTTGTTAGTAGCATGTGGGGTATCAATAGCATGTTGTCTGGCATTGACTTACTCCATTCAGTATACTAATCATGGCTAATAAGTAAGAATAATAGGTAAAAGCCGTTTTTTAAGTAAAAGGCTAATGCACTGCTAGACACTGCTACACACTAGTGGGGGCAGTACACTGCTAATGTTTGTGCTAATATTAATGCTAACCTGAGAGAAAAGATAATAAAGGCTAATATTATTGCACAGCCTATGGCGGTGCACTAACCTGAGAGGAATGTTGGGGCTTTTAATTTGAAATTTTCAGTAAGCTTCATTTTAAATGGCCACATTAATCCAATGTGTAACAGTGGTTTGGTTAAACCAGTCACATAAAGCACAAAAGAGCAATTACCTGATGTGAAAAATGTCAAGGCTTTTATTTTGAAATTTTTAATAAGCTTATAAGCTTAGCAGTAGTATGGTTTTAGGCTTAATGTTTAATTTGCAATTTTTAATAAATGATTACTGTGAAGAAGAAAACTATAAACTACAGGAGAAGAAAACTGTAAACATATCGCTGCACTTGACTTTACTGTATGGCTAGCTCTCTGTTACTGTCTCTTACTCTGCAGTTGTGGAGTCACAATGTCTGGGATCAGGAGCGCCCCCTGCCATGAGGCAAAAAAACTGCCTGCCTCACCTGGAATCTGTTCTCTACCATTTATGATCGCTCCTCAGAACACGAAACACGTAACACACCCAGTTGGTGACAAGAAACACTGTACATTATATTATATAAGCTAAATTATGGAAAATCAGTTCATACAGTAAATGTTTTTTTGCCATTTTATTCGCGACGTACAGACAGGAGGAGCATGCTCTCATAGAATGGCGCCAGTGCAGTTAGTGAGAGGTTGGGCAATCCCAGGTGAGGCTCAGCTCGCTGCTGCCTCACCGGCTTCGCTTCGAAGCATTTGAATGGGAAACTGCGAAAATTCAGCGATTTTGAAGAAAAAATAATTAGAATTGGTTAAGCTAAATGAAAAATAGCTACTTTATAGTACAAACCACAGGTTGAAAATAGCAATATAAATGATCTTATCATTATATTGTATATTATTTTTCCATGATGACACCCCTGGTGCACATGTAGAGGAAGAGGATCAGTGGAAACGTCTGCATCCAAATCTAGAACTATGGCCTGTCCTGAAGAGCTGCTGTAGGTCATTTGAAACATGATTATTTTTGTTCTACTGTTGTTGTCATATGGGCGGTATGGATGTAATGTCACTTTCTGATATACTTGGTGTGTGCAAGCTGTTAGCTATGGTTCTTATCACTAAAGACTCCTTTTAAGTGAAATCTCTTCTCTTGTCTGTCTTTCTTTCTTTTTTTTTTTAAGGTGCTACCATAGAGCAAGCATGTACATGATGTCAGAAGGGATTGTGAACCTTTCTCTCACAGGCTTTTTTTCCTGTCTTCCTGCCAAGACGAAGACTTATATTCTTTTCAATCCGGACGCTCTCGACCGCTGCCATCACCAATATGTCCGTCCCTACTGATATCACGTCACTGCAAAGTTTCCTTGGCATGGAAAATTAACTTGCCAAGTACATCCCCAGCTTCAGTGATATTGCAGCCCCCCAGAGGAAATTGACCCACAGGGACACTGCATGATGCTGGTTTCCCCAACATCAAACAGCTTTCGACTGTCTCAAATCATCCCTGACCATCCAAGACCACCTGGTCTTGCTTATTACAATGTTGCTGAGCCTGTCACTTTAACATGCAATGCATCCTGTTTTGGTCTACTAGCTGTCTGCATGCAAAATGGCAAACCCATCGCTTTTGCATCACGTGTTCTGACAGATACAGACACGACACGCTCAGATAGAAAAGGAGCTACTTGCTGTTTTTGCATGTACTTGCCATGCATGTACATGTACATGCCAGTATATTATCTTTTTATACTAAGATAACATCTTTTTATCTTAGTATAAAAAGATGTTTTACACACAGCATTTTTATAGCAAGTGAAGGTAACATAATCACTTGATTGTGGTATAAAATGGCCCTATATGTGCCTGGAAAACACATAATACTGTTCCTTTAAGATTTAATGAGAATGTCACAGAAGCTACCTGTACAGTGTAGTGACCTCAAGCTATCAACATACATTTTGTTCCTGTCAGTAGATCTCTCAGAGAAGGGAGCAGAGTGTGCCAACCTCCTTAACTTGGGTATGTCAGTCATATTGACACACCAATGACAAACCATGAGAATATTTAGGAACGTCTTATTCAGAAAAATAAAAAAAAAATCTTCTCAACGTTTAACCTTAAGACTGAGGGCCACTTTTCCCCTGGTTGAGGTAATCATTTACATTCTTTAACAAACAAATAAATCAAAAACACATATTAATGAATCTAAATATTTTTATTTGGTTTTAGGCATGTTGGATTTTGTTCCACAGAACAAAATCAAAAGATAAAGCAGACATCCAAATACAGCATGTTTTCTCATACATAGACCAACAAGTATGGAAGGAATTAAATGTTTGAACGTCACTTTCTGCCACCTCTTGACCAAAACTACATGGGTCTATTTCTTCTTTTAAAATCCTACAATAAAACTCAAAACAATAAACCTGCCACTTTTAACAGCTTCTGTGTAAACTCAAAAAGGGGATATTTAAAAACAATGAGCTCTTAAAAGCAAACATTGGAAAAAATGTTGCCGCATTGAGTTTTATTCAGCAATATTTTCATGTTTTATGATCCATTTATTTTTAATTCAGTGCTTATGGGTACTTTTGGGCCTAGGTTCTGAATTTATTTTATTTATCTATTTCATATTTAAAGCTAAATATGAAATAGAGACTCAGCAACATCTTAGCTGTAAATATGTTATTGCATAAAGCAATGTTTAGATGTTTTAAATTAAATATTGTCTTTTTACTTTAACAATAAGTTCTGGGACTTCAGTAAGTTTTTTACTTATTTTTTTAATTACTTGAAAATATTTATGCACCAAAATCACTTTTAAAGAGCTAAAACTTGACCATTGCGGGTGAAAAAAAGAAGACAAAAACAAGAAAAATACAGTCATTGTGTCATAAGGGTTCTTTAAATGCACATACTGTGTACAAATGTATACACAGTATGTGCACAGTATTTTATACACTGTATAAAATGTATAAAATAAACTTGCCTTGCCTTGCCTATAAACAAAAATGAAAAATGGCAAGGTCTTTGAGAGTCTACACTCTTATGAATATGTTATATGTATATGCAAAATGTTTAACATAAATGAAAATTGAGATCTTGAATAATTACAGAGTTTGTATACAATTGGATATTTTCAAGACAATCCATGTGGAGATTTTATATATTTGTCTGTTAATTGAATGTACAGAATGAATGAACCAGTTCTTATTGTAAATTAAAGTATGATCATCAATATTCTAGGATGCAGTGTTTTAAGTTAAATTCTCTATAAAAATATGCTACCGGAAGTATCTATTCAAAGAGAAACATAACGATCAAATTAAAAGTTAAAGAAATGTCCAAATCTGAAAACGACTTAGCTCTGTCTTCAAGCTTACGGTAATTTAGCAGTTGTCAAAGTTTTGCATATTACTAAAAATTGAAATTGGTCTGAATTAAAACTGCATTTGTATTTTTTCAAATTCTTTTGTGTCATATGCCACTAAAGAATTTGGGCTGAACTAATTTACAATTTTAAAGCTTAAATGAACAAAACTTACATGAGTAAGTGTTCGAAAACATGCAGCAGGAGAATTAAAGCTTTATTTCCTACTAACACCACCTGCCACTTTCTACTTTTCTACAATTTAACTTTTTAAGATATGTTACTCTTTTTCTTCCCCTTTCTGGTTCTTTAAAACAAAAATGTGAATTTAACTTAAAAAAGGTAATGTAATACTACCAGTCTTATTAAAGCAAATTTACAATAAAACATTTAGAATTCCAAGAATAAATCTGAAAGTCACAAATCATTGAAAGAAAACATCTGTGCAAAGATATTCTGTGCACAACTAAGGAAACAGAAGGATCAACCGAAATGAAGTGTACATGGAAAAGAACCATTTCATAAACAAGCAACATGTTTTCATATTAACCACTAGTTTAAAAGCTACACTTCTTCATATTACATAAATTCACTTTTTGGTTTCACATTGGTTTAATGGTTATTCAAAAGTGAACAGATGAAAGGCCTTTAATTTAATGCTTAACCTCAGACAGATATAAAAGGCAAGATGGTCTTTGGGTTTTATTAAGGCCCTACGGCTGAGTCCTTAGACTACGGTTCATTTGAGATAAATACCAATTTTTTTTTTTTTTTTTACCAATGCCAAAAAACGTAGTAAAAACACCTTTTTAGAGATTTTTGTAATTTTCTTTAATTAAAAGGTTTACAAACATTTGGTCAGTATCCAGGATAAGTTGTCTTTACTTCAAAAGATGAACAATCCTTTTTGAGATTGATTCAGGAAGGACAATCAGTGTCTTTTCTGAGTGGTATGATGGTTGAAGAAGAATCTGTTATTCTTACATAATTGTTTGAACAGGTGGTACAGAAGTTTGTAAAAGGAAGCCCAAAAGGTTTGACCCAAGTCATACATTTTAAGACATTTTAAAAATATTTATAGACTAAATGTATATAAACTTTTGAATTCAAGGAAAGTAAAAAAAAAAAAGAAAAAAGAAAAACTTTAAAAAAATTACTTTTATAGAGTTTTCTGGCATTTAGGGAATATAAATAATTTGGGTAATTCTAAGCAACCTAAAACAAAAGAGTTTTGGTAAGATTTAAATTCACACAGTGAGAAGAAAATCTGTTTGTATCTCTTTATTTTCTTGAATGTAAAAATCTGGAGTGTAGACAGACAGACAGATAGATAGAGGAATTTATTTCTTGGGAAACTGCTGAACTTACCAACTACCTCTGTTCTTTGAAACACCTCCTTCTACAATTTTGTTGCCCTTCAGAGGTATCTGTTTGACTCATTCATGTATGCATTGTTCTGTGCTTTGGTTAGGCGAATGTGTCAAACTAAAGGCTCTGAATGAATAAAAAACTTTTTTGGTTGCATGTTTCTTTACCACAGACAAATATTTGGCAATAATTCAACAACTTTAAGCATATTTTTTCCTTTGTGTGCTATAAAGTAGGTTTTTAGAAATATGTAATATCTTAACATCTAGTCACTTTTAAAAAAGTTAAATGTTTGAATCAAGAAAACAGTTTCATGTCTGATAACTGGACTAACTTTAAAACTGTTTTGAAAATATTCCATTAGAAATAAAATGTAGATAAATCAAAATCAGAGATCTTTTGGTTTAGTTTCTGTTAAAGTAATCATATGGACATTATGTGACACCAATCAAACATAAACAACCTAAAACTGAAAACAAAATGTATATATACTGTATATATTGGAGAATTCATAGACACAAGTAGAAAACTAATCTAATGTTTACATCTTTGGATACAATTCAACTTTTCATAGCTCCTTTTGGAAAGGCTTTCCTGGTGACAGTCTTTGTTCATGCATTCTGGTAGATTTCACCTTAAAACTTCTTGAGGTACACACTCTGTCTCTGAAGTTTGGAGTAGATTGTGTGATGTCAGGAAAAACAATTTGCCAGATATAAACATTAATGGAAAACTATTGTTGTTTCCAAAGTATCTCAGAGCATTATTGGTAATCCATGTTTTCCATGACATGGAACAGTTTCTGATGCCTTTTGCAGAAAAAGAGTAAGGCAAGTTAAAGTAAATAACTTGCCAACCTCTTGGATGCCTTACCATCCAAGAGGTTGCAAAGGTGAGCATCTGGTGCAACAAGGCTTTTCGCTTTTTTGGGAAGCACTCCAACAGACACAATATGGTTCCCATGGTATTCATCCTCTCTGGACAGGATAGGTCACTGACTGGCATGGCACATAACTGGCATTGGTTAAAAAGAAATGCCAATTACTAGCTTTATTTGGTAGGATAGCTAACAGACTTAGCATTGCTGAGATACATATTGTGTCAGAATTACGTTGTTTTCTTTGGACAAAATCTTAAAATACTTTTAACCCTATTTTGGGGTCAAACAAATCAGGAAACACTTTCCTAGTGAGATTTTTTTTTTTTACTAAATGGCTTTTAAACTAATGAGACTATTTTCTAATCAATCATACCTCACAACAAAAAGTTTCCAGAGGCCACTGTTTTTCTTGCTTTTAGATTAGAAGGGAAAGTTGTCACAACATACATCATATCTTCTCAGTCATATAATAAAATTTGGTTTCAGTTTGGGGTTTTAAACTGTAGTACACATTGTGACATGCCAGTTTTTCACCAAAGATCAGTAGAATAGAATATTTTGGTTATGAAGCAGACTCCTAGTGAAAAAGTGACATGTCTTTGGTGTAAATACAAAATAAATTCTGTCATAAGTCATTATCAGGAGAAACAGTAATTTCTCAGCACACAGGCAAGTTAATAGAGAATGAAGCTCATGTGCAACCGCACAACAATAAGGGCAATAAGCTTTGGTCTGAGGTAGGGGTAGAGATTGGCTTCAGGCTTATAAATGACCAGGATATATCCTAGTCTACAAATGAGCACATAAATAGTTGAAGGGTTTGGATAATATACCAATTTTCAACTGGACTTGAAAGAATTGTAGTGGAGAAAATGAATGAGGGTGAAGTGGCAATATTGACTAATGTCAGCCAGTTCCCATGCCAGAAACACCTGTCGGATTCTGTTCGATTATAACTTGGCAACGTGGAGGATGGACCATCTGCTGACATAGAGAGACACAACACCACAAAAGTCAAGAGAGTACAAAGTGTTATAAACTGGAATTATCTGAATTTTACATGTCATATAACCATTTGCATTCAAGAACTATAACAATGGCATGTCTATCAGACATGTCTGCCCCTTAAATTCAGTTTTTGTTAAACACCAAAAACAATAAATGACAGCACTGAAACAAACAGAGCAGTTTTCAATTACTTATTGCACCAGGGAGCTGTTTTATGAAGTGAGCTTACTAAAAATGAAAGCTATTCACATGCTAGGAGTCTTGTTGCCATGTTTCTGTATTCTGGACCAAGTGACATCTGTTTTACTACACTGAACTCCATGTGTTACGGCTGCTTGCTATAAAAGTTCACCTGATCATATGACATTTCAGCTGGGTAACTGTAAAGCTGTATCAATTTCCAAAATGTTATTGTCCCTTTCCCTTCATGCTCTTAGTACTTAAGGAGTTCCTACAGATGTCCTCAAATCTCCACAGAAATTTGATCTGAAAATTATTTGAAACTGCTGTTGTAGCTAATTCATTTTTACTATTTAATTGTTTTTCTTTTTTAAATGATATAATCAGAATGATGTGTCTCAGTTAATCAGATGGAGAGATTCACATCTGATTAACTGAGACAGATATGAATTTGTCTCAGTTAATCAGAGACAGATTGACTGAGACACTGTTAATCTTTGTCTCAGATTAACCTGTATTATTATTAATGTTATTATTAACGCAGGTTAATAATAACCTGCTATTGAGCAGGTTATTAACCTGTAGCCTAATAACCTGCTTAGGCTACAGGTTATTTGCAACCTGTAGCCTAAGCACACAAGTTTAGGCAATGATGTTGATCAGCTGAGAAAACAGTGACAAAATTCAGTTGTTTTTTTAAGAAATTGTATTCTGTCCAGTTAGGGGCCTTAACCTGACTGACCAATAGCCTTCATTCAGTTTTGCTGCAAAATCATTCTAATGAAATTTCTGATTGCTATAAATAAGATTCTAAGCGCTGATGACAACATCATTGAACCCCAACTCAAAATATTGCACGTCTTTTATTTAAATTTCTTGGAGAATGGTTGCTGCTGCATTTAGAAATTTCAGCCATTAGTTTGATAAAGTTATGGCTGATAACAATCAGCCATAATAAAGCGAAACTCTAAGGCCAGTTGCAGACCTTTCTCTACATCCCTCATGTCTACATCCTTCAACTCTATATCCTTCATCCCTTCATCAATAAATCTTTAAATGTATATCTTTGTAGCGTGATCCTTGCTAGTGAATGGTAATTTGGGAAAATCCTGCTCTTGTGTCTCTCTACAACAAGCTAAACCACATAGAGCCAAAAACCTGCATGTTACTGTCTGAAGGGCCATTCTTTAAAAAAATTTACTGTGTAAATTGTTACAAATGTAAAGTAAAGTGCTAAAAAGATGTTATAGTTTTGTGACAAAATTCTTTCTGGTATTCTTGTAACTAACAGCAAATACAAAAGTGTATTTCATGTTTTTATTACTTCAAACTCTTGCTTTTTTCTGTTTATGCTTGGCTCACAACTGCAAGTAAACTGTAATGCTTTTTAAAACTTTTTCTTCTTTTAAGGGGCCTTGGTTTAAAAGACAATATCAGTATAAATATTTCGACATGCAATGTGGACAATCTTAACACTATATGTATTCTCTCTGAAAGTTTAAAGAAATCACCTGAGCTTCAGACTCCATCTGGGGGTAGTGAGTTCCCCCTTTAGGGATGTTGTTCTGTCCTGCATGGAATCTTGGTATGGGCCAGTTGACCTGAGTCCCTTCACTGCAGAACAAGCTGTAAATAATAAAATGAATGTGGATAAATACCCATAAATGAGGAAATTATACTTAGTGTAACCTTGTCCGTATCAGTGAGCAATACATTGTGTACACAATCAGGGGCACCGCCAGGAATCTTGGGCCCCCTGACAAAAGATTTAATTGGTAATTTTTTCCCTTAATTTATTAAATGCTATTGAAATGGAGGCAAACACTAGCCTGTAGCTAATCTAACTATGCAAAATGGTTGATAATCTCACACAGTCTACCCACCTCTGTGTTATAAATTGACATTCTTGCCTCTTTTTTTTTTTTTTTGAAAATCTGATTTTATACTTTTTCTTAGTAGCATAGTAACTGCCACAGTCGTTCTTGTCTTCTACTGACTGCTGCTGACTGTCAAGCGCTCTAAGCAGGAACGAACCATTTCAAGCAGATTCAGGGGGGTTCAGGACAAATATGGATGTGTGTTTTGTGGTCTGGGAGTGGGAACATAAAATTTTTACTGCTAAAAACAATCTTTGAAAATACATTTTTTATTTTGCATATTTCCCAACTCCACGCTGTACAAACTTGAATGCTTATTGAATATACACATATCCAGGGCTGGCCCAAGGCATAAGCAAACTAAGCAGCCGCTTAGCCACCCAGGGTCCCCTCAGTGGAGCTGATTTTTCTAAGTCTAAAAAAACGTAATTTTTTATTAATACTTTGATCAATAATAAATTATTAATTACAATTATTAATAATTACATGAGACAAACATTGATGCAAGTTCTGATTCCCAACAATTTTGATGCCACCTTGTGAAGCTGGTACAATAGTTTGGTTTCCAGCAGGGCCAGCCCAAGGCATCAGCAAACTAAGCAGCCGCTTAGGGCCCCATGACCACCCCCACGACCCTCAGTGGAGCAAAAACACACAATTTCATCATGAAGTGATTTGTTTTTACAATAACATATATTTGATGATGTATGTAGAAATCTTTATTTTATGGACAAAAAGAAAAGAAATTGCTCTTGGGGGCCCCTGGTGGCCGCAGTAAGTCATGCACGCTTCGCTGGTGCGCATCCAAATGTCCAAAGCTCCGGTAGAAGATAAGTAAGCAAAGCAATGTCTCGAAAAAGGACTTATCCTTAAAGAAAAGAGGAAGAATAGAAAAAAGCCAAGATAAAGGTATGTTTTAATATGTCTTGGTTTATAAAAAAGATTTGTGAAGCTGCTAATAGAAAATTGGCTTGGCCTTGAATGGTTCAGTTCAACAGCCAAACATTTATGCTAGCATCTTTGTGTGAAGCTAAGTTTTAACTTGGAATGAGTTGATTCTCCTGCTTGGCTCTGTATATTTCTGAGGTTTTTTAGCTTCATATCAAACGGCGTGTTTGATAACGTTTGATAAGAATAATTAAAACTTCTCAATGTTTGACATTGTCTAGCAAATAGTTTTACATCAGGCTACATGTCAACTGCATTAATATATCAATGAGCTGTTCTAAGCTGTAGTTGGTAATATGTTGTTTGCTGCTCATCATTTATGTGGCTAAAACAAATAATATTTTTACATCAACTTATAAGGTATGTGAAACTTCTGTTAAAATCATTTGAAGGCTCAGAATCAACTCGGTACTGGTCTACATTCTCAGGGGAGAAAAACTCACCCCTCTTGTAAACTAAATTTGTAATTATTGGAGTTACTCTTAAGAGAAATTAATTTAATCACAGAATGACATGAATATGTGTGTAGGGCAGAACCGATTGCAGTTTTCTGGCTAAACCCAGAAAACCTGCTGATCTTCAAAACTAACCTGCCGAGTTTTAAAGATCGGCAGGTTACCGATCTTTAAAAGGCCTATCCTGCTGAGTTTGATTTTGGCCGATACTAATTTTTTTGTCTGAAATGTCGCTAAATATAGCAAGAAAGCTGCTGAGCTGGCAACAGTGGGGTGAATATTGTTAACTGTAAACGTTCAGACATGACCTGGTGGGACTGTCTGTCAGTCAAACCTCTCACTGCAGAGCAGAAGAGGAGAGAGGCTGATTTTTAAACCTTCGCTGACAAAAATAATATCAGTGGATGAGATGGGCTTCACATGTAAGTATCGGTTGATCACGCTCCCCCAAAATTAAGGAAATCGGCACCCAGAAATCCACTGGCTCATAAATGTATCCTATATTATATATGGATAGGATATAATGTAAACAGCACTATCAGAGATGCAATACGTTTATAGCAGATGTGCGAATTATCTAATATTCTAACTGTTGATTCCAGTCAGTCCACATTATTAGCAGAGATAGAGGGCCCCAAGACCAAATTTTGCTTAGGGTCCCATGGAGGCTTGGGCTGGACCTGGCTCAGTGACGTGACACCCAATATTTTTGTCTGGCTCCACTTTTTACAGTTTAAACTCAAAAAAAGAACCACAGATATGAAATATATCTCAGATGGTTTTTGTGTGCACAACATTTCAAATGTTCTAGTAATTGCAATGGATAGACATATTTTTAATTTAGACTGGTGAAAAAGTCAATGACCCGCAGAGAAAGATGCCAGTCACAGATTGTCAGTCACAGTTGTGTGCAGTCTGTGTAAATGTCTGTGTAAACGAACTAGCTGATGGGGAGCTCCCTAAAGTGGGGCGGGGGCCAAGGGCCTTCTATTCCATCACCTATGTTTGGACTTTTTCGGGTTGAAGAAAGATTTTGAGTCCATCTTCAACCTGGATTGAAGATGGCAGTCTTCTAAAGACAGCCAGTTTTTAGAAGACATTTTCTTCAAGCAGTGATACAGGAAAGTCTCCATCACATGCATCAAACTACTCCACTACATAGCTAGCTAGTAAAGGCCTTAAATATTCATGTTTGAGAGGTTATTAACATTTTGGATTGACCGAGAGCACTGTAGTTGTTCAACAATAAAATTAATCTTCAAAACTACAACTTGCATAATATAATCACATATCTTTCTTTCTACAAGATGGAGCCATGATAACCTGAGTGATTTTCACTCTAGTACAGTGGTCTCAAACTGCATTCCTCAAGGTCCAGAGTCTTGTGCCCCTCAGCCTACACACTTGAATTAAATGGCGAAACTGCCTCACTAGCAATCAGTCAAGCTCAGCAAGCTAATGAGCTAGTATTAAAGCCAGGTGTGATCTAAAAGTTGCAGGACATCGGCCCATGAGAAATTAAGTTTGAGACCTCTGCTCTAACACTTTGCTTGTTTTTGTGTTTATTCGGCTCTTTGTTTCTTGTCTTTGTTCACTTTCACTACAGAGAAACTCCTAATTGTCAGACATTCCTCTCCAGGTATTTTCCTAAAGCTTTCATTGACTCAGTAAATTTTACTGAGATGATTTTATCAGAGACCCAAGGAGACACGTTCATGGACCTTTCTGTGAGCACATACTGTATGTGTGCAGACCAATATCTTTTGCACATATAACAAAAATAAACTATTTTTATTACTGCACCAGACAAGAGGGTCCTTAAAGCAGTGGGTCTGTAGGAGCAGGCCAGGAATAATCAAACTAAGAGTTAGAGTTTGAGAGGCAGTCATTCACACCTTCCACCAACTCATCCTTTCACTTTGACAGAACAAACCAACCATTCTCCTCTCCTCCAACACCGTTTCTAAACCCCCTCTGGGTCCGTCCTGATGCCCTATCCTTCCTGATGTTGTCATTTCATCACCCTGTTTAGTTGTTTATTTTATTCTTATTCTTATAATCACCTGAAGAACATTTACAGGCTTAAAGGACTAATATAGGAGCAAGACTTAGAGAAATTCCTGTTAGTTTATAAATTGTGCAGTACTTAGCAACCCAGAACAAGAATCAGACATGGAGAACCAACAGCAGGGTTTCCCCCAGTGTATTATAAGCCTGCCGGGGTGCCAAGCTTTACGTGCCCCCCAGCCAGGCTAAGTGTCATTTGTTTTTGTTTTTCTAAAATAAATAAATAAATAAATAAATTATAATTAAAAAATTTTTTGTGACTTCATATCAAAAGTTTACCTCAGCGCAGATCACTGATATAAGCTCACCTATATTTATATCATTTATATTAACCCCCTTTGAGGATCCATGTTTCATTATAGAATTCATGCTCGCACAGCTCAATGTGAACCACAAATGTTCACATTGAGCTGCGCTAAATGCTCACAGGTGCTCATTTAGATGTCCGCCTTGAGCGTGCGGTGAGAATACTTCTTTGTGAACAAAGCATTATGTGCAGCATGTGCATTTACGTCTCAACATGTCGACTGTCTGCCCAGATAAAGTTTGAGTTCCCGGTTAGTGGACCGGTGGTTCAGGCCATGGAGGAGCTTTTATGTTCGCTTCATTGTCACACAACACACTGGTTTGTTTTTATTTTATTTTATTTTATTTTTTGTGTCGGCACAATGCATATCAAATGCTCTGCTTACTTAAAGTCAGGTAGAGTTTCTGCGCGGCCATGTGGAGATCAGAACAAGACATCCCATGAAGCTCAGGCAAAAAACGCAGTCTTTGTGGCGATTAAAAACTCCGTAGACACAAAATGGAAGAGCTACTAAGGCCACATAAATTAAATCTACCGTTTGTCCCACTTCATCCGGCTGCAGAGATGCGTAGTGCTATTGGTCTAGCTCATCATGCAGGGCCGGTCCAATCTTGTATGAGGCCTTGAGCAGAATTTGATTTACGGGCCTCTCTTACTGCTAAGAACATCAGCACCACTAACAGCATTTCACCGTGGATTTGGTGATATCTGGGAGAGGGGACCTAGTTTAATTGGCCAAGAGGTCAATTATAATTGTAGTTTTCTAAGATGTATTTGTGAACAAACAGTTAAAACTCAAAGATTAAACTGACAGCAAAAAATTGTAGCTATGGTAATAAAACAATCTAAAGATTGAACTTTTACAAAGTAAACTTGCCAGCTCCTTAAAATCTTACATTTAAATGTTAAACAATTTAAAATCTTTTGATTTATCTATGCTGAAAACATTAAATTAAATTTAACACCTTAGGTCATTTATGCCTTGGGGCTGTACTAAATGTGATCAGCATTACATTGTTTTTAGATCTACTAATTGATAACTTAATTTAATTTGGCTTTAACAGAAGTGCAAATAATTGATACTTATTTTGATTGTACTTTTTTTATTTGCTGTTTTTAAGATGCTATAGTTGTGGGTTTAAGCATTGTTGGCAATGTCTTCCAGTAACGTAATTACCCAGGAATAATTTACATTTTTACTGGTGGTAAAAATGTGGTCCACCAGGGTAATACAAAACCCTGGTGGACCACCTCAGTGGCCCAACCACCAGGCTTAAGTTTTCTGGGGGAAATCCTGCAACATTTACTTTATACTTTACTAATCTAGAACAAACTTAGCAGATGCTATTTATTTAGAAATCCAGAACAACTGGAACATTTTAAAGTGTAGTTTGTTTTCCTTTTATTGTGCTTGTGTTGTTTTTGTATTTCTTCTAATTCATTGAAAGCACTTCGAACTGCCTTGTTGCTGAAAAAGTACTATATAAATAAAACTTCTTCTCATTGCATATCACTTAACAGAGTGCCTAGCTTTTCTGCTAGAATCAGTGCTCCACATATTTAAAAAAAAAAAATACAAATTTATATTTAATATAAATTTAAGTAACATTCCTTGTTTGTGTACACAAACGTAACCAGTAAAGCTTATTCTGATTCTGTCAGGACCCTGGATTGTTTTGCTTTTTTTTCCCCTGTTACCTTTCCTACTTTTTTTGTTCTGTTGTGATTGACCTTTGTTCTATTTTTTTATTTTAATTATTTTTTTTTAGTTGTTTTGTATTTATTTTGTTTTGACCTGCTGTGTTTAGATTTTCTGTATTCCTTTTAGATGTATGTTCTCCCTTTTTTCCCCCCAATTTGTTTACTTCTCTTTGCCATCTCTCTCCGTCTCCCTTAGCCTGCCTTCTGTTTTCTCCTCATAGCTGCACCTTGTTTGTAATTAGTACCAATCCATTGTTCTACTAATCAGGCTCTCACCATTTAGCCTTCTCTCTTCACTGGTTGCTTCCATTTGACTCATGTTCCTGCCTCCTGTGTGTTCCTCCATGTTTTTTAAAGTTGCTTTTGGAATTTTTCATTATTAACCTCCTGGATTCCTGCTTGCAATTTGGTCCAATTTCAACACACATTATGACAGATTCTGAATATACAAGTTATTACAAGAACTAGGGGTTTGATTTATACAGAGCATAATAGCTGCTACATAATAGAGGAAAGGATGGCATGCATGTTGACTCCTACCTGCGACGGTATCCAAATATAAGAAAGAGGACACAAAAGATTATGCAGGCCGTGCCAATATGAATCCCAATGACGACGCTGCCCAGAGAGGCTTCAGCATCCCTGCACTGACATAATCTTTTTCCACCTTTTGCAATTACAAATAAAAGAGAACAGTTATATTTTATATCTTGATTGATAAATCTGTTAAAAATGGTATTGAAAGGGGCTGTATTCTTGCGTTGAACACTCACCATTGATTTGGTCACTCATGCCTTGCCCTGCTAGCGACACCAGCCGCTTGGAGGAGTCACTTTCTCCATTTCCATTGTAGGCCACCAGTTTAATTTCATACACAGCTCTAGGTTCTGAAAGAAAGAGGGTCACATGAAGTTCCTTAACAGTGAGTGATTCTGTTAATGAAAGGGAAGATGCTACTCTGAGTTTATGTGTTTTTAATTCATCTAAATCAATTCCACATCCTAGAAAAATATGCCAGTATTTTGTTAATATCCTACTTTTATTGGTTTCTGTTGTGTTCACTATTATGATCCGATTTTTGATTTGTTTCCATGGTTTCTGTAATTCTTACCAGTATTTTACTATTTTACTTTTTCATGTCATTCCTTTTCATATTTTTCTTCAATTGTGTAAGTTTTCAGCTATGCATATGCAAACAGATCACCTTCCTGTTATTACAGTGCATTTCTTGTTGATTATATATCTTGTCAGTGACAGCAGGCAAGAGTGATTCATGAGGTGTCTATTCTTTCTATAGAAAGCATAGCAAAGACAGGATTTTGCTCATTTTACTAATTTATGTATATGTTTATTTAACTTTTGTTTTTTTTACTTTATTCATTCTACTTTGAAGATTACAAAACCTTAACACTGTCAATGTCTGGGATTATTCCTTTTTTTAATATAATATTGTGATATTTAATTTTGTGTTAAAGATCCTCTATGTATTTTAATATTATTTGTTTGAAATAAAGTAAAAAAAAAAAAAAAAGGTTTAACAGGCGCAATGACGTATCAGCACATTCGATCGTAATTCGCAGATTTATGATCGACCCGCTGGACCCCACTCGTGATAGGGATTGCAATGGTTTCCCATCAACGAGGAATTCCCAGTAAGCACGGGTCACAAGCTCGCGTTGATTAAGTCCCTGACCTTTGTACACACCGCCCGTCGGTGTGTACAAAGCAAAGGAGACCTGCTGCTGCTGTGTGTTAGAATCATGGCAGCAAACCAACAAAACGCAAAGAACTTTGCATAGTTGTGCCCTCAAACTAACCGACTGAGTTGAGTAATGCTGTTGGATGCAGGTAATGTTAGCTAAAAGATGACTAGCTAATGTCAAAACAGCACTTTAAGCTTATTAACAAGTAGCCTGTAAGCCACTGGTATATCTTCAAAAGTGGGTAGTACTTGTTACATTCACTTGAGTAACCTTTTTGGAAAAAAGGTACTTATAAGAGTAGTTCTACTGCACTGTACCTTTTTCTTTTACTTGAGTAATACTATTATTGCTAGGTGGATTCATTTTGCCCCCCCAAAATAAGCCGATGCCCCAACCTGTTAAACGTGTCTGGAGCCGGGGCTGCAACTTGGGACTTTTGCATGTAGAAAAAATGCAATTAATTGTGTTAATGGCCCAAAAACAAACAAACAAAAAAATAAAACACATTATGTTAGTTTAATATAGCCTAGCTTAAGATAGAATGATACATGGATAGGCTACTTGTTCTGATGTTCTGCATTGTAAATGAGCTCCTGTTCATGCAAACGCCAGGATTGTCTCGTTATCATGAGTCAGATGAGGTAAATTAATGGCTCCAGAAAAGAAAAAGAAAAATCAAGTAAAACATTTATACTTGTATGCAGTATTGAGTTTGGAAAAAAAGCACAATTATTATAAACTTACTTTTTCTAAATTAATCCAGCTCAAGTAAAGTAAGTTGGAGAGACTTGTCAACTACCACTTCCAAGTACTTACTAAAAAGTGAGCGTTGATAGCATTTAGATGAAAACTGATTTTCATAGTAAGTCAATTTACTATTTTCAATTAAATAAAATATGGCATTTACAGTGTAGTGGGGGCTAAAAAAGTGACACACTGATGTATAAATCCGCTGATAGTTTAAGTATGAAATCCTCAAGAAGATCAAGATGCTTTTTTTTCTGACATGAATATTTCAAAAGTCTGCTTTCACAAAATACTTCTTAATATTGTAGCTATTTCTACTGTTTCAAAAGTTACACGTTGTACAACTCTGATTGCAAGTCGTCCTATACACAAAGCAGTAATACTGTTGGTACTGGAATGAAAAGTACACACTGCATTCCTCATGCAAGCTCTCAAAAGGAGGGGGTGACAGTTTTAAATTTGACTGTTGCTCCTTAAAAATACTGTCTTTGCAGCAACATATGAATAAGCACAAGATCCTATCCTTAAACACACACACACACAAAAAGTATGAATACATATCGTCACAAACTCTTACCAAGGTTTGATATGGTGTGAGCACTGGCATGAAAAGGCAGTTTAATTGGCTCATGGTAGTCAGTGAGGGGAATTCTGCGAAATGTCAATTTGAAGCCCTCAACTTTGCCCGGCTTAGCAGGTAGCTCCCAGAGGACTTGCACAGTGGTGGAGTTAAGTACCTTGGTAAAGCAGATGGGTGGGGTTGGGACTGGATCAAGGTGAAATGGAGGTAAACAGAACAGCATTTGAAAGTTTGAGAAGAACCGAAATCACAAATTGTCCTTGATAACATGTTTATTGCAACAGTGGAAAAAGCATGTAAAAATATATTCAGATTTTGAAATGAACACAAGCCTTAAAAGTCATATTTAGAAGCTGAATATTATTATCTATAATATTTATCTTTTTTTTTTATCAAACAGATCCTTTCTCTATCAGTTTTTATATGACAATAGATAAAAGTATTGAAAAGAATCTAATTAGTTGAAAATCTCACTTGCTGCCCCAAAATTGTGGAATGATTTACTTTGACATATCAGAGAGACTGAGGCTGCGTTCACAATGCAGCCTGAAGTGACCCAATTCCAATTTTTTGTCAAATCGGATGTTTTTGCCATGGCCATTCACACTTCTAAATATATGCGACTTGTATGTGATCTCCTGTGTGAATGGGCAAATAAGGTCAGCATTCTCAGTGTTTTGCTAACCGCCATAAAAAGAAGTGCTTAGTGTTTGCGGAAGTAAACGTGGATGCTAACAGTGGTGCATATCTTATACATTTGAAGGTGTTGTCTCACCGGAGCCAGCATATTAACAACTTAATCCTCATTATAGTCCGTCATGTTTGATGTTTAAACATGACGGACTATAAACATGTTTAATTTTTTTGAGGCAATGATTTTCAATCATTTTTGAAAGAAAGGTGACAATTAAATTTTAAAGTGAGGTGTGGATTAGACCTTTGTGCTTATTTGTACAATTTTGAATATCTAAGAGATCATATAAAGTAGTAAAGCATATAACTGATCAAAAAATAATTTTGATGAATATTCAAAATGTTTGACAAATACTTTCTTAGAGGACAGACTTCTAAAAGAAACTACTTCAGTTTCTTTTATCTGTATGGCTGCCAGTAGGCTGCTTTCCTATATCATGGAAATGCATGGGTCTGTGTATTGTCAGGACATACATATTTTAGTGTTAATATGGACTATCCATATTAACACTAAAATAAAATATGATCCCTGCCAGGTTTTCAAATATGTTAAGATGAAACAAGATGAGCACCAGACAAACACAATCATTTCTTAATAGTCTAATTATGGCATAGAGGAAAATTTCTCTCAACATTAAAGCAACATTAAAGATATTCATTTTATAAACTTCTCTCAAGTTAATAAATTTTACAGCATTTTAGCATTGTTTTTACATTGATAAAAATATTCTGCTCTATCTACCTAAAACTGAATGCTTAACGTTCAGGACATCTCCAAATCTTACTCCATTTCTGCTCAAGCAAACCTGCAAACTGAAGAGAAAGTTTTGAACATTTGTACAACTGATTTCTGTGTTGAAAAACCAAATGCTCTGATGACCAGAGGTAGGGACTTGAGTCACATAACTTGGAGTCAGACTCGAGTCATTAATATTAAAACTTTAGACTTGACTTGAAAAAATGTTCAGAGACTTGAACTTTGGCACCAATAACTTGGGACTTGAATTGGACTTGAACCCGTTCACTTGAAAAGACTTGATATTTTACGCAAAAGCTTAAAACACATTACTTTTGAAGTGGGCCCCATTAATTAATTTCACTCATTAATCATTAACAGACCTAGACCGTCCCTCTGTTTTTCCACACTCCGTGTGTATGTGGGTGTAAGCTGCAGCACAGCCAATCAAATTAACAAGATTTAAAATAATAATTAAAAAAAAACACTTTGTAGGTGGGGTCAGGGAAACGCTCTTTGCAGATAAAGCAGATATGCTCCCACGAGTAATTTCTTTTGGGTACATCAATTATGAAGTATGCAACAAAAATGGAGTGCAACATGCAAAACCTGCAAGAAGATCTCAGATGGAGTTGCAACAACTTCCAACTTTGTTCGACATTTGAAGTTGCACATAGAAGGTGGTGGTAGTAGGTGGTACTTTTCTTTTGCAATGAGATAGTTGACCTCATCTTACTTCGTGTGATTAGCAACACAAACAACAACTTATCAAGTTATTTTAGGTTGCACAACATAACTTCATTTGTTTTCATATCTTGCTTTTTTTTTTAGCACATAGGTTTATATGTGACAGTGGTGATTGGCCATCAAGGTATCCCACAATGCATTGTACAACCATCAGCAGGAACTGATTAAACCACTTTTTAATTTGTCATAAATATTTGTTTTAAGATGTTTAAGGTGAAAGCGTAGACTCCAAAGCTTCTATTATGCAGTCTACTTTCAGAGCAGTATCATGCATTTACAATTAAACTGCACCATGAGTTGTATGCTTATTTTCATGGCATAGTCTCGGGAAAACAACAAAGTATTACTGCTTTCTATGTTTCCGTCAAAGTTTGAGCAGAGGAACAAATAAAAAGCAGGCAGAAGCCCAGAACTGTTTCGATCAAGTATTATATTTTAAAAACATGATTTTTTGTGAGGCAATGATTTTGCAAAAAAATTTTAAGTGAAGTGAACTAATTAGATTTTATAGTACACTTACTAATTTAATTTAGCAAAGTTTAGTTTTGTTTACTCTACTTAACAAATTGTCTTCACTTCACTTGGATTTTATGTCTCATATAAAGAAATAAGTAAGTACCTTAACAAAGAACAACCTTTCTCAATTATCATAGATAAATTATGCAAATAGATGAGTTAATTTTTTTAAGTAAATGGAGCAGAAATGTTTTACAGGTGTACTGTCAGTATGACTTACAATATAACTTCATCAAGGCTCCTTGTTCTTACCACTGCCAAGTGTTGTTTTAATAACACTGTTGGACTGCTGGCTTGCCCCCAAGGAAGAGTAGGCTTTCAGGTAGAGAGAGTAGGTTGTGCTAGGTTGCAGGTTGGTTACATCGTGCTGAAAAGTGTCCTTACTTATGGCCTCCTGCAGTTCCATATGATCAGGTTCTAAATAAAAATTATAAAGTTGCAGATTTGCAAACATGCTCCTATTTAGACTCAGGCTTCACAAATTTTGAGTTTGCACTCACCGCCCAGTTTGCGGATATGTAAAACATATCCGATGATGCTATCAGCGATGCTGATGGGCGGAGGACTCCATGTCATTTGCAGGGTGTTGATGGACAAAGCACTCGCCATGAGGCCTTGGGGGGCAGCAGGCAGATCTTTCGCTTGGGCCACAGCTAGACGAGCACTTGCCTGGTTAGTACCAGCACTATTCTCTGCGATGCACTGGTAGATAGCCTCATCATCTGAGCTTATACGAGTCAGAGCTAAAGTACTGCAAAACAACATACATGCATTTATTTCTGTACAGCATAGTGCATAATGCTGTACTGTGCATTATGAACTATAGCAACAATATTTGACTATTTTGACTATATATATATATATATATATATATATATATATATATACTGTATATATCCAATGCAAAGATCCATAAAACTACTAAAACCTGAATAAAACCGTAAGTAATGAGACATCAGCCACCGTCTCCTTACCTGTTGTTATTTGTCAGCTTGACAGTTTGTCCTGGCATCAAGACTTTGCCATTCTTAAGCCAAATTAGGTGGGGATCAGGGACACCCTGAGCAACACAAGTAAATACAGCACTGCCCCCTGCTGGTCTGGACACTGACTGTGGCCATTGCAGGAACTCAGGTGGAGCTTAAGAGGAGTAGTGGAGAGAAAGGGAGAAAGCTTTCACCAGATGCAGACAATAAAAATAAAGTAAATATCAGTATATGTCAGTAAAGTGGCATTTATTAGTTGACTAGCTATAAAGAGTAATGGTACTGAATGTGTTTGGATTTTGAATTTTATGAGAAGGCCTGTTGCTATTCTGTTGAACCTCTTCTTTTGCTTGCAGCGTTTGTAAATTCTAAACAGTGATAAGAGAATTAAAGCAAAACAATCAGAGGAAAAAATGAAGCCTGAATAAACCGCTAAACGTGTGAGTTTGGTAATTGTGTTGGAAATATAAGTTTGTCTACTGATATTTCAGATATGAGTAAACATGTTGCAAAGAGCGGAAAGGAAATAAGTCCTTACACCAGTGGTGCCCAAAGTCAGTATCTTGCATGTTTTAGTTCTCTCCCTGGTTTAACGCACCTGGATCAAATGATCACTCGTTAGATGGCCCAAGAAGAACATTGACATGCTGAAAAGGTTGTTACTACCACCAGGGAGAGAACTAAGACATGCAAGATGCCGGCCCTCGAGGACTAACTTTGGGCACCCCTGCCTTACACACTCAAGTTTGACAGTGGTTTTATTTGTATTTATTTAAGCTGAAGTGCTACAGCCCATGGTCTTTGCAGCTGATAGAGTCTTTGCAATTCTTCTGTTATTAGCTGTATCATCAGCTGTGTCATCTCTGATGAAGACGGAAGTATACTGTCAAAATATGTCTGGTATGTCAAAGAGACATAGGAAATAACTGTCTAGTGACAAAAGAATTGTCAAAACTGTAGCATACATAAACACAATGAATGCTTGGCTGCCACAACATCCTTAACTCAGAGACCCCAGCTTCTCTGTGTGTTTCTGAGAGCACCCTGCAAATATTACAAACAGAATTAACTCAAAATGTCTAGTACCAGTTCTTTCAACCAGTACCATTTCTGGTAAAGAAATGTGGGTGTTTTATATAATCCAAAATAACAGGTTACATAAAAACAGTTTGAGAACTCTGTCTCCAAAAATCAAGGGGATTTTTTGCTTTATCAATCATTCCCAGTCCCATCAGGCAGCCTGGATTAACAGCAAAATTAAATTTATACTAATACAACCCAATTTTTGCTCAGTGTGCTTTTACAAATTGCCACTCCCTGCAGGAGTCGAATCCAAGAATTTTTCTGATTTCATTAACTCATTAATTAGTAATTTTAATATTCATATGAATAATATATGTTACAAATGCTGACCAAAATCTTCTGTACACTGAGTTCACGAAACAGACTAAACCTCTTTTCTATATCCCTAGGACTGTTACCTGGTGAAAAAATTATAAATTTAAGTATATTTTAAATATGTTGGAGTTTTTTAAAATACATTTTTAGTATGCTATAAGGTGGATATACTTCTTATGTATATCAGGAAAGCCAAGAATATTTTAAAAGACTCCTCACACCCTGTCACAATTTGTTCCAACTGCTACCATCTGGCTACAGATACAGGAGCATTAAAGCAAAGACAAACACACTGATTCCTGGATACCTGTTTTTTTTTATTGTGCTAATTTCACATGTTGTCTGTAAAGTTTTAATTTATTAGCAATTTGTACAATTCTGTGATAGTATATGTACTCTTGAAAAATTTAAATATATTGAATACACAATGTAATATGTTTCACCTCAAAAGTGTGTTGTAATTGATCCTTCTGTGTCCTGGTAGCCTGATATGTTTGCAGTACTGTAGCGTGTATGAAGCATGTAATGCACAAAGTGGCAAAGCAGAATAATAAAAGACATTGATAAGTAGCTAAAAACTGCAAACTCTGTTTACAGCCCAGCTGTCCTTATTTCACCACTGGGATGCGATCCATCTTCCTGTTGTAGACCAGATCTCCTTTGTCCTACTACCGTTCTAGCTGGTTGTCTGCACAACCTCCTCCCTTCCTGCATAATTCCTCTCTTAGGGTCAAGGGTCAGAGGTTACAGGTCAATTTAACCTATATTCTTTTCTCCCTGCCACTGTGCAGATAACATCTAGATATTGACCTCCTTTTCTTCTGTCCATCTGTTTGGCTCTTCCTCCGGCTCATGACTGTGAACAGCCACTCAATGACTGAATAAATACTCACACTATGGTGAACTTTGCAAACACCAACCATTTCATTAACTCATTAATGAAATGGTTGGTGAAATGGTTGTCCCTAAACTTCTAAACTTCTCTATCTGAATCTCTCTATCTAAATAAAAACAAGCATTTCCCCTGATTGTGTCATATCTACATCCATCTTCTTACACCCTTGTCCCTACTGGGGTCGGGAGGTGCTGGTGCCTATCTCCAGCTAACATACCGGGCGAGAGGCAGGGTACACCCTGGACAGGTCGCCAGTCTGTCTCAGGACAACACAGAGACACACAACCATTCACACACACACTCACACCTAGGGAGAATTTAGAGAGACCAATTAACCTAACAGTCATGTTTTTGGACTGTGGGAGGAAGCCGGAGTACCCGGAGAGAACCCACGCATGCAGAAAGACCCTGGGCCGGGAATCGAACCCAGAACCTTCTTGCTGCAAGGCAACAGTTCTACCAACTGCGCCACTGTGCAGCCCGTCATATCTACATATATGCACATTTTAGTCTCAAACTGCTGTGTATATTACAAACAAAATATAAAAAGAATTAAAGAAGTTCAATAGTTAGAACCTCTTGCTGTGTGGTCAAAGCAGAATATTTATAATAGTATCATAAAGTTACCTGTAGTATGTGACATTATTCCTCAAAGAAGTTATCCACAGTGTCACCTCCAATATGTTGTATTTAAGAGGATACAACACATAAAAGAGGAGAGAGGCTGATTTTTAAACCTTTGCTGACAAAAATAAGATCAGTGGATAAGATGGGCTTCACATGTAAGTATTGGCCGATCGCGATACCCCAAAATTAAGGAAATCGGCACCCAGAAATCCACTGGCTCATAAATGTATCCTATATTGTATATGCATAGGATATAATGTAAACAGCACTATCAGAGATCCAATACGTTTATAGCAGGTGTGCCAATGATTTAATATTCTAACTGTTGATTCCAGTCGGTCCACATTATTAGCAGAAATAGAGGGCCCCAAAACCAAATTTTGCTTAGGGCCCCAAGAAGGCTTGGGGCCCTGGTTTCCAGAATTCTGATTCCAACATCTTCATTGTGGTCTCACCTTGTACCACCAGGCGTCCCAGTGCTGTGCGTCTCATTCTGGTACCAGGCCGATTGGCAGCACACACATAAACACCAGAGTGCTGGAGGGTCACATCTGAGATCATCAGGTTGCCCGTCCCGAGTACCTGTATACCCTCCACTCCAATAGAACGTCCATCTGACAGATACGCACACACAGAGCGAAAGAAATGCTGTGTGAAACTACATTTAAAAAAAAGTGTTACTTAGCAGAATTCCTTATGAATTCTGTCTGAGAAATCCCGAGGTACCTAGCCTGCTCCAAGAAACGATGGGCCGAGGGTTTCCTGTGGCGATGCACTCCAAAATAGCAGTCTGATGGACAGTGATGGTAAGATTCTGGGGCCCAGACAGGATGACTGGCTCCTTATAGATTCTAGGAGCTCCACCTTATGTTATTAGTTAGCAAAATAAACAAACATATATGAGTTAAGATAAAACACTGACATACAGTTGTATACTACTGTATGTAGTGTATATGAATGAGCTGGCAATATTGCAGTTATAGAATTGACAAGTTATCAATGGATTGTGACTGATGCACTCCACTGGGGTTATAATCCAGAATGTCAAACAAGTTTGATGTTCCAAATTGGATAAGTTTACTGGTCAAAAGTTTCAAGAAAGAAATCATTAACAAAATCTGAACCCCTGGGTTTCCTGATCTGCAAACGAGTAAAACATTATCAGTAGATAATATGTCAGAAAGAAAATCAGAGTAAATAGAAAAAATAAGTGCTTTTTCTTCCAAGTTAATAACTCATCTGTATAATTATTGTCTGAGTGTCAAGGTAAGAACCAACAGGTATACTTCCACAAGCATTATTGCATTATTCCTTTCGCCATGATTCACTAGATCTATCTATCCACTATATAGATAGATAAATAGACAGACAGACAGACAGATAGATAGATAGATAGATAGATAGATAGATAGATAGATAGATAGATAGATAGATAGATAGATAGATAGATAGATAGATAGATAGATAGATAGATAGATAGATAGATAGATAGATAGATAGATAGATAGATAGATAGATAGATAGATAGATAGATAGATAGATAGATAGATAGATAGATAGATAGATAGGTATCTACCTACCTATCACAAGCGTTGTGTACGTACCCGTAACATTGAGTGTGGCCTCATGACTGTAACGAGTGTTTGCAATATTGGTGGCCACACAGCGAAAAATCCCTGTGTCTGCCCTCCTTACACCTGTTACTTGTAGGATACCCATTGGAAGAAGAGTGTACCTGGAGAGGAAGCCAAAAGATATAACAAACTGTTAATATCACTACTTCCAATTCAGAAACGTGAAAATAAAACTCTTGTAAGTTAATGCTGTTCTTTTTAAAAGCATTTGATGAGAATCTGCCTATTCACATGTGAATCAAATCAGATATACATTTACATACACTAAATCAGTGTTTCTCAACCTTTTTTGGGCCAGCGCCCCTCTGTCCATTATCCAGGTCCCTCACTGCCCCCCATCAAAGAATTTGTAGGCTACTTCGCCTACTTTGTATAAACTTTGAATAGTATTGTATTATTAATATTACTATCACTATTGTCGATGTTTTGAGTTTTAAGGTTGTTTCTGTATTTATAATCAAAAATAATTTCCAAGAGAACAAAAAAGCCATGTGAACAGAAATTATTTTTACAGGCATTTACGAAAAATGCAATGGATATTCAACTTAAAATTGGTAGGCCTATCAGCAGACAATCAGAGAGGAAAAAAATATTCTTGTTCTGGGCCATTTTTGTTGTTAAATTTTTCACAACATAACCAGATAAAAGATGTACAACAATGCCTGTTTAAAGTTTAAACTATTTGCAAAAAGACTTATTGTTTTATTGTTGCTGTGCAACACTAGAGGGCTCCGTAGTCGGGAAGCGTATCGATGGAGAAAAGCAGACTGACGTAAACCTTTTAAAACAACGGAAAAAATCCCGGTATTCTGAAGATTAAAATTCAAAATTGCTGTGGTACTACAGTTTCATACCGGATCACTTTTAGCACCAACGTTAACTATATAAAATGAACGCTATGGGTATCACCCATAGAGAGATTTCTTTATTTAAATTGGTTAATTTTTCTGAGGGATACACGATGTGATTGTGATTTTACTCTTTACATGTTTATAAGAGCGATATTCCGTTGTCCTTCTATGGCAGCGTGCAGCATCCAGAAGATCAACAAAACATTTTTAATATAAGTTGCTGCTTTGACATGACTACAGCATTGCCAAAACATAGGTACAAAACCCCTCAATGAAACATAAAATATTTTAAAATCAAACACCAGACAAGTGAATCACAGCACCGTCATCAGCGATGTAAAGCTGAACTGACGCGGTGAAGCTACCAGTAAGCAGGAGCGCGGAGCTGCGCCAATAAGCTAACAGAAACACTGAAGCTAAGAAGAGCTACCGTCGATACAGTTGCAGCCAAGCATGTTTTAATGTTACACAACACCGTTTTAACAAGTTGTTCAAAGTCTAAACTGGTATTGTTGTCCATATAAGGTGTAAACTAGTTTACCTTCGAGCAAACGCCCCCCAAAGGAATCTCAGCGCCCCCCATTTTGTAAAAATATCCGCCTGCGCCCCCTGCCGTCCTCTGAACGCCCCCCGGGGGTCGGTACCTCCCCCTTTGAGAAATGCTAGTTTAGTATTTTTGTTAGCAGCTAAAGCTAGCCAAGCAGGTGTAGCACAAGGTGTCGGATGGTTAACCGAACATTAAAACTGTCAGAAAAATCTGAAGGCCATTTGAGTTAATATTATTTAGCTAACTCAAAGCTGAGTTTTCTTGAAGTTTTTGGCTTTAGATGGCATAATGGGGAGAGTGGCTGTGTTGGACCTGTGCCTTGATCTTTGCGATCAAAGCTAAGCCAAAATATTTCTGTCTCTCTCTATACACTAAATAATGACATATTGGCTGCCTTTTTTTTCTTCTTCAGTCATGTTGGTGACTGAAGGGTGTTATGACGACTTAAACACATTTCTTCAGAAAGGTTGGCACCACTTTTAATGCTATCCAGAATGTTTCTGTAAGCTGACTAATTTCTATACTACCTAATGATTATGTGATACTTAATGTCCGAGTTGTGTTCATGGTAATTATTTCTGAATTTTTTATTTTTTATGCTTTATCTTGTAGGTGGTGAAAATGCTCTCCAGGCTAAACCGGAGAGCAGAGTATTTTGAATAAATATGATGGTGACCGCACAGGTGGGTTTGTTTAGTTTTGCTCACTCTTCTCTTTAAAATATTTATTTATTATCCTAATGTTCCTGAAATGTGCTATACAAATGAACTTGAAACTTGATAGAAATAATATTGGTAATCATGACCCACCTGAAACAAGAGAAGTTTGGCATGATTTAATTTCAGACAGTGAGAAAAAATGTCTTTTTACTTACAGTAAGTAAATAAATTTGTCTTCAACTGTATATATAGTTTTTCAATTGATTTTTTTTAACCTTTGAAATAAATATAAAAGTAGCAGGATGATTTGCTTTTAAGTAATAAGTTAATGGAACTTATTAATTTTTTTTCTGAAGGTACAAGACAATGTTCTTTTCCTGTAGAAGATTTAATGCAAACTGCTGCATACATGTGGTTGATTTTACCTGCTGTCAGAAGTGTTCAGTGGTTCTTTATCTTTTTCCCATGTTATGGTAGCCTCAGGAATACCATTTATTTGACACTGGAAGCGAGCAACTCCTCCTTCATTCACAGACATGGATACTGGATGAGTGTGGAACTTTGGAAGAGCTGCATGAATAAATACAGAAATAATAAAATAAACTGGCTTGCAGTAAGTTTTAATACATTTAAAATAATTCAGATTTTTTATTTTCATTCTAGAGAGATAGTTGAATACTTACACGCCAAATGAACCTTGGCCTTGCGGCTCACTAGCAAGCCATAACGATTTTGTGCAGCACAGTCATACTCGCCCATGTCTGCATCAGTCCCCTCTCTGCGTTTCTGGAATCTATGGATTAACAGTGTTCCATTTTCCAGTACCTGGACTCGTGGGCTGAAGGGTAAGGGCAACCCATTTTTACGCCATGTGATTGTAATCGGTTGCTCGCCTTGCACCTGGCAATCCAGCATGAGCGGTTGATCCCTTACTGCGATCACATCACTTGGTTCCAAAATGAAAGACAGTTCTGAGGCCAAACAACCTGCAGACAAAAAGAGAAAGGCAGGTAATAGGTAACAGATATTTAATTTATTTGTTAAAATATGTTTTCTTATTTATTCAGTTAAGCACGGTTAAACACTAACTTATACAATAGCTTCTGAAATCCCCAAAATGGGCAAAATGATGTATTATTCAAAAATGGTCAGTGAACAACTAACTAGCTTGCTGACTGATAGATGTTTGGGCTGACTTATAATGTATGCGCAGAATAAAACTTGCCATAAATAAGGATTATGGTGAATGCTGGTAAATCTAACTTAGTTTTCAGAGGCAAACAAGTCAAGCATCCGGTGAAGAGAATATTAACATCATGTTCAGGCTCCAGAAGAGAAAAAACGACTGAAAGTATTGCCAGGTCAAGATCGTAGACCCTCTATTGAAGGAGGGGCTACTGATGACAATAGCACTGTGACTGAATATTTGCACCCAACCCCCAGTAATCTTAGTTAAAAGTTCCCATCATCCACCATACACCCAGGGGCACCATCTGCCCCTTCTTTATAATTCCAGTCAACCCCTCCCGACTCTTCTCGTCCTTTCAGATTCATCTCTGAGGTGACTTTCCCATGCTACCAAATCTCTCATCCTCACCCTTGTCCTCTTTTCTCCATGATCATGGTGACACCCCCAGTCTTTTTTGGTGTTAATGTCCTCAAATGCAAAGAACCCCAACGCTTAACAAAAGATTCTCAGCCTCCCAGCTGTGAAGCACTAACAATCATCCTTGAACGTGAACTAGTGAGGGACATTCTCAATGTCGCTGTGGAGGTTTGAATTGCTCTTGTCTAAAACACACTGCAGTTTCTGGTTGTTTAGTCGTCATCGAGTATCTGGATCCTTGCTAATGCTTGGATTGTGGGGCCACTTCTCATATTGATCATGTTAATGTAGTAAATAATGTATTATGTAGCAGTATAACATGAAAATATAATTGAGTCCGAGTTTTGCAAATTTTCATTTGTCAGTTATGACATCAATCCATTAACTAAATTCTACCTAATACATATACATAATTCACAAAGAGAAGTTTTTGCACTGCAACGGGCTAGCTGGGTATATAAAAAGTAGCCCTGAAAAAATACAGTTGTGTCCAAAATATATAAGACATTAATTCTATTCTGATAGAAAATAAGACAGGCATCTCTCACAGCATGATTAAACACTGTAAAAATGATCATCAATGCTAGAAAAAAATTGTTTTTTATTTCCCTTTTATTCAGCTCTGGAAGAAGCTAAATATTAGTGTTATGGCAAGGAGGGCTTTGCCAATGAATTGTAATTCATTGACAAAAAATCAATCCTGTATCTTGACTTTCTTTTGACTTTTAGTCAACAAAAACACCAGGGGAATGAATTTGTACTTGGTTTTGAGCAGGGTTTTGTTTATCAAGTTTTTGGCATTTTGTTTGAATGAAAATGAGAATTTGTTAAAAATAGTAATGCAATACAATACAGTACAATATTTTCTCAACCTCTAAAATAACTCTGATGTTCAGTGTCAACCTCAACAATTTCTCCTTTTTCCTGTCATCCTTTAGGGACACTTGCATGTACACATTCTGAGGTTCTAGGTTTTTTGCTTCTAAGATCTGCATACATATGACTATGATTAAATGTAATCACAGTCACGGGTTTGCTTCACAGCCCATTGACCTTTGTAGCAAGTCTTCCCCCTCTCACAACCCATCTTCTTGTCAGATCACTATCAATAAAAGCCACAAGAGTAGAAAAACCTTTTTTTTAAAAAAAAAGAATAAGGCCAAAAACTGATTAATTTGAATTGATCTTCATTTTACTTTATTTTTAAAGAATGCTGATTTCTCAGTTACTTTTCTGCTTGTAAATAAAGGCTTGATAGTTAAAGAAAATCCAGTCAATAAGTAAGCATCTGCCTTTAATGAGTAGCCTCCCACTCTGCTGATACTGTTTGCCCTGGTCACCCTGGGGAAGCAGAGTCCCAACCCTCATCCCTAGGAATAATTTCAGGCCCCTATGAGCAGATGGGGGCAGGGGATCAGATATAGTCAGAATTCCTTTTTTATTGCTGTTCGAAAATGTTTGCTATTGCTAGTATATATCTGTATTAGGTTGGGTCTCAGAAAATTCTACATTCTGAATAAGTCATATAAGATATCTAAGCAGGTTAATTCTAAAGGAAGCCATAACAATACCCTGCACATGTTTTTTCTTCAGGTTTACAGTTTTTAGCACAGGAATATGTGTCAGAATACATATTTGCATTGATATTTGCGTTTTTCACATACAGTACAGTTCCTGACTAATCCAAACACTTTAAATGTACAAGATTTATTGTAAAACTTCAAGATAACGGTCTTTGTTATCTTCCTGCCACCAACCCCCTACCCCCACCACTTTTGTCACTGGTATGAATAAAAGTATGTCAAGTGCATTAAAATTGTGGCTGGAGATGTTGGTTCAGAAAACACACTCCTTGCTGACAGCAGAGTCTTCCCCAACTCAGTCCCAAATGGATTAAAGCTAAAGTGCAGAATGGCCCCAAGTCATACCAGATGCTTCCCTCATGCTAGCCAGGTTCATTATTCCAGATTCCAAGAACCTACCGTTGTGCAGTGTTGCATATGAAGGGTAGGAGAGGATGGACACTAAGCCAGTAGAATGAGTTCAAGAAACAGTACAGGGTCTACAAGAAAGCACAGAGCAGCCTGTGCTTCTTGAGGAAGCTAAGATCATTCAAGGTTGGCAGCAAGATCCTGCAGATCTTCTATAAGTCTGTTGTTCAGATTAACATCTCTTCAGCCATCATCTGTTGGGGAGTGACAGAGCCAGAGATCTAAAAAGGCTCAGCAACTTAATTAAGAAGTCTGGTTCTGTTCTGGGAATGACTGGAACCTCTGGAGATGATGATGCAAAGAAATATTTTACATACAATCAAGAAAATTATGGGCAACCCCAAGCATTCTCTTCATGAAACTGTCACAGAAAAACAGGATGTCTTCAGCCAGCGCTTTCTTGAAATCTGTTGTAATATAGATTGCTACAGGAGATCTTTCCTGCCCACAGTTGGCAGCATCGACAACTTGCTTAAAGAAGCAACCTCAAATTATTGAATTATAGCAACAGTTAATTTCCCTTCAGGACCAATAAAGTATTTTTTAATTGAATTGAATTTCCATCCTGTGCCAGGAATCAGCTCCCCAACTGGTCCAAATTCTGTACTGCCTTCTAAAATTAAGTCTGAAAATATTTTATCACCCAATTGTGGTAAACTGCTGGTTCTTTTATTTGGGCTTTAAGATTAATGAAGAGTTAAACTAAAAGAAACTACCAATCCAACAATACTACCACTGTTTTCTCCATCCATCCATCTGTCCGTCCGTCCATCCATCCATCCATCCATCCATCCATCCATCCATCCATTCATCCTTCTAACTTATCTGGCTCCTTTACATATGGAGGAGCAGCAATATACTGTATTTTCCGCACTATAAGGCGCATCTAAAAACCTTCAATTTTCTCAAAAGCCGAGAGTGCACCTTATAATCCGGTGCGCCTTATATATGGACCAATATTGAGCTACAACAGGTCTCGCAACTACGGTAAGCAACCGCCGACTTCATTTTCCCCCATAGAAGAAGAAGTGCGCGGTGCATGCTGGGTTTTGTGTAAAGACCCCAAAATGGCTCCTATTAAGAGACTCGCTTACGACGCAGAGTTTAAGCTCAAGGCGATCAGTCACGCAGTAGAACACGGGAATAGAGCAGCAGCGAGAGAATTTAACATGAACGAATCAATGGTGCGGAAGTGGATATATATTGTGATTGCACTAACGTTTGATTTACCGTAACAGTATCAGACTGTTTTTTACGTGTTTATTGAATCGAGGAAAAGTTCCCCTCCACTATATGTTATACCTTGCTGTTGTTAAAGGATAAATTGTGTCACGAAAATACCACGTCACTGACTTTACCTCGGGGAAAATAATAAAACAGCTGTTTATTCACTTTGGGAATGAACGGAATTTTCAGAACACTGGTTTGTAATCTTTTAATAAAGTTTGACTGACCTATCTGACTATTTTGTTGACATTCCCTTTAGCGCAGTTCCATCTAATGGTTGCATAACATAACCCCAGCCTCTACTGTAGCGTCTATTCTATGCGCCTTATAATCCGGTGCGCCTTATATATGAAAAAAGTTTTAAAATAGGCCATTCATTGAAGGTGCGCCTTATAATGCGGCGCACCTTATAGTGCGGAAAATGCTGTATATGAGAGTAGAATCTGTATGTTGAGAACTTTACCTTTTGGCTTGGCTTTGTCTTCACTTAAAAATGTGCATCCATTCTGTTGGGTTTGGAATGTGTATATTCTATAGCTCTACATGAGGTTTTCTCTTAGACATCAAAGTGGATATTAAACCCTTTAAAATGTTACCCAAAGTTTGGATAAAAAACATTACTTTTTCAGTTTAAAATACTCTCTAAAGCTTGTAGTCAAATGCAAAAGTTTCTTATCAAGGCATTCAATTAATTTCCTACGCTCTTGTTTTCTTTTACAGATCGGGTCTTCAAATAGATTCATGATATTTTTTAATATAAGATGTAATACAGTTCAAAATTAGTGGTATATTTGTTAACATTTAAAATATTCAAGTGCACCTATGAATATCTAAGCATATGTGATTTAAAATTTACTGAGCACAACTTCTTCCAAGACCGGACTATTACTATAAGGAAGTTTTATTAAGGGATGGAAATGCCAAGGAACCTTGTCAATAGTATCTAGTGATTGGGACGACAGGACCCCTAGAGGTCATGAGGACACCATAGGTCAAGGCGAGATATGTAGATTGGGGAGGATGGGTGCATTTGTGTATTCTCCCCACCTTCTGCTGCCATTTGGAATCTGCTGGCCCTGAACTTCACATATCTACAATCCGCTCCTCCCAATAATGGGACTAAAAAAGAAAATGGGGGAGTTGGAGTCCCCTTTACTTCATGCTAATACTTCCTTTTCCTTCTTTGAATCCATTTCTGCATGATGTTGAACTTTTAGAGTACTTTAAAGATTTGAGCTTACAATGACAAATAAATGTAATCTTTCCTACTGGAACCTTTTTCAAAGGTTTAGGCTGCAGAAAGACAGGGTTGCTTAATCTAGCTAGCAACCCAGGACATACAAGTTCAAATTGTATATCCTGAATTTATTTTTCAAAAGGAAAGTACCACAACAACTGAGATGAATGCAGTACTCATATAGGTTTAATCAGTCTTAAGATATTAAACCATTCTAATAATGAATGTCTTATGAATTTGCAGGACAATAAAGGTTGTTTCTATTCTTATAAATCTTATTTTATAATTGCTATGTATGTGAGTTGTATGAAAAATGTTTTCTATTCCAATTTGTTTTTCCACATTTGCAAAATCACCATGATTATTCTTCTTCACTTTGCTTTTCTAAGTCCGTATGAGCTGAGTTTTGATGCATTAGATAAAACAGGTATATTTCCAGATAAATATCAAGGTATCCAAATGACTGCAGCATTCTGCTTCATAAAATGTCCACTTAACAGCAAACCTTAGACTTTTACATCCACATTTTTACATACTCTTATTGAACACTCCACAGTGTTCTTATTGAACAATGTGTTTGGTTTTTAGCATAAAATCCCACCATCACCACCAGAGCAACTGCAGATCTTCATTCTGCATATTTTTGAAACAAGCACCAGTCATTGCCACAAAAACAGGTATGTACAACTGTCTCATGAACATACAGTTCAGGTTTTTAAGGCTCTACCTGATGTGGCCTGGAGTCAAAATAATAATAATAATTATTATTTTTTAAAATAAATTGTAATGAAATAAATCAACCTAAAAAAAATCAATCAATTAAAAACAACAACTTTCCATGACAGTTTAAACTTGATAAATAAGAAGCAATTTCATCTTGCTTTGAAAAATCCAAGTACAGCATTAGGATCTTCATGTATTAAACCAACCTTTACTTGGTTTAAATCTCCTTCACATTAACAAACCTCCAGATTGAGATGCTTGTCTCTTTTCTATTTCTCTGCAGGAAACATCAGCCACCACAGACCCTTTGTCTCTCTTTGACGAAAGGAGGTTTCTGCTGGGTTAACCAACAATAGATCCAAAACCTGATAGAGAGGGGTAGGACACAGCCATGGACAGCTGTAGGGGGATTACCCCATAAACACATATCCTTATTAAAGTCTCAGTCTGAGCACAGACAGGGGGCAGTGTTATGGAAATGATGGTGTCAAGGTCAAGTCACTAGGGTCTGAGGACTTTTAGGATTACTATTTTGTCCATACCCCCTCCAGACCCAGACTGCTCTGTTGACCCTACAAAAAAAAGCAAAGGTCAGAGGTTGGAACCATTTTCTGTGGTCTGAGTTGAAGACAGACCATCTGCACTTCTCTCATACAAAAGCTGTCCCTTTTAAATTTCTTTTTCTTTTTTTTTTCTTTATCTATATGCAGAAACAAACTGCTTAAAAGCAAGAGGATAACATTTTCACTTTAGACTTTAAATGTGAAAAATATTTCAGAATCAGGGTAATACAGGAAAATTGCAACACAGAGAATATCACTTTTAAATATCAATTCTACTTATTTGATGTTATCAAATTAGACAAGAAGTTCTACTTGTTAGATATTTTTAAAGCTTGTGCACAGTCTGATGAATGCTTTGAAAGTTAAGATTGGACGTTGTGAATTTAGCTGAGCTGATCCCCCCAATTTTTTAATTTTACCCCTAAAAATGATAGATGTAAATAAATAATATAACAGAATTCTATTTCTGTTAGATTAGGCAAAATTCATAATTGCATTCATGTTTGTAATGTATACCATGGTATGCAACAGCATAGATAGCATAAACATTGATCTGTACTTACTTAAAGCTGACAGATATGTGGCAAGGAGAAGTTGTTTCATTTTGGTCCTTGTCCCTTCAGTCTCCTTTGCATTAAATTATATTGCCCATAAAACCACCAAAAATCCAAACTGAAAAAGTAATCCAAGTGGAAATTAAACTGATTATGCATTTACCAGTATATTCTTCTGTGTTAAAGCTATAGTTTTTGTTGTTTCCATTAAAGCATCACTGTTATGCTGGAGTTCAGCATTTAGCCCTTAGAAGGCTGCTGGCCATTTCCAAAGCTAGTCTGAGAGTAGAACAAGGAAAACACCTAAGCCAGGCCAGTGCTCATTATGTATTCAACTTCATTGTTGTCAATGAACGGACAAGAAGCTCTCTGGCCAATGGTAGGTCTGTCCCCTATAAGCCAATCCCAGAGCTGTAGTGATCAAGGGGTGGTCCTTCAGAGACACCGAGGAAAAATTGATGTCAATTTAAACAGGGAACTGTGGTCTGAGCTGGGAGCATCACTGAAATTCTAGTGTGATCCAGATTCAAAAAAGTGGTGTAATCAACCTTTATTGAAGTTTCACGAATCAGAAAAGTTTCACAAATCCCAAACATGGTTCTAAATTCTGATCCTAATATCCTATTAGAGCAGAATAATCCAATCCAGGTTTGAAGAGTCTAGGTCTTGTAGTTTTGAAATTAGAGCAGTTCTAGTGTGATCCAGATGCAAAAAAGGCTCTGAAATCACCCTTTATAGAAGTTTCACAAATCAGAAAAAGGTTTCACAAATAACATAATTTTAAATATTCTGTTAGTTGAGAATAATCTAGTCCATGTTTGAAGTGTCTATGTGTTGTAGTTTTGCCTTCA
The DNA here is from genome assembly GCF_001444195.1 of Xiphophorus couchianus. Taxonomy (NCBI): domain Eukaryota; kingdom Metazoa; phylum Chordata; class Actinopteri; order Cyprinodontiformes; family Poeciliidae; genus Xiphophorus; species Xiphophorus couchianus. The sequence goes on from NC_040240.1 coordinate 26,951,438, forward strand.
GGATTACATATCCTGAAGGCAAGGAAAGATTAGGTGGAATCACCTATTAGCTATTTTCCAAATCGGAACCTGGAATCGGAAAGCAACTTCAGCTTCGTTTCAACCCCTAATATGTATGCATAATGAGGCCCCCTTAACATTTCTGCCTGCCCAGAACCGACCCTGAGGCTGCCTGTAGCGAACCCGGCATTTAGTCCCCCACTGGGGCAGCCTGATAAAGTTAAAGTCAGAAGTTTTCCCTGCAGCTGAATCACTTGGGTCTAGTGGTGAAGGGTTTACCCCCCTACCCCCCCCACCAATAAGACAATGAAAAATAGAAACATTTTCTTTTTTTTTCTTTTTTTTTAAACATACATGTCTTTATTCAAAAAATATTCTTCCCCATAATTTGATAGAGGGCTCCTTTCCACACCATGGGCCTGAAGTCTTAACATGGAGGCAGAGGAACTGACAATCCTCAGTCATTAGACCGAGGGCAGCCAGACCAATTCATTTAAATCATATTGTTGAGGGACGCAAGCAGGCCTCCTGACGAAAAAAAAAAGAAAAAAAAAAGGCTCTATGGGCATCAAGGATAATAATAATAATAAAAAAAAACATCTGCATCTGCATTTATTCCATAAATGTGCAACTTATACACATCATGACTCCTCTATTTAGAATAAACTTCCACATTCCCCACTCACCGTAAATGACTCTGTCATGTGGATTCAAGTCTTTTTGCCCACATACAGAACACAATCAGGAGAACAGAAAATCAGATAAATAAAGTTTATTTTGACAATGATGAAATGTCAAATGGTGTGGCAAGGCCAGCCCAAGCCTCCATGGGGCCCTAACAGATTTGGGTTTGGGGCCCTCTAGTTCTTCTAACAATGTGGACTGGCTCCAATCAGCAGCCCGATCATTAGATCATTCACACACCTGCTATAAATTTATTGCATCTCTGGGGGTGCTGTTTACATTATCATTGTCAAATGTATAGCAGGATACATTTATTGGCCAATTGATTTATCAACTGGTTGATTTCTGGGTGCCGATTTCCTTAATTTTGGGGGATTGTGACTGGCCAATACTTACATGTGAAGCCCATCTTATCCCCTAATCTTATTTTGGTCAGCAAAAATTTAAAAATCAGTCTCTGTCCTCTGGTGCTCTACAGTGAGAGGTGTGACTGACAGACAGGCCCACCAGGTCAGGGCCTCCATAGGGCCCTAAGCGAAATTTGGTTTTGGGGCCCTCTATTTCTGCTAACAATGTGGACCGACTGGAATCAACAGTTAGAATATTAGATAATTCGCACACCTGCTATAAACTTATTGGATCTCTGATAGTGCTGTTTACATTATATCCTATGCATATATAATATAGAATACATTTATAGGTGGATTTCTGGGTGCTTATTTCCTTCATTTTGTGGGATCGTGATCGGCCGAATGTGAAGTATCAGTGCATCTTATCCACTGATCTTATTTTTGTCAGGAAAGGTTTAAAAATCAGCCTATCTCCTCTTCTGCTCTGCAGTGAGAAGTTTGACTGACAGACCGTCCCACCAGGTCATGTCTAAACGTTTACAGTAAACAATACTCACCCCACTGTTGCCAGCTCAGCGACTTGCTTGCTATATTTAGCGACATTTCAGACAAAAAAAATTAGTATCGGCCAAAATCAAAATTGGTAGGTTAGGCTTTTTAAAGATCGGTAACAAGGGTTTAGCCAGAAAACTGCAATCAGTGCAGCCCTACACACGTATTCATGACATTCTATGATTAAAATAATTTCTCTTAAGAGTAACTCCAATAGCTAAAAATTTAATGAAGGTAGCTATAAAGCTTTACTATTAACAGCTTCATAAATCTTTTTTATAAACATTACATTACCAAGACATATTAAACATACCTTTATCTTGGCTTTTTTCAATTTTTCCTCTTTTCTTTCTCAGTGAAGGATAAGTCCTTTTTTGAGACATTGTTTTGCTTATTAATCTTCTGCCGGCTATGGGTCTGCACGTTTGCAGTTAATAATATTCACCCCACTGTTGCCAACTTAGTGACTTTCTTGCTATATTTAGCGACATTTCAGACAAAAAAATTCATATCAGTCAAAGTCAAAATCATCAGATCAGGCTTTTTAAAGATCAGTGACCAGGGATCAGCCAGAAAACTGCAATCGGTGCGGCCAAACCTAAGATGGAATACATACACACACATTCATGACATTCTGTGATTAAATAAATTTCTCTTAAGCGTTACTCCAGTAGCTAAAACTTTTGTTTATACCAGGTGAGTCTTTCTCCCCTGGAATGTGGATTAGTACCAAACTGATTTTGAGCCTTCAAATGATTTTAACAGCAGTTTCACATAACTTAGAAATTGATGTAAAAATAATGTTTGGTTTAGCCACAAAATGATAATGCTCAGCAGCAAACAACATATCCCCAACTACATCATAGAGCAGTTCTACGATGTAGCAGATGTAGCCTGAAATAAAAACATACTAGACAATGTCAAACATTGAAATGTTTAAATTATTGTTATCAAATATTGTCAAACACGTTGTTTTCAAGCCAAAAATACCTCAGAAATATACAGAGCCAACCATGAGAATCGACTCATTTAAAGTTCAAACTTAGTTTTCATACAATCACAAAATAGTTCCAAAGTGACAACACTATCACGGCTTCCTTTACACGGGTTCTTTATTAAACGCCGTGAAAACTATAGAAATAAAACACAAAGCTTTAGATATAGATACATTTACAGACAGACAGGTGACACTTGCTTTAACAAGTTACCTCGTGGACGCCTGCCACTTCGGAGGTCTTTAACAGATTAATTATTCGTCGTCCACTCTAAATTAAAATATAAAGTAATTAATACACCATAACTGATAAATTTAAAAAATATTACAAACATAATTACAAAATACCTTGACAGCTACAAGAGACACGAGGCTGCTGCACATAGCTCTGTTCCAGGTTTCTGTTTATTCTGTTTATTCAAGTCTCACAGCCTTTTACATATACGCAAATCTCGCGATAACTTTCAACAAAAAAATAGTTTGACACGAAATAAAATACAATAATTTTACACAAATCTCAAAACGTGAACCAAACAACTTAAAATATATTATCCTAACTGTTAGAAATAAACATAAATTTTTCCAAGAAACAAATTATTTTATTGACACTTACACAAAGACCTACTATAAATGTTTGGCTGTTGAACTGGACCGTTTCAGGTCGCTATCAAGGTAATTTTCTATTAGCAGCTTTACAAATCTTTTACATTACGTTACCAAGACACATTAAAATAAATCTTTATCTTGGCTTTTTTCTATTCCTCCTCTTTCTTTTTTCCCTCCCAGAAGGATAAGCTGTTTTTTGAGACATTGTTTTGCATACTTAACTCATGTTACCGGCGAAGCGTGCAGTACTTAACGCGGCGACCAGGGGCCCCCAAAAGCAATTATTTTTTTTCTTTTTATCCACAAAATAATGATTTCTACATACATTATCAGCTCCACTGAGGGGGCCCCTTAGTGGCCCTGGGCCCCTAAGCGGCTGCTTAGTTTGTTATGCCTTGGGCCGGCCCTGCAAACACTAAAGAATAACTTGATCAAGAATAACAAAATAACTATAAATATAACTAAAAAACACCACGAGGACTGAAATAAAGAAAAACAAGAAAGAGACAGATCTAACCATAAGTAACATCAAATAATGAAACTAAAATAACTATGAAGGGCTGAACTAAAGTGAACTAGATCATAACTGATTAAATGAAAGAGGAACAGAAAAACACAGAAATAAACAAAACCCAAAGCAAGACCAGAGTTGCTCCTTTTGAGTCTGTTTGATTTGCTGTTTGCGTGTTTTACACTGGGTGGAGTTCATGTAGTTTAATTGCATACTTAGTGCAGGTTTTTAAATCATAGATATACACACCTAGATGTCGCCTGGATCGCCAAAGTTTACATTAAGATTAACGACATCCACAGTCGTGTGCCACGGCTCCGGCCTGTTGTAAATTGTAAATGAAGAAGCCACAGAGTAAAGATACCAGAAACTGGTGCTTCTTTCAGGTGTTGTAAGAAGGTGAACAATCTCTGAACAAATTACAGAGGTGAAAAGGTTTTCCTGCCACATCTGGTGCTCCAGGTGCCAAATTTATGCTAAAGAAATTGGAAATAAAATAGAATAAAAAAACATAATTATGTATTATTTATTGTTTTTTATTTTTATTTTATGAATTTTCTGAGTTAAAATATGAGTGAATAATTCTCACATTAAAGGTAATAGACTATGACAGTTTCTGTAACTTATGTCTATTTAATTTTCTTGTGTCTTTTCTAAAAAAGCTTAAAATGTGCAAATGCTCTAATTGGGAACAATTCACACTTTTCTCATAAAATATTCTTGATGCAAAGGTGTTTGAAAGAGATGTTTTTTATATGGTAAAATCCACAATCAGACCAGAAATAAAGCATGCATTACACAGATTTTCTCAATAATTAAGTTTGTTAATTCAAAGGTAAACATCTATTAAAATACCTAGATACAGCATTCGGTAAGCAATCAGCTGCTAATATATATATATATATATATATATATATATATATATATATATATATATATATATACACTAAAAGTATCGCGACTTTGTAAGCGAAACTCAAACAAAACACAGCCTAGCTACTTAAAAACTGGTTGCCACGCTTTAACAAGAAAGCCTCCCGTACCAATATGGCGAATGCATTGACACATTGCTCCAAGGCGACATCTATGTATATGTGTCTATTTTCTTTTTATCGTGTTACGTAAAATGTTATAGACCAGGAAGCATTACCAGTTTTGCCGATTGGATTGGAAGCTATAGTAAAGTGGGTGGGACACTTGATTTTCGTTGGCTGGTGTGTTTATTTTGCCTTATGTTATTGGTTGTTAGCTTAAATTGGGTAGTTCTGTTTGGTGACAGTTTATAAGGTTCTGTACGAAACCTGGCAGCAGAACATATTTTTAATCTCTCCTCATATGTGCTAATTTTCAACAATCTAATAAGCAAAAGAAGCATTAGGTATGTTGTTTTTCTTACCTATTTATGAGCAGAGCTTTTTATTCCTATTCGACCAACGACTGTAAACAACCTTACATGACGGTCGTGAAGCGGTTAGCTAAGCAGCTAACAGCTTTATATCTCGTTTTAACATTCCGTTAACAGGACGTCAACTCAGCTAACTATGTCATTAGAAACTATATTCATGTATAAGGTGCTACATTTACTAATTTCATTAGTAGAACTGATTAAAACAACGGTGAACCTATTGCATTGGTGGTTATTATTATTTTTATCTTTATAGATAGTAAGAGGACCTTGAAACAACAGAACCTGAAGCTTTAGAGCTTCAGGTTCTAAAACTTGAAGCTCTAAACTCACACAGACCTGTGTGGAAGCCTCTGCCCTGTTTCCCAAAAGGATAGCAACATGTTAGCAGTGTAACTCTCACATGCCCAACACTTTGAGTAGCATTGTGTTAATCCTGGAAAAGTCATATTACTTGGCTTGTGACAGTTTTCGTTCTTCCACTCTTTTTTTCAGTCATATATTAAGTTTGAGGAAACAGTCTGTCTCAAACATGTCTTACGGAAAAGCAGAATTTCGCCCTGTTGCAAGAGACTTCAGCACTCTCATTCAGACATGCAGCTCAAACATCCAGAAGATCACACAAAACAGTAAGCGTTTTTCTTTCCTTGGTCTTGCTGTAAATGCACATGTCAAACTCGAGGCCCGTATATACTGTATATATATATATATATACAGTACAGCAGTACAGACCAAAAGTTTGGACACACCTTTTAATTCAATGAGTTTCCTTTATTTTCATGACTATTGACATTGTAGATTCACACTGAAGGCATCAAAACTATGAATAACACATGTGGAAATATGCACTAAACAAAAAAGTGTAAAACAACTGAAAATACCCCTTATATTCTGGTTTCTTCAAAGTAGCAACCTTTTGCTGTGATTACTGCTTTGCACACACTCTGCATTTTCTTGATGAGCTTCAAGAGGTAGTCACCTGAAATGGTTTTCACTTCATAGGTGTGCCCTGTCAGGTTAATAAGTGGGATTTCTTGCCTTATAAATAGTAATGAAAATAAAGAAAACCCATTGAATTAGAAAGGTGTGTCCAAACTTTTGGTCTGTACTATATATATATATATATATATATATATATATATATATATATATATATATATTAATGGAACGTTTGCACACTTATGTTCTGAATATAATCTTTCCCTGTCAAGTTATTTCTGTTATCTGCAGGTCGGGGCTATGTTAGGAAAAATTTATCAAATTTTGGAGCTTTAACCAAGCACAAAACCCTGGAGGCAATAAATAAATTTGATCCCATCAATCAAGGGGCAGTGTCGTACTTTTATAAGATCTTTAATAGTATGCCTGTAGACACAACCAGAATGAAGATGGCATGGGACGAAGAGTTAGGGCAGCAGCTACCTGATGAAGTGTGGGAGGAGGGTTTGAAAAGTATACAAGACTGTTCAGTCAATGCCAGACGCAATCTTATCCAGTTCAAAACAATACATAGACTCCACTACTCGAGGGAGAAGCTGAGAACTTTCTTTACAAGTGTGTCTCCAATTTGTAATCGTGTCAGGCTGCTATTGGTAATTTGACACACTCCTTCTGGTCGTGTGTTCAGCTTCACTCATTTTGGAAGAAAATCTTTCACTTTTTTTTCAACATTTGTTTTTTGGAAAACAATGGGACCCAGAACCACTTATTGCCATTATTGGAGCCTCCAGTGCTTTGCGATCAGCCACTAAAAGTGAGAAAATTCCTGTTTTGTTTGGCATGGTGATTGCTAAAAAGTTGATTTTGAGGTTTTGGAAGAAGGACTCTGTGTCCACATTTGATCTGTGCAAATACTCTATCAGGAAATACTAAGATATTACAATGAAGATAGAGTCAATGTGTTTGAGAAAATATGGAACACTGGACTAAAATTTCTTCAATGAAAGACTGCAAATAACAGACCTGCCACTGCCTAGTTGTTTGTGTAACTGTTTTTTTTCTTGTATATTTGTGAAAAGATTTGGATCAATTTGGTGTATTTATCTCATGTTGTTTTGACTGTGTACTGTAATTGTTTTATGATGTGCCAATTTTGTGTGGGTAAGGTATGGGTGGGGATTTGACCTGTTATGTTAATGAATATTAAATATAAAATAAAAAAGTTAATTAAAAAAAATAAAATAATAAACTTTAGTGGGTAGACTGCTTGGATATGATTTTTTTTTTAGAACATGTTGAGATCTTAGGGATCCCTCTAGGGCACTCTTTCTCAAACTGTGGTCCCTGGATCACTGATGGTCCTTAGTCATCTGTGAGGTACTGCATGTAAATGAACATTTGCTGTGATGTGAGCTCAAAGTGCAACACTACAGCTAGCTTACCAAAGGATGGTGTTAAAAATAATGATGGAAAACTTGCTTAAAACCAAGTCACTCAAAAGAAAAGCTGCAGATACCAGAGGACTAAGGACATCTGTAATCCTCTGGTATCTGTAGTCCTACGGAGGACTACAGATGTCCAGAAATGTGTTTATTCTTAACTGTGGTACCGAAAAACTGTTTGAAAATACACTGCTCAAAAAAATAAAGGGAACACTCAAATAACACATCCTAGATCTGAATGAAAGAAATATTCTCATTGAATACTTTGTTCTGTACAAAGTTGAATGTGCTGACAACAAAATCACACAAAAATCATCAATGGAAATCAAATTTATTAACCAATGGAGGCCTGGATTTGGAGCCACACACAAAATTAAAGTGAAATAACACTACACGCTGATCCAACTTTAATGTAATGTCCTTAAAACAAGTCAAAATGAGGCTCAGTATTGTGTGTGGCCTCCACGTGCCTGTATGACCTCCCTACAACGCCTGGGCATGCTCCTGATGAGGTGGCGGATGGTCTCCTGAGGGATTTCCCCCCAGACCTGGACTAAAGCATACGCCAACTCCTGGACAGTCTGTGGTGCAACGTGACGGTGGATGGAGCGAGACATGATGTCCCAAATGTGCTCAATCGGATTCAGGTCTGGGGAACGGGCTGGCCAGTCCATAGCTTCAATGCCTTCATCTTGCAGGAACTGCTGACACACTCCAGCCACATGAGGTCTAGCATTGTCTTGCATTAGGAGGAACCCAGGGCCAACCGCACCAGCATATGGTCTCACAAGGGGTCTGAGGATCTCATCTCGGTACCTAATGGCAGTCAGGCTACCTCTGGTGAGAACATGGAGGGCTGTGCGGCCCTCCAAAGAAATGCCACCCCACACCATTACTGACCCACTGCCAAACCGGTCATGCTGAAGGATGTTGCAGGCAGCAGACCGCTCTCCACGGCGTCTCCAGACACTGTCACGTCTGTCACATGTGCTCAGTGTGAACCTGCTTTCATCTGTGAAGAGCACAAGGCGCCAGTGGCAAATTTGCCAATCCTGGTGTTCTCTGGCAAATGCCAAGCGTCCTGCACGGTGTTGGGCTGTGAGCACAACCCCCATCTGTGGACGTCGGGCCCTCATACCATCCTCATGGAGTCGGTTTCTAACCGTTTGTGCAGACACATGCACATTTGTGGCCTGCTGGAGGTCATTTTGCAGAGCTCTGGCAGTGCTCCTCCTGTTCCTTCTTGCACAAAGGCGGAGGTAGCGGTCCTGCTGCTGGGTTGTTGCCCTCCTACGGCCTCCTCCACGTCTCCTGGTGTACTGGCCTGTTTCCTGGTAGCGCCTCCAGCCTCTGGACACTACACTGACAGACACAGCAAACCTTCTTGCCACAGCTTGCATTGATGTGCCATCCTGGATGAGCTGCACTACCTGAGCCACTTGTGTGGGTTGTGGAGTCCGTCTCATGCTACCACGAGTGTGAAAGCACCACCAACATTCAAAACTGACCAAAACATCAGCCAGACAGCATAGGTACTGAGAAGTGGTCTGTGGTCCCAACTGCAGAACCACTCCTTTATTGAGTGTGTCTTGCTAATTGCCAATAATTTCCACCTGTTGTCTATTCCATTTGCACAACAGCAGGTGAAATTGATTGTCAATCAGTGTTGCTTCCTAAGTGGACAGTTTGATTTCACAGAAGTTTGATTTACTTGGAGTTATATTGTGTTGTTTAAGTGTTCCCTTTATTTTTTTGAGCAGTGTATATCCGTTATGCATGTTCATGTTTGTTTGTATAATGTGGAGATGGGACTGCACATAAAAACAGCCCTTTGTTAACCATTCAGACAACTAACACAAAAAATACATAACGAAAACTGATAGATGGCCATATTTCCCTATGGAAATAACTCAAAATAGTCCAAATAGTTTGGATGTATTAGAAAACTCAGCAGTCACGAGATGGAAGAGGTAGGTTCCTACTATTTTCATTGTTTGTCCCTTGAATTTAGCAGAGAGCTGCTGCTCTCGTCATGCAGGGCTGGCCCAGGGATGTTTGGGATCTTGAGTAGAATTTGAGTTAGGTGCCCCTCTTCCTGGCAAGAACACCACTAACAGTATTTTCATATAGATTTAGGAATCTGGGAGAGGGGCCTAAGTTTAATTGTCTGAGCTTAAAAGCCATCACTGATCATTGCAATTTGCTGAGATTATGTATTTGTGAACAAACCGAGCTCAAACACAAAGATTAAACTCATAGCATCAGATTCTAGCTATGGTAACATAACAATGTAACTATGAAGAATGTTCTTTTACGAAGTGAACTTGCCAGCTCCTATAAAACAATTTGAAATCTTTTAATTTATCTATGCTGAAACCATTAAATCAAATTTAACAGTATTGTCATTCTCAATAAATGCAATAAATAAATGTTAAAATTCTAGACCTTCCTCAGCCTGGTAATGAGGAAGATCTAGGCACAAATAAACTAAATGTTGGCATTTAGTTTATTTGTGCCTTGAGTAGCTATAAATGTGACTAGCATTACACAGTGTTTTAAGTTCCTGATTACTTAGTTAGGATATAATGGAAGTACAAAAAGTTTATTTATTTTAATTGTATTTTTTGTTTCCTGTTTTTAAGACTTTATAATTCTGTGTTAAAGTATTGTCAACAAGGTCTTTCAGTAATATATAATTACCCAGTAGTCTTGAGACTGTACTGCCCTGACTGGGAGACTCGGATACTCAGATGGGCTCTAATAGAAAATCCTTCCTCCTGGCCTGTGCCACCTCACCAGTTGAAATTAGAACTTATTGTCTGTCACTGTACACATCTACAATGAGATTAAAGCTAGCTCCAAAACTATGCAAACAATGTACTGTTTGCACTGCACATTGTAAATATCACCATATATATGGTGAAATTTATGTTTCTTAAATCAGTTACATTTATATATACACATATAACCACCATATAAGTAGTGCATGTGAGAGTTCGCAATGTTAATTGCCTTTAGGAAGAAGCTGTTTTTGAGTCTGTTTGTCTTTATGATTATAGCAACTCTCTGAGGGTAGCAGGTCAAACAGGTTGAAGTCAGGGTGGGAGCTGTTCTTGGGGCTTTGACTCTATGGAGGCAGCGGGAGGTGTAAATGTCCATCAGAGAGGGGCGAGGGCAGCCAATGATCTTCTTAGCTGCCGTTATGATCTTCTGGAGCAGTGGTTCTCAACCTTTTTTGGGCCAACGTGCCCCTATCCATTATCCAGATCCCTTACCCCCCGCCCCATCACAGAAGATGTAGGCTACTTGCACTGATTATTATTTATTATTATGCCTGAGCAGTTAAGCGCTGCAAAGGTCTATTGTAATCATAGTGTTTATTATTATGCCGATTATTCTTATGCTTCCGTCAAATGAATTGGGGGCTTTATCATATTCAAAAACTCTATGCTTGACTCAAAATTGTCCCCCAAGTAAAATATTCGGATTCCAGTGGAATCACAAGTGGCTGTGGCCCAACTGCTCTATAACGCCCTCTAAAGTGAGATAGAAGAAACTGTAGATCGTAGAGATCACACTTCCGTTCACACTGCCACACATATGCGACCTGTATGTGTTCTGCAGTCTGAACGGGCAAACTACCTGAAAGTGTCCCGCATGCGCAGTAGAGAGCGCAATAGTGTCAGCGTTCTATGTGTTCTGCCAACCGCCATAAAAAGAAGTAGTGCTCAATGTTTGCAGAAGTAAACATGGTTGCTAACAGTGGAATATAGCTTACATATTTGAAGTTGTTGTCCAGCCGGAGCCAGCATATTAACGGCATAATCCTCATTACAGTCCATTGTGGTTGTTGTTATTCTTCCCGCTTGCGCTTATCAGGATGCAGAATAGTGAGATTTGCTGAGTATCAGTAACATTCAGTTCAGATGAATGCGACCTGGACATTAGGTCCCATTTGAATCGGATATGTGTCGGATATGCAAGTGGCCTGGGTCGCATTAGAAAATAATCTAATCTGTGCTGTTCAGACTCTCTTGAAAAGATCAGATACAGGTTGCCTTACGTCAAAAAAATTGGAATTGGGTCACTTCAGCCTGCAGTATGAACGCAGCCTACGTATCAAACATTGACAATTTGCTAAGAAACATCAAAGTGCAATAACTTCCACACACAAGATCAGACCTGCATCAGACTTTCTATTTCTCATTACAGACCGGCCCTCAATACAATTGCATGATGACATCACCTTAGCCCCACCCACTTCCAACAGGAAGTCACCTATATTTTCTGCTGCATGTCTTACTTTTACTCTTTCATTCATATAGGCTTAAACCTGTGCCAAATGACATAAAATGACACTGGCTTAACCATGTGGAATGGCCAAATGGCAAATTTCAATCCCTCGCCACTTGCATATATGGTCGTCTCTAAATCATACATGCATCATCTAATTTGCACCAAACGTTTTATGATTGACTTTTGTGAACCTCTAAAGAGCCCAATAGCATTAAATTGTAATTTGACTCCATTTCACCTCCAAGGTTATTCCATCAGATACAGCAGCTGATCTGCACCAGATTTTTTGCGCGTCGTCACATCTCCTTCTTTGCTCCACCTTATAGCCCGGTTTTCCTGTTTCTGAGTTTTGCGTAACGTACACGTCCCTTTTTTCTCTCTTTTTTACTCCCTGCGGAGCTGTCAGGGACCGTATAGATAAGAAAAGGAAGACTGATGTAAAACCTGTTTCCACAACAAAAACAGTCCCGGTATGCTGAAAAGTAAAATTTATAAGTGTTGATAGTATCGTTGCATAACAAACCGCTGCTGGTGTTAACTCTGTAAAATGAGCGCTCTCTATGCATGAAAGGATTTCTTTATTTAAATGGGTTAATCCTTCTGAGGGACACAGTGAAGGTACTGTAATTTTAGGAATTACATATTTACAAGAGCGATATTCCGTTGTTGGCCTTCCCTGGATGCGATCAGCATCCAGACTGACATTAAAACACTTTTCAATTTAAGTTGCTGCTTTGACACGACTACAGCACTGCCAAAGCATTTGAAAACCACCTGTGAACTGACAAGTGAATTACAGCAAGGCCATGAGCCAGTGTAACATTGAAGTGATGCAGTCATGCTACCAGTGTAAGGAGCACAGAGCTGTGCCAAGAAGTTTACAAAAAAAATTAAGAAAAGAGCTACTATAGATACAGTTGAAGCAATGCATGTTTTAATGTTACACTCCACAGTAGCTAAAAGTCTAAATTGGCATTGATGTGCATCTAAGGTGTAAAGTTTACCTTCAAGCAAGTGCTCCACAAATGAATCGCAGCACCCCCATTTTGTAAATGCAGTGCAAAAGTATTTGGGCCCCCTTGAACTTTTCATCTTCCCTTTCCCTGCTGAAGAAAAGCAGGCCCATGTGAGATACAGAGTCCACCCCCTCTGCTTTTACCGGAATCTGGAGTTCTGTCCCAATAAAGCAGAAATCGACCTGCCAGTTTCACGCTGGCATCGGGTATTCCTGGGTGAAGCCACGTCTGAGGATAATCAGAACAGTCCCAAACATAGCAATAGTTAGAATGCCATAGTTGGAATGGCACTTGGCTTTTCCTTCCAAATTTGTGTCATTTTATTTTATATACATATTTAAAGGTTTGATTCTTTTCTTTTACTCTACTGCCCTTTGTCATCCATAGACACTGAAGAGTACTGCTTTTATTTAAATATGCTAATCTTTGTTTCTATTTTTTCATCATAGCTGCTCAGATCAAGACCATTGTGAACCAATTGGGGACCAAACAGGACACCAGTGAACTTCAAGATCGTCTGTATGTACAACCTATGTATACATATAAGTTTGTGTGTGTGTGTATATATATATATATATATATATATATATATATATATATGCTTGCAAATATTACCAAACCGCTACATTCTCTTCCTTCCCTCCCACCTGTTTTCCTCTGATTTTTGCAACACTGGTATAATTCTTTCTTCTAAGATAATGCATATCCACCAACAACTTTTATCCACTGTTGCCTTAATATTGTGTTCCAGTTTCAGTTGTCCCTACTAATTCATTTTCAGTCTTCAGCCTCCACTCAGTCAATGACATCACCAAATTAATTCAAAAACCAAAATCTTCAACCTGTCATTTAGATCATCTTCCAACTGTTCTTGTTAAAGTTACCCTTCCCTCTCTGTCCCCTATCATCACCAAAATATGCATTCTTCACTTACTAATGGTGTTGTTCCCCTGGCCCTCAACACAGCTGCTTAAAAAAATCTGGTTTAGATCCCAATAACCTCAATAATTTTTGTCCTATCAAATCTTCCATTCATTTCTAAAATTCTTGAAAAAACAGTTGCTGTTCAATTTCATTCTCATCTATCCAGCAATAATTTATATGAACAATTCCAATCTGGTTTCCGTCCACTTCACAGTACTGAAACAGCACTTCTTAAAATTACTAATGATCTACTTCTTGCTGTTTACTCTGGTTTATTACCCATATTCCTTCTGCTTGATCTAACTGTGGCCTTTGTTACAATTTCACATAACATCCTCCTTGAGAGATTATCCTCTATTGGCAGGGGCGCCGTATAGGGGGGAAAAGTTATGACAAAAAGGGCCCCTGGCCAACAGGGGCCCTTTTTTGTTCATAGAAATAAAATAAAAAAATGGGGCCCTGTCAATTACAAAATTAATTATATTGTGTTTTCTAAAATTGTTTTTAGCAGCTTCAGATTCTTCATATAACAAGAATCTGAAGCTGGTGAAGAATGCTCAAGATGGTGATACACGGTTGGTTGGGCTCCGTGTTTGCCTCCCACGATTTTAACTTTAAAGCCTTTTCACCCAGTATAATCCTAACTTAGAATTCATTTGACGGATCGACGCAGCAACAATGCAAAGACAACTTATCTGACGGATTGATGGAGCAACAATTCAAAGATACAAGCCAACAATGGAATTCCTATAATCTCTACCAGGAAGGCCTACCACCGCACGTGGTAGGCTTGCCTCAAACAGACAAGGAAAGCGGCCTCACTTTCTGAAAATCGTATTGCCCTCCTGCTCTTGTCAGCGGGTGATGTACAGTGAACCCTCGCTATATCACCTTTCACGGTTCACCTTTCACGGTCTCGCTGCTTCACGGATTTGCATCGTGCATTGTGTTCTGCATTCTGATTGGCTAAACAGTCTCTTCGCTTCTTCTCTAACTGTGTCAATAATGTTGCGGTTTAATATGTACACGTACGTAAAACAGCTTGCCAAATTTAAGTTTGCAAATTCTCTTGCAATTTCAAGAATCTTTTTGCTCAGAAGAAAAAAGAGCGACAACAACTACCGATAACTATGTTCTTCTCTCAAAAAAACACACCTGCACCGTGGGCTTTAGAAGTAAAAAACACTACAGAGCGGAGTCAGGATGCAGAGGCTCAGTCAGAAGAGCAGTGAAATACACGAGTCACTATTTGTCCTACTGTACTTTGTATCTTTTGTCATAATTTTTCATTTTTTCCCATTCTAATCCAATGACTCAGGTCGCGGTGGGGTGGTGCTGATCTCAGCAATCTGAAGCCTTCAGTTCGTATTGCTGATTAAAATTATTATTTTACAGTACAGTAGTTATTTGTAAAAAAAATAAAACAAACGTTTATACAGTACTTTTATTTGTTAAACAAATGCTTGGGTCTGTAAAAAGGTTTTGTTCTTTGGTTTCAATGTATTATGGAGTATTTCATTGTATAATAATTGTAAAAAAAAATAAAGGTTACTGCTTCACGGATTTCGCCTGTCACGGGTTCTTTTTGGAACGTAACCCCCGTGAAAAATGAGGGTTCACTGAACAGCATAATCCAGAACCAAACAAATCCGTTGATGCCGGTATCAAAGGGCTACTCACCAACGAGCCTGGGCTAGTTGCTGGAGATCAGGGCTCTGGTTGTGTTGGCGGTGATGTGTCGGAGCCCATGCTTTACATCCAAGAACATGTTGGACAACAGTTTGATCAGACTGTTTTGTGTGGCGAGCGCGGCGTGACTAGTGGGAGAGCTCCAGCTTTCTACCTTCCTATGGTGTCTGATGTGTCAACTCAGAAGACCAATGGCGCCAGCACACTGTTTGTACTGACCATTTTCATCATGGAGATCCTGGGATCGCACCCCCTGTCACATTGGATATTAGTTTTAGGATTATCAACAACGAACTGTTACGAAGAAGTGAAAGTGGGAACTTGATGTCCAATTTCAACAAGAAATTGTTGAAATTTCCGGCCGACGTAAGCTAAAGACATTACATACAGAGGCAATTAACAAACAAAAACAGTATCCAGTTTTTCAAACTGTTAACAGTGCTAGAGTAGTTTGGGACCCTGCACTTAAACCTAAAAGTATCTTTGGAGGACATTTAAATATAAGAAGTCTCATACCCAAATGTGAGGAAATAAGAACATTGTTAATTGGATCTATCTTGGATTTTTTATGTTTAAGTGAAATTTGGCTAACTGATAATATTTCAACTAATATGATTGATGTACCTGGAGTTGTAGGCCGAGGAGGGGGAGTGTTAATTTATATAAAAAAGTTATCTAATATCAATGAGATATTTATAGATGAGCATACATCAATAGAAGAACAGAAAGAGAAAGAGGCCGGAAGAAACGATAAAGTCGATAATTAAAATGAGGTCAATAGTTTTAATTTATTTTGCAATTAATTGATTTATTGTTTATCGCGACAGGCCTAGGCAGTAACAGACCACAAAAGATGCAAATAAGGAGCAGATTTAGAAGTACACAGAAAACTACAGAATTTAAGAACTGTGAATTGTTCTGAAATAAAGGAGAGAAGTTCAAATACATTCTGAGAGTGGACCTCCTTCATAAAGGAGAAGATATCAAGAGATTTCAAAAGAAAATATACACAGGAGACTGTGGATTATATAGAAAATAGCCCCTCCTTCATTTCCGGAGAGCAATAGTTCTAATCGGTCTGTTGTGTCTGTTGTGTGGTCCGCCCCTGGCCCCTTCCGTTTGATGCAGCACCTAGTGCTCTTTGACCAGCACTGAGCAATACTCAGTCTTCATACCTTTCCATGTGCATTGAAAAGCTAATCTTAACTGTGTATTAAGAAGTGAAGTCTAAAGCTCAGTTTACTGAAACTGTTCCTCTTTTTACAGGCAGCAAATACAGCACTATACCAACCAGCTTGCTAAAGAAACCAACAGGCATCTTAAAGAGTTGGGCTCAGTCCCTTTGGCATCATCACCCTCAGAACAAGTGAGTGTCAATGTGTATTTATTAATGCATCAAACTCGTCTTTAAAGCTGATTACATTTTTTCCCCCCAACAAAACTCAGTTGGAAAATGCTGATATCACCTAAGACCTACCCTCTGAGAACAAGAAGTTGAATATCTGACTCTTATATTTTTCAAATTGTTTTGTTTACCTCCTTAACCTAATCAACATGAAACAATGCCCAGTGCCAGAAGACAAGTTGGAATAAGTCTCAGAGTCTCCAGTACCGAGACTTCTGGGCTGATACTGTGGTTGTGGTAATAATCAGGACCGGCCTAAGCCTCCATGCTGCCCCAAGTAAAATTTGGTTTTGGGGCTCTCTAGTTCTGCTAACAGTGTGGACTGGCTGAAATCAGCAGTCTCATCATTAGATCATTCACACACCTGCTATAAACTTATTGCATCTCTGGCAGTGCTGTTTACATTATATACATGTATAATAGGATACATTTATTGGCCAACTGATTTATCAACCAGTTGATTTCTGGGCGCCGATTTCCTTCATTTTGGGAGATCGTGATCTGCTGATACTTACATATGAAGCTGATCTTATCCCCTAATCATATCTTGGTCAACAAAGGTTTAAAAATCAGCCTCTCGCCTCTTCTGCTCTACAGCGAAAGGTTTGACTGACAGACCGTCCCACCAGGTCAGGTCTGAACGTTTACAGTTAACAGTATTCACCCCACTGTTGCCAACTCAGTGACTTTCTTGCTATATTTAGTGAAATTTCAGACAAAAAAAAAATTCATATCAGCCAAAATCAAAATGGGCAGGTCAGGCTTTTTAAAGATCGGTAACTAGGGATCGGCCAGAAAACTGAAATTGGTGCAGCTCTACACACATATTCATAACATTCTTTGATTAAATACATTTCTCTTAAGCATTACTGCAGTAGCTAAAAATGTAATTTATACCAGGTGAGTCTTTCTCCCCTGAGACTGTGGATAGGTACTGGACTGATCCTGAGCCTTCAAATGATTTTCACATAACTTAGAAGTTGATGTAAAAATAATGTTTGGTTTAGCCACAAAATGATTATGCTCAGCAGCAAACAACATATCCCCAACTACAGTATAGAGTAGCTCATCAATGTAACAGCTATGTAGCCTGACGTAAAAACATTCTGCTAGACAATGTCAAACATTGAGAAATTTTAATTATTGTTATCAAACATGCCGTTTTGAAGCCAAAACTACCTCAGAAATATACAGAGCCAAGCAGAAGAATCAATTCATTTCAAGTTAAAACTGAGCTTCACATAAACACAAAGACCCGAGCATAAATGTTTGGCTGTTGAACTGGACCGTTCCAGGTTGCTATCAAGCTATAGCTTTATAAATCTTTTACATTACAAGCCACGACCTGTTGCTCAGCTTGTTGCACAGCAAATAAATCAACAGTTCGCATCGCCGACGCATCCCAAAAAAGAGAAGAAAGAAAAATCCGAGAAGGACAAAAGTGACAAAGATCTAGGTTGCTATCAAGCTATAGCTTTATAAATCTTTTACATTAGATTACCAAGGCACATTAAAACCTTTATCTCGGCTATTTTCTATTCTTCCTTTTTCTTTTCTCCCTCCCTGAAGGATAAGTCCCTTTTTTCTGACTGGAGGTTTGGACGTTTGGATGCACTCTGCACATTGCTCAGCAGCTCATGTTACCTGCGAAGTGTGTGGTACCTACCGCGGCCACCAGGGGTCCCCGAGAGCAACCGACCAACCCGGGACCACATACATAAACTTTATCAGTACAGACAGAGCCGGGCGCTGGGTAGCGTGTTGAGATGGAAAAGCCGCCCAAAATTCTTTGTCCACAAATATAAATCATTCATCAGCACGTCAAAATGCATCAACACAACGAATATAATATGGCATTTAAATATCAAGTACTTGTCGGAGTTTGGCTATATCGAGGCTCAATGCAGTAAAACAATGACTTCCGGAGCGAACAGATAACAGGTTAAGCAGCGCATCACTACCAACACTCACCCGGATTAGCAGCACGGTTAGAAAGCTAAACAAATAATCCGAAAAATAATTGAAGTCTTCGAGCTGGCGGTGTGAGACACTGGGATCTGCTCTCGCTCTTGGACCGCCGCTACTGGTAGTAATATTTCACAGACTTAGCGCTGCTCTACCTCCACCAGACGTGACTTCTCACACCGAACATCTGCTCAAAGCTGCAGCATGTAACTTAAAAAAAAAAAAGATTTTAGATATGTATTAAAATATGTCTGTCTAAATTAGGTGAATTTATTGCCAGATAATTTTTCCATTTTCCATTTTTCCATGATAACATAATATCATTTATACCTAAACCGAAAAATTAACAGCCATTCCAGCCGATCAGCAAAGATCGGTGATCGACAGACATCGGCATCATGAATGATCAGTATCTTAAACCTTAATGAAGCATCCCTACTAAATATAGAAAAAATATGTTGACATACTTGTCCACATATTTGAATGTGATAATCGAGAAATACTGGCTAATTATGATTTTTGGCCAGTTAAATGGTTTATTGGTACATACATGCAGTTTGACTTTGGCTCAGTAAGCTTTGTGTGTACTTAAAAGAAATAAAAAGAGAAATAAATGTTGGTTCTCTAAATGTGGGATTGCCCTAATTTTGGGGTTTGGATAGGTTTAATTGTGAAAAAAAATCTGAAAACATTACGAAGCATTAAAGAAGCTGAGCTGAAAATCATAATGTGAAAAAAGGTTGTTTGATAGTTGAAGCCTAAACTGAAAATGTTTATCCTGTTGATTTATGTGGGATTCATATAAAACCTCTTGTACACTGTGATTTTTTTTAACCCATTGTTTTTAACTACATTTACTGTCTGTCGTATGCCACCCAGAGACAACAGAGGATCCAAAGGGACCGGCTTATGAATGACTTTTCCGCAGCGCTCAATAACTTCCAAGCTGTCCAGCGACGTGCAGCAGAAAAAGAGAGGGAATCAATAGCAAGAGCAAGGGCTGGTTCCTATCTATCAGTAAGTAAGCTATAGAGGTGACTTCACAAATTTCAGATTGTTAAATAGGAGTTAAACTCTACAACATACAATTATAACAAGTAATTTTAAATGAGCACTGTAACCTATAATAATAAAATGCCAGTATACTTTATATATTTTGTAGTTGCCAGGGTTTCCCCTAGTGGGGTGCCAGGTATTACTTGTCCCCTCCTGCCGAGCTTGATTTTACTTCAAATAGTTTTTTGTCCTTTTTCCCTTTTATTCATTAAACATTGTCCCCACCATTCTCTGTGGGTTGTAGTGTTTCGCCTATTACATCTGTGGTGAGCATTAAGGGCAGTTGGAGTTCAACCAGCTGGTCAAATGTCATTGATATGCACAGCGTGAATGCACAATATTGAAATACAGTCTCCTGTCATTGTGACAATGATGCCAAACATTGTCACAATAATATTGTCATCACAATGATATTGCAATGACAATTATGATTCAATATGTTGTGCATCTCTGGTTTTAATTAATTTTGCATTGAGAATGTGTTTAATAATGTACCTACACATTAGATTAAGTCCTAATCATCGGTTCATTTAAAGAATCTATATAACTATGGAGTCATTTATCTAGCTAATTATTCTTTTTATT
Source organism: Xiphophorus couchianus (assembly GCF_001444195.1). Taxonomy (NCBI): domain Eukaryota; kingdom Metazoa; phylum Chordata; class Actinopteri; order Cyprinodontiformes; family Poeciliidae; genus Xiphophorus; species Xiphophorus couchianus. Next base: position 26,971,857 of record NC_040240.1, read on the forward strand.
TTTTGCTGTATCTCATTGCCAAAATATTGCTACTGTTGCTTAAGTGGCATTTGACTTTGGCTATGTTACTATTTAGATAAAGCTGTTTTAACAATTTTCTTTCAGAATGAAGACAGTTTTCGGGATGAAAAGCTTGTCTCCTTTGATAAGTAAGTAATTCATTCTTATAGGTTTACTCTGAAAGTACAAATAATATAACATTTTGCAGGATTTATTTAAATTTAGTGTCAATTTAAATAGAAAATGAATCTAGATTATAGTAAAGTAAGTACGTATAATTGAATAGATTCCTGTGAAATGTAATTAAATTTAAAAAAAAGATTGTATTAATTAAATACCAAGCATAAAAAATGGTAAAATATACACAATGAATTAAAAGGGAGAGTATTTAAAACAAAGATTTCAAAATGTTTTTTTTTCCTTTGACAATTTAATAATTGAAGGTATACATCATTCATTTCTGTTGAAAACGTAAATAAGATTTTTTTTCAGAATTGATACATATTTCACATTTTTATTATCTTTCAGAAGAAGACGGTTTTATTTCCTGTTATAAATAAAGTTTCTGCTGGCATATTTTAGGATTGACTGTAGATTAAACATCCAAATAAGTTTTCATAAAAGTATATTTTCATTTTATTGCTCACAAAGAGCAATAAAATATTTATCATTAGGAAATTAGATTTTAGTTATTATTTCACCTCTAAACATGTGTGTTTGAGAAGCCAAGAGGACCTTGGTCCAATTACCACCCAGACAGAAGAAATGGCCATTACAGAGGAAGATCTGGAGCTCATCAAGGAGAGAGAAACCAATATCAGACAGCTTGAGGTGAGCACTTGCTTACTGTTGTTTGATATACAATTTCTATATCAACGTATGGGCCCATTTACTTAAATGTTTATTTGTGTATGTTTCGTATGTTTGTATGTTTTTGAAGTATTTCTGTTAGAATGTAATGTATTTTGGCTACCCTAGTGTTTTTTGAAATGTGCTATAGAAATAAAGTTGATTGATTTAATAAATTTGAATATTATAGAAAGTCAATTTATTTCAGGTACTTTATCACTAAGAGAAACAAATTATATAGATTAATTACACAAAAGTGGATGTTTGAAATTTCTAATTGATAATTTTATGCTTACAGCCAATGAAAACATCATGTTTAAAAATAGAATATAGCAATAATACAGATCTGTAATACAGCCCACTAAGAGAGATCTTTTCTGCCAACAGCCATCACTGTCTACAATAACTCTTTGAAGAATTTGAAATAATATGAGTTACAACTAGGGGTTGAACAGTTTAATATTTTTTAGGTTGACTACAACATGATAAAAGTCGAGTTGACGAGTAGTCGCAGTGACGTCATAGTGACGTAAGCGCAAAACGCTTTACAACAACTTAGAGGCTTTATCAGCTATATTCACTGCAAATATTGATTAAGTAATTCCACTTTTACTAAGTCTATTATGCAGAATTAAAAGAACAAGAAACAGATCATTCTTTGTTAGCAGCGTAGAAAAGTCTGAAAAGTTGCTCAAAGTCAAAGACTGGTTTTTTGGAGGGGTTTTTCCAAACACCAGCTGATACTGATGATGATTTTTTTTTTGAATACCTTAAACATAGAGCAATAAAAGTGACACTAAAAGAATATGTTGCAGCTTCAGCTTCACTCTGACTCAGATTGTCATACACTTAGCAAACTATCAGATCGAAACCGTTGCATAACGGGGCTGCTGGCGTGTTGCCTAGGTGATCCCGAAGCGCCACGCTCTGGGTTACAGCACCAAAAATGTAACCCTGTCCATGTGAGATGACACCTCGCTGCTTTCAAAGACTCTGTGTTGTGATTTCTGTAAGGGTTGTTGTCGGAAAGAAGTTCCACAACCCAAAGAACAAATCTAACACCTTGGTGGCCTCCGCTGACATATTTAAGCCACTGCCCTACATGTATTTTACAAAAATAAGTATTTTCCATATTTGTTAAAACTGTCACTGTGTCATGACATTTAAGTATGAGAGAGATTGTCTGTGAAAACATCAAGTTTCCCCACCTCCTCTCTGAACTATTTCCCTCTGCAGAAATGCACTGCTTCGTGTCAGAAACAACTAGTCAGAGCAAGGAGGAGGGTGTTACAACTGTCAATCATCCACATTGTACAAAGTGCTAATGGTGAAGAAACAACTCACCATTCCAGGAAATCCATTTATCCGCCATTATCAGTGGCCATGCTAACTAGCCTTATTATTCGTGGCAGGCTATGTTAATGGTGAACCAGGAGCAGAGAGGAGTGTGTGTACAGCTTCCATATGTGAGTCTTTGCTTTACTGTTTTTCAGTCTGATATCATGGACGTAAATCAGATCTTTAAAGACTTGGCAGTTATGATTCATGACCAGGGAGAGATGATTGGTGAGTAACACCGGCAGTCATTCTGTTAATATTCCTCTCTCCTCTAATTTCTTGATCTTGTGTTCAGTTTTACAGTTTTCAATAACCTTTTTGACTTTGAATTGTGGTGGTTGCCCACTGAGATGTCCACTTCTAAAATTACACATAATCCTTTAAAGTAATTATGCTAAATTAGTGACAGAAAACAGTTGATTTTACTTGCTTGCTAAATTATTGCGATTTTTAGAGGAACACTTTAGTAAGTTTTGTATAGCAGGCGGTTTATAATAATAATTATAAAAATAATTCAGAACATTAACATGAATATAGAGAACTAAAAATTGTTTTAAACAAATGTTAATATGTGTATTGTCCTAAAGTAATTTTTTAATTGTCAGTGTACATTATCAGTTTCAATATTGTTATTGTTTTGTTTAAGAGGAGAGTTCAGAAAATGAGCATGTTTGAGAAATTAAACTTATTTCTGATGTGATATCCTTCCTATGCCTTTTGCAGACAGTATTGAGGCTAATGTGGAAAATGCTGAAGTTCATGTAGAACGAGGAGCAGAACAGCTCCAGAGAGCCTCGTACTACCAGGTGAGTCTTTGTCTTTTTTTGCCACTCTTCTGTAAAATCCTAAACAATAATCAACTCTCTGTTCTCTCTGTCATAGCAAAAATCCAGGAAGAAGATGTGTATTCTTGCCATAGTGTGTTCCATAATACTTACCCTTCTTATCATTGTTATTTATTTTGCTTCCAAGTAAGCTGATTTCATTCAAGCAGTGTTTCAGTACTCTATTTGGCACTGCAAAACCCCTTCAATACTGACCTCACTGACAACCATTCACTTGGCATTATCAGTGCAAGAAAATATGTTCACTGTAAAAATATCTTCAAAGCTTATCAATATGGAGGGCTCAACAATTTAAAAATGTAGTCATCTTGAATCATTAAGTATGTTGATTTGTAAAGTAGAGGATGAACCTACTTTAACGTTGTTGGGGAGGCTGTGGGGGACTTAGGTAATGTTTGAGAGCAGTCTGCTATATGAAATTCCTTCATTTCCCTTACTTATCTTACTTTATTGCTCTAACACTAGCTGCTGTGTATTTCAGATGTACAAACATTGTAAGGAATAACTGAATTGTCAAGAATTTTTCTTTTAAGTTTTATGTGTTTTGTTCTGTTTATTTGTTGTTCCTTTTTGTAAGTTGATGTTGTGGCATCTGCTGATATAGGTGTGAACAGCCGGTCCCATCCTGCTTGGACTCATTAGCCTCATAGGGACACAGTAGTACGGTTGTGAGGTGGTGATATATGTTGAAAATGCTAAACACAATTTTAGCATAACTATTCCATTCAGAATATGAAGGTTGATGTAAACTCTTAAATGGAAGACTACTCTTTATATGACATATTTTAAGTTGATTTCTATACTCCTGACATAATGCATAATAAATATGTTAAGCATGGGTATGAATGATGGTTGACTCTTCAATAAATAAATGTTAATTTTATCCTTCATTGATAATTCTCAGATATTAAGAATATTATTTTAACTTGTAAGGCAAGTTAAAATAAGATTAAATCTGACAGTTGTCTAAGTACGTGTTACATATTTTATTTAAGGCAACACTTACATATACCCAATACCTGTGGGTGTAATATACTGGATTTGTAATCTATGTAAGTCTTTTTGTGTGTAACTTTGGATAGTTGTGTCTGTGAAACATGATTTGTAAACCATAACAAAACATGTTGTGCATAACTCCAGGTACTTGTAAATATGTGGTCAAATGCACACACAAATATTAAGAAATTATGACTACAAAATGAAAGTACACAAACACAATTACAATTCCCACATACATTAAATTTCAACACAGATTTTTTAACTTCAGTCTCACAAGTCTAATAATTACAAATTCAAACCTTCTCACATAGACAAAGCTGCATTCACTCACACACACATCAGGTTACCAATGCACAAGGGTTTTTGACACTCCTTTCACGCTTCCAGGGAGCCTCACATTCATGTGAAAGTGGTGCATTTAAATGCTGGTGGAAAGCTGGGTCATCTGAATTTTGTTCGGAATGTATTTGTTTTATCCTCTGAACGTTTGTCACTGTACTTTTGCCGAAGTGGCAAAGATGTTATTTCGGTGAAAAATGGAATACCTCAGCACTCCTTTTCAATACTCGAAAATAGTTTTTAGGCATATTGTTCATTTTTGAGTCATGAAGAAGTGATTACATGGTTTTAAAAAATGACCACTATTTGGTGGACTGGTTCATTGGCTGGAAGAAACAGGCCGTCAAACCAAGAGGAAAGTCCTGGTGCTCTTCCCTTAGAAGTAAGTAGAAGTTAAACCTGCTCCCTTTTCCCTCCGATTATAACATCTAGCAATTTTAAATAATTCCATATTGCATTTTATATGTTTGGTAATTTGATACTCTGTCCTTATATTTTTCTGCGAGCGGGAGATAATGTCCATGTGAGCTGTGCTATTTTAGCTGTTGGTAGCTAAATCCTTGTATTTTTAGTGTCACATTTCAGCACAGTTTAAGAGAGTATCTTCAAACCATGAAAATTATCTCTACGTTGTGGTTCTTACAGTATCTGTTCTGCCTAACAGGTTCTAGACACCGCAGCTGAAAGGTTTGCTTCGAGACAGAAGGGTACCACTCTTCTCAAACAGAGTGATATACAAGAAAAGACTGGCTTTGTGGATGTCCTGCTAGAAACGGCTTTTCTGCTTTCCTTGCATTCGTTTCTCAATGTGTGGCTCTGTATGGAGTCAGTTGGGATTGTGTGACTTAAAGAATTTCCAAAAGAAGCCTCACCAAGCATGAGCAGTCATATTTAGCAGTCATACCACTCATATTTAAAACCAGGTCGCACAAAAAACGCTTGGGATGTCAAGCATAGATTTGATTTTGGATGAACGGATATTTTTGTGCGATGCATGGACTTCATTTATAAGTAAAGGTAAGACGGGAATAAAAATTTTTTGTTTAGTTTTTTAATGAAATGTACGTATTGTGGGCTACAGTTCTGTGTGTAAAGAATTCAGAAAAGAAACATAGCCTGCAAACTGCTGTTAGATTAGCTAATAGCAGCCATAGCTAATCTACCACTGCAAGAGACTGAATGTTGTTCTTTGTGCAAAATATTTGAGTTTTTATTGATGTAGAATCCTGAAACAGAGTGGCGTTGTTGTCAGTTGCTATGGCAATGAGTCTGCACATAGCTTCAAGGATTTTTTTATTGTCATGCCACCTTGATAGTTTGTGGTACGAAATTTGTACTCAGGTCCCGGATCAAAAAATCCACTACACTAAAAAAAAAATAAGTAGATAAATAATAAAATAAAATAAATAAATACAGATGCACAATAAAGAAATTTAAGAGATATGTGTAATTTTGTGTCTGTGTATAAATAATCTATGAAGTGAAGCTGCCTTTGGTGCAGCTTGTTTACAGACAACATGCTTATGAAAATTAGCACAATGAAACAATAGGTTACACTTAGAGGAAATGTGAAAAATATTTCACCAAGGACAGAATATTGTTTTAATACAATGTCACAGTATTCCAGTTTTACTCATGACAAACAGACATTTCTCCTTCCTAAGAACAGTGAGAATCAACGACAGAACATTCCTATTCACTGGACCACTGCACTTTATGGAAACCTACAAAAAAGAACAAGAGAGCAAACTTTCTAAATGGACTCAATAATTTCTTTGGGAGGTTCGAGGCACTGAACAGTACTCCGGCAAAGAAAACTGTTCCCCACCAGGAAGAGGAGGCACTCTGCCTGGACACAGCCGATGTGTTGAAGAGTCTGAAAAGAGTCAACCCACGGAAGGCCCCAGGCCCCGACAACATACCTGGGTGGGTGTTCAGGGAATGCGCAGGTCAGCTGGCTGGTGTCCTAACAGACATTTTTAACACCTCACTGGACCAAGCCACAGTGCCAGCCTGTCTCAAAACTGCCTCAATCATTCCGGTGCCAAAGAAACCCCAAGTCACCTCTTTCAACAATTACCGGCCTGTGGCACTGACTCCCATCATGATGAAGTGCTTTGAAAGGCTGGTGAAAGAACACATCGTCTCCAGACTCCCCCCCCACATTCGACCCGTTCCAGTTTGCCTACCGCCGAAACCGCTCCACTGAGGACGCCATCTCCTCCGCCCTACACCTGAGCCTGGCTCACCTGGAGGAGAAGAACACTCATGTGCGGATGTTGTTCCTGGACTTCAGCTCAGCGTTCAACACAATCATCCCACAGCATCTGGCAGAAAAACTGGGACACCTGGGCTTCAGCACCCCCCTGCGCAACTGGCTGCTAGACTTCCTCACCGACAGACCTCAGTCAGTCCGGATCGAACAACACACCTCCGATGTCATCACCCTCAGCACAGGCTCCCCTCAGGGCTGCGTCCTGAGCCCTCTGCTGTTCACTCTGATGACAAACGACTGTGTCTCCAGGTTCGCCACCAACCACATCGGGAAGTTTGCGGACGACACAACGGTGGTGGTCCTCATCAGAGACGACAACGACCTGGACTAAAGAGAGGAGGTGGAGCAGCTGGTGGACTGGTGCAGAGACAACAGCCTGATCCTGAACGTTGACAAGACAAAGGAGATGATCGTCGACTTCAGGAAGAACCGGCCCAGCCACGCTCCACTACTCATCAACAGCTCGGTTGTGGAGGTGGTCAGCAGCACCAAATTCCTGGGGGTGCACATCACAAACGACCTCACCTGGACTGGGAACACCACGTCTCTGGTCAAGAGGGCACAGAAACTCTTGTATTTCCTGCGGAGGATGAGAAGAGCACACCTGCCCCCACCCATCCTCAAGACGTTCTACAGAAGCACCATAGAGAGCATTCTGACCAGCTGCCTCTCTGTGTGGTGTGGAGGCTGCAGCGCTTCCGACTGGAAGAACGTGAGGAGAGTGGTGCGGACAGCAGAGAGGATCATCGGGGCCCCCCTTCCCTCCATTCAGGACATTTCATCCCAGCGCTGTGTGTCCCGAGGCCGAAACATCGTCAGTGACCCCTCACACCCCCACCATGGACTGTTCTCCCTGCTGCCCTCTGGAAAGAGGTTCCGCAGCATCCGGTGCAGGTCCACCAGGTTCCGAAACAGCTTTTTCCCACTTGCCATCAGACTGCTGAACTCTTAATTGGACTGCACTCAAAAACTGGTCTCCACTTCATACCTTGCACATATACATAGCTAAGTAACTTCCATTTTACTGTCAGTCCTGCACTTTATATTTTATATTCATATTTTATACTGTATTTTATTTTATTCTGGAGTAACCTCACAACATTGGAACCTCAAAACATTGTCCTGAGCTGTATGCAACGACATTTCGTTCTGTATACACCCTGTGCATGCAAAATGACAATAAAGTCAGTCTAAGTCTAAGTTAAACAGAGAAAGCACTTGTGTTTTAAAGAGTACAGGAAAACAGCAAAGAAAAAAGTGCAACTTACAATTTTAGGATGTTGTGGACTCACTATGTATGTGGCATCATTAGAACCGATGATGATTGGGACCGGATGCCTGGTGTGAAAAACACATTTCTGTGTGACTTCTTTGCTTGTTTATGTTAGAAATAGAAAAAAAAATAGTCAGCAATATCATAGAATCAGTTGATGTTGGCATTAACTATGAAGCTGTTTTAAGTGTGAACTTAAGGGAGACAAACTACCTTAAAAGCTTTCCATCCATGATCTGAACATGCTGATGGTGGTGCCCTTTTTTTTCAAAATGGCGCCGGTTTAGCTGGCTGCCTGCAGCTCCCGTTGTGTGTGTGTTAATCTGTGTACATTTGCTGTAACAAATAATTTCCCTGCTGGGATGAATAAAGTAATTCTATTCTATTCTATTCTATCTCCAGCTGTCATCGGATGAGAGGCGGGGTTCACCCTGGATAGGTCACCAGTCTGTCACAGGGCCCTGAAAGATAACAATGAATAAAATGTATGAAAGAGAAATGGTAGATTAACAAGGGGAATAAATTCTGTCCAATTATTTTTATATCAAATCATGTTTATTAAGCAGTTAGTGTTGGAAACACATCAGTTTCTGCTGTTAAAACTGTGGCCTACTGCTCAGTAAAAACAAAAAAAGCCTTCCATCATGAAGACGATGTGGAGGTTCATCCTCAGAACTGGTTGGTGATTTGGTGGAGCCAGAGCCTCTTCTAAGTCTTTAGGTTTTATAATTCCTGATCCCTGGCTTCCTCTTTCATCTTAATTTGCTTAGACTGCAAAAATATGTTGAAGATAAAAACAATGATGAACGAGTTACAACAACAGCCACACAATATCAAAGTCTCTTTGGCATACTAAGCTTAATTAAAACCAGGTTAAGTTTATGAAGAAAACTATATCAAGTCGCAACAGAGTCTTCATGCAGTTTAAGCACGAAGTTGAATGATTGTTATAATAATAATAATCATAAAAGTCACAATAAAATTGATAAAATAACTATTTCTGAAACCAACATAAGTTTATTTTTATATGTACTCCACTATTTATAATTAAACAAAGATAATTAGCATTTTGAAGCAAACTTACCACCAACTAGCAACACGTTAGCAGCCTTGTTTCTTCTGACTCCTTTCGTGACCCACATCTCATTTCCATCGGTTCTTGTCCTGTTGTGTTGTCGTCTAAGTCGGACTAGGACGTCACCAGCTTGAATTTACCAAAACTACTATTATCAAGGCCCTCTTTACTTTAAAAAAGGCGAAGAGAAGTAAAACTGAAGATTCCTGCTACATTTAGTGTTAAGGACAAGTATCGTTTTTGTTGTAGAACCTCTGTCACTAGTCAGTTTTTGATATTTTGAGGCATGAACACATTATTTACTTTGTTAAATAACGTTACATCAAGATATACTATAAGGATTTTTTTTTATTATTCTTTGCCATTTTAACAAAAATAGTACAATATTATTAAGGCTCCTAAAAAGGCATATTTTATTAGCCTAAAGTATGCACTGAGATATTGTCATGATATGCGGTGAGAGGTGGTGAGGGAGGCGCTGTGGACCCAGGTTGTTGAGAATGAAGTGATGATTTTAATGATAATGTCAGAAATACCAAGTCCAGGCAGCACAGAATGAGCGGAGCTAGAAACTAACCTCTGGTAACAACTGGTAAGCAATTGACAGCAGACTAGACAGCAGACTAGACAAGGACTCAACCAAGAACGAGAAACACAGGTGGATTTAAATACACAGGGAGACAATCAGGAGAAAAGAGGAACAATCAACCCCAGACATTACCTGAACGGATCACTACAAGAAACATAAAATACAGCTGTTTTAATTCAAACATCAGACTGTTCCCCTGCCTAAAGGAACCTCAGACTGAAGAACTCTTGGCCTCCAAGTCACTTAAACTAGCTCTTTTAAATACAAGATCTCTCTGTGCTAAAGCTCTATTAATTGATGATTTCATCACTGAGCATAATGTCGATGTTATGTTTCTGACAGAAACATGGTTGAATGACAATAATGAACTGATTGTACTAATTGAATCTGCGCTTCCTAACTGCAATTTCTTCAGTGAGAATAGAAAACATAAAAAAGGAGGAGGCGTGGCTTCAATATTTAAGAATACCATAAATTATAGTAAAATCTCTTTGGGTCACTTCACCTCTTTTGAGTATCTTGGAATTGAGGTTAAAGGCCACAAACGTACTTTGACAGTAACTCTATACAAAACTCCAACTTTGGTGGAAAATTTCTTTACTGACTTGAATGAGCTTCTATCTCTTATATGTATTGATTATGATTGTTTAATAATTGTCGGTGATTTCAACATTCATGTTGACAACCCCCAAGACAGAGGGGCAAAAAAGCTCGCTAATATTTTAGAGACTTTTGGTCTAACACAACATGTCAAACAAGCAACACGCACTCAAGGACACACACTGGACCTGGTTATCAGTATGGGTGTGAATATTTCCAGTGTCTCTGTAACTGATGTCGCCCTGCCGAATCACTTCCTGTAACCTTTGAAAGTTCTTTATCTTTTAACCCACTTGGACAAACAGCAACCATCACAAAACGTTCTCTCACTGAAAACACAGCAGAAACTTTTAATCAAATCTACTCTTTTTCCTCACCCTTAAGCTGTAATGACGTAGATAAGTTGGTAAATGATTTTCAGTCTAAAGTTTCAGATATTATTGATTCCATTGCCCCAATTAAATGAAGGTTGTGTCTGGCAGGAAGAAATCTCCATGGAGGAATGCACAAACAGTTAGATCTGCAAGACAACTCTGCCATAGGGCAGAACGAAAATGGCGTAAAACTCAATTTCACGTTCATTGTGACATATATAAGGAAAGACTACGTAACTATCATTTAACACTAAAACATGCAAGAGAGGCTTTCTTTGCAGTTGTCATAAACAAAAACATTAACAATGCTCGAGCTTTATTTGCAACAGTTGACAGAATCACAAACCCTCCTGTGACGTTGCCACCTGAATTCCAATGTATTGCCGCCTGCAACCAGTTTTCCAGCTTCTTTTCAGAGAAAATTCAAAAAATCAGAGGATTAATCTGTACATCCACTATAAAGCATGCTGTGCCCAAATAAAACAAATACAGGAAAAATGACCCAATTTCAACTACTTAATTATAAAACCCTACAGGAAATTCTAAGTCAACTAAGCTCAAGTTCCTGCTGTCTGGATGTTTTACCCACACATTTCTTTAAGAAAGACCTGCCTTTTATTGCTTCTGATCTGATCCAAATAGTAAACTCATCGCTCTCATCAGGCGTTTTCCCCCAGGCTTTGAAAACAGCCGTAATCAAACCACTTATAAAAAAGAACAATCTGGACAAATCACCAATGCAGAATTACAGGCCGATCTCCAACCTCCCATTCATCAGCAAAGTTATTGAAAAAGCTGTGTGTAAACAATTAACTAGCTTCCTAACGATAACCAACAGCTTTGACTCCTTCCAGTCTGGTTTTCGTGCTTACCACAGCACAGAGACCGCCCTCGTAAAAGTGTTCAATGACGTCCATATAAATACGGACTGTGACAGAACCACAGTGCTGGTTCTGTTGGACCTCAGTACAGCTTTTAACACTGTTGACCATGACATATTACTGAATCGATTGGAGAGTTGGGCCGGACTCTCCGGTCCAGTGCTTAACTGGTTTGAATCCTACATAAAGAACAGGGATTTCTTTGTTTCAATTGGAAACTTCTCATCAAAGAGGTCAAAGGTCACATGCGGGGTACCCCAAGGTTCAATCCTAGGACCCCTTTTATTCAATATTTATATGCTCCCACTAGCTCAGGTTATAACAGGAAATAATATTAGCTACCATAACTATGCAGATGACACACAGCTCTACATTACGATGTCACCAGGTGACTCAGCGTCCATCCAATTACTGAACAGATGCTTAGAACAGATAAATGTGTGGATGTGCCAAAACTTCCTCCAGCTGAACAGAAACAAAACTGAAGTTATTATTTTTGGACCTAAAGAGGAACGATCTATAGTCAATGCACAGCTTCAGTTATTACAACTAAAAACCAGCGATCAGGCCCGAAACCTGGGAGTAGTGATGGACTCTGACCGGAGCCTCCAGAGCCACATAAAGACAGTTACAAAGTCGGCCTTCTATCACCTGAAGAACATTTCCAGGATTAAAGGACTAATGTCTCAACCAGATCTAGAGAAACTAATTCATGCTTTTATCTTCAGTCGCATTGATTATTCCAACAGCGTCTTCACAGGTCTGTCGAACAAATCAATCAAACAGGTGCAGCTGATCCAGAATGCTGCTGCTCGAGTTCTCACTAAAACCAGGAAAATAGAGCACATACCACCAGTTTTAAAGTCCCTACACTGGCTTCCTGTAGCTCAAAGAATAGACTTTCAAATACTGTTAGTTTACAAATCACTGAACGGCTTAGCACCACAATACATTAAAGATCTGCTGTTATTGTATCAACCCTCCAGACCTCTCAGGTCTTCCGGTTCTGGTCTGCTCTGCATCCCCAGAACCAGAACCAAATGAGGAGAAGCAGCTTTCAGCATCTATGCACCACAAATTTGGAACAAACTTCCAGAAGACTGTAAAACACTGACTTCTTTTAAATCTCAACTAAAAACCCACCTGTTTAGAATTGTATTTGAAATGTAATCAATTACAAATTTATTGATGGAACTTGACTTAATGCTGTGTTTTGATTGTTGATTCTATGTTGCATTGTGTTTCTGTGTTTGTAATGATGTAAAGCACTTTGAAATGCCTTGCTGCTGAAATGTGCTATACAAATAACATTTGATTGATTGAATCAAGGGGTAGACTGGACAACACAGAGACTCCACAGAACACAGAAACCAAAATAAACACAGAAAAACTCAAATCACTACATATATAATTTAAAACATACTGAAATTTCAGTATATTTAATAATTTACTTTTAAAGTAAGCATTAAGTGAACTTTAAAAAAATCTATTTTGAGCATATATTTTAAAATATACACAAAATATCTTTAAAAGCATATTGTTTCATTAGTACACTAGAGCAAATACATATTTACTCTAGTAAATACATGTATGTATGTATATACGTACTGTATGTACTGTATGTATGTATATAATGTTTTAATGAGTAATTCATTCAAAGTTACTTATAAGTTAATCAATATGAGGTTATTGATTTTATCCTCATAAATCAATATTGTTAGAAATAATGAAGATCTCATAAGTATCATAATTTAAACGTAATGCTACTTTTGATTTCCAAGGCATAACCGTGCAGTTTATCATGATTCAGCCAAAATATTGAAATAATGAACTGCAGTCTCATTTTTAATGATAATGTGTTTCTTCCTATTGAGCAGTGAAAGTAAATAAAATGTTTACATGTCTTTTGCTTCAAGTATTTACTTGCTGGAGGGCTTTGTTATTTGTGCTGCAGAGCCACTGCTAACAGCTAGCTCCTCACTTCAACGGCTCTCCTACACATTGCACTAAACAGTTGTTCTAACAATGGTGGAGGGGGACATAAAAGTTATTCTTATTTTATTCTTAGATTGATGGCACATTTATTTTGTTCTTTGTTTATTTTGCCTTTTCATATTGATATTGTTTAAACACAATGGTTTTCTTCATGATTTCTTTGTGGGGTGGTGGGACAATTCTAGACTATATATACACTGCTCAAAAAAATAAAGGGAACACTTAAACAACACAATATAACTCCAAGTAAATCAAACTTCTGTGAAATCAAACTGTCCACTTAGGAAGCAACACTGATTGACAATCAATTTCACCTGCTGTTGTGCAAATGGAATAGACAACAGGTGGAAATTATTGGCAATTAGCAAGACACACTCAATAAAGGAGTGGTTCTGCAGTTGGGACCACAGACCACTTCTCAGTACCTATGCTGTCTGGCTGATGTTTTGGTCAGTTTTGAATGTTGGTGGTGCTTTCACACTCGTGGTAGCATGAGACGGACTCCACAACCCACACAAGTGGCTCAGGTAGTGCAGCTCATCCAGGATGGCACACCAATGCGAGCTGTGGCAAGAAGCTTTGCTGTGTCTGTCAGCGTAGTGTCCAGAGGCTGGAGGCGCTACCAGGAGACAGGCCAGTACACCAGGAGACGTGGAGGAGGCCGTAGGAGGGCAACAACCCAGCAGCAGGACCGCTACCTCCGCCTTTGTGCAAGAAGGAACAGGAGGAGCACTGCCAGACCCCTGCAAAATGACCTCCAGCAGGCCACAAATGTGCATGTGTCTGCACAAACGGTTAGAAACCGACTCCATGAGGATGGTATGAGGGCCCGACGTCCACAGATGGGGGTTGTGCTCACAGCCCAACACCGTGCAGGACGCTTGGCATTTGCCAGAGAACACCAGGATTGGCAAATTCACCACAGGCGCCTTGTGCTCTTCACAAATGAAAGCAGGTTCACACTGAGCACATGTGACAGACGTGACAGAGTCTGGAGACACCGTGGAGAACGGTCTGCTGCCTGCAACATCCTTCAGCATGACCGGTTTGGCAGTGGGTCAGTAATGGTGTGGGGTGGCATTTCTTTGGAGGGCCGCACAGCCCTCCATGTTCTCACCAGAGGTAGCCTGACTGCCATTAGGTACCGAGATGAGATCCTCAGACCCCTTGTGAGACCATATGCTGGTGCGGTTGGCCCTGGGTTCCTCCTAATGCAAGACAATGCTAGACCTCATGTGGCTGGAGTGTGTCAGCAGTTCCTGCAAGATGAAGGCATTGAAGCTATGGACTGGCCAGCCCGTTCCCCAGACCTGAATCCGATTGAGCACATTTGGGACATCATGTCTCGCTCCATCCACCGTCACGTTGTACCACAGACTGTCCAGGAGTTGGCGTATCCTTTAGTCCAGGTCTGGGAGGAGATCCCTCAGGAGACCATCCGCCACCTCATCAGGAGCATGCCCAGGCGTTGTAGGGAGGTCATACAGGCACGTGGAGGCCACACACAATACTGAGCCTCATTTTGACTTGTTTTAAGGACATTACATTAAAGTTGGATCAGCGTGTAGTGTTATTTCACTTTAATTTTGTGTGTGGCTCCAAATCCAGGCCTCCATTGGTTAATAAATTTGATTTCCATTGATGATTTTTGTGTGATTTTGTTGTCAGCACATTCAACTTTGTACAGAACAAAGTATTCAATGAGAATATTTCTTTCATTCAGATCTAGGATGTGTTATTTGAGTGTTCCCTTTATTTTTTTGAGCAGTGTATACCAACCTTATCTACCTACAAAATTCTAAAAATCAGCCACTGTCCCCTTTTTTCTCTGCCTTGAGAGACAGGTCCGTCCACCAGGTCAACTCTCCATTGATTTACATGGTTACTACAGTCACCCCATGATTGCCCACTTAGTGACTTTTTCACCATATTTTTTCTCATGTCATAAATTGAAACAGGAAATAACCTCCTACTGTTAGCTATAATCTTTAAAAACCTTATTGTCATTACTGCTGTTTTCAAGGCCCAATGAAAATGAGAAAAAAACTATTAAAAAATAATTCCATTGTTTTTATAGTTTAGATTGTACTTAAAGTATATAAAAATATTTCCTATTGCATACTATGATATATTAATAGTCAAGTGTTTATGTGCCACACCTTTTGATCAATTTTTATGTGAGAGATGGTGTGCGTCATGCTTCTGCTTAATCAGAGCAGACAGTCTGGCTTGGCACCTCATCTGCAAAAAATAGGACTAGGGGGTGGATGGTATGTTGTGTTATTGAAGGGGGAAGGGACCAAAAGGCTGTCCTTTTGTATTGTGATGGGGGATGGAAAGACTGTATGAATGGTCGAGAACATCCTATGTGCTGAATAAACAGCCCTTCACACAAATGTCTTTAAGTAGCTTGGATATTCCCATTATCTCTGCATAGAAAGTCTTTGCACTGATCCCACTTTATTTTTTTTTTGTCTTTTATGCTAGCTCATTGTAGCCAGTCAAATGCTCTGTGGCATCCCATGGCAGTAAATTTTCTAGAGCAATTTGCAGTCTAACAATTTCTCTGGGATTAGGATGGACTAAGTTTGGAACTGTGGGAGTAGGTCCTCTGTAGACATGATGGCATGCAGAATATGGTTTCTCAAAACATGGACTGATATATTTCTCTGGAGAAACCCAACGAGCTTCTGGATAACTTCTGATTGTGTGTTGTACATGGGGTGTGCTCCATAATGAATCTCAATAGGGAACACTCCATGAATGAAGGAGGAACCTGTTCTTTTATAATAGGAGTGAATTGGTAGCTGTCTCTAAACAATCTCCTCTCCGAATGGTTAGTTCCCTCCACATTACATCTGGTTTGTATACAGTTGTATCCAGTCTGCTACATCCAGTTTTGGCTAGATGCAGCCAAAACTAGTTGGTTGCATCCACCAAGGGATGGTTTACCTTGTGAGGTTGTGTGACCTTGTCACCAGCCTGCCCGCTCTCCACGTTTAATTTGACAGTTGCTTGCATGTTTTGTTTTGCTATTTTGTTCATTATTCGTTTGCATTGCATGTTTGTCTTTGTTTATTATTGTTTGGTTTGCAGTGCTTTTTCTTTTTTTTTTGTTAATTGGGATACAATTTACTGTTGAAGAGGTAATGTGATATCTGTCTGTCTGTGTATGTGTGTATCTGTATACATGTATGTATCAGTGACGTGCGGTGAGGTTAGTAGTTGGTGAGGCACTGACTTAATCATAATCATATTTACAAATATAGACCCCCTGCATGTTATTGTATACATAAGGGAATTTCGCGCGTGCGGACAACGCTGGAGGGCAAAAAGACTATTCTTTTACATGTCATGCATAGCCGCGCGGCCGCCGTAGAATAATTCAGTTAACTCAATCAAACTTGGACATATAGATATTATTAATTTCGTGCTGTGCTCCACAGCAAAGGGAAAAACAGTTAAAGTACAACTCAAAACCACCTTTTTCTCACTCTGTGAAAAGAAAAAGACAAAAATATAATTTGAGTCTTTTTTTATTCTCAATGTCTTCCAATCCAAATCAAAAATAGAATGAAGTACAACTGTTGCTGTCTTCTCACCTCATCTTCTCCCCTTCACAATAAAAGTATACATTCTGGTGTGAAATATATACATTGTATACGCCACAAAACATTACATTACCAAGACATAATAAAACATACCTTTATCTTGTTTTTTTTCTATTCTTCCTCTTTTCTTTCTCCCTGAAGGATAAGTCATTTTTTGAGACATTGTTTTTCTTACTTATCTTCTACCGGAGCTTTGGACGTTTGGATACGCACTAGCGAAGCGTGCATGACCTACGGCGGCCACCAGGGGGGCCCGAAGGGCATTTGTTTTCTTTTTGTACATAAAATAAAGATTTCTACATGCATCATCAAATATATGTTATTGTAAAAACAAATCACTTCATAATGAAATTGTGTTTTTGATATAATGACATAGAAATCAGATCGACATGTGGCACTCCATACAGAGCCACACATTGAGAAACGAATGCAAGGAAAGCAGAAAAGGCCGTTTCTAGCAGGACATCCATAAAGCCAGTCTTTTCTTGTATATGACTCTTTTTGAGAAGAGTGGTACCCTTCTGTGTTGGTGTTGGTCTTCCTTTAGTATCATTTCCTGCTTCAATTGAAAATCCACTTTAGAAAACTGTTTAGCTGAAATAATGTAGTACTCCATGTTGACAACGGAAGAGAGGATAAAACAATAAATATATCGCTGCACTTTACTTATTTACTGTATTGCTTGCTCACTGTCTCTCACTCTGCAGATGTGGAGTCACAAGACCAATGTCTGGAATCATGAGCGCCTGCCTCACCTTGAATCAGTTCTCTGGCGATTGTGATCACTCCTCTGCACACGAATCACGTTACACACACACACAGTTGGTGGCAAAAAACACTGTACATTATATAAATAAGCAAAATTATGTAAATCAACTTATATATTAAATGTTTTTTAATCATTTTACTGGCATCGTACAGACAGGAGGAACATTCTTCCATCGATACATATCGATATACAGTACAAATACATATATCCAGCAGCTCTGTGACGTAATCATGGAGGAGTGGAAAAGCATTCCAATGGCAACCTGTGAAGCTCTGGTGAACTTCATGCCCAAGAGAGTTAAGGCAGTTTTGGTAAATAATGCTGGCCACACAAAATATTGACACTTCAGGAACTTTCACTAAGGAGTGTACTCACTTTTGTTGTTGGTAGTTTAGACATTAATGGCTGTATATAGAGTTATTTTGCGGGAAGAATAAATTTACACTGTTATATAAGCTGCACACAGACTACTTTTCATTGTATCAAAGTGTCATTTTGTCAGTGTTGTCCCATGAAAAGGTAAACTTAAATATCTGCAGAAATGTGAGGGGTGTACTCACTTTTGTGATACACTGTATATATATACAGTACAGACCAAAAGTTTGGATACAACTATGTGTCCAAACTTTTGGTCTGTACTCAATACAGACCAAAAGTTTGGACACACTTTGTCATTGAATTCAATGAGAAGGTGTGTCCAAACTTTTGGTCTGTACTGTGTATATATATATATATACACACTGTGTTGGTGCAGTCTGTAATTTGTCTTTTACGCATATATTCTATTGTTGTACGGTTATTTTTAAACTTGTGAAAATAATAATAAAAAAAATCCACCTCTGTATTGTCCTGACTTCGCGCATCCCTTTTTTAAAATATTGAGAAGCTGAATTGTCCTGCGGCTATAGCCCCCAGGTGGCATTACTGGTCATAGTGTTTCACAATTTAAGTTTTTGACACCGCTCACGTCACAACAAGGTTACTCAAGTAAATATTCTGATTGAATGTAACTACTGATCGCTGCACATTTCATTCATGTTACTTTGCAGCAGGGAATTTGTCCAGAAGCACCAGAAAGTAGACATGAGGTTCATGACTTTTAACGGCCTGTTAGCCATGCTATTTATTTAATTTATTTTTTGGGAATACAAAATTTCTTTAAAAATAATCTCGCAACCCTTTTTATCCCCAAATGATCTCTTCATAAAACGGGATGTTCTTTGAAAGTTAGCCTTATCCACTCTGTTATATAACTCATGTGGCAGTCCCAGGGACATCCATGAGAACAAAACATCCTATTACATCAGAAAGAAACCGCCACAACTGATTACACAACATTCAAAAAACACTGATTTCTTGATTTATACATTCTTTCGTGGTGCATTTAGATACACTTGTTATTTTACAGCACATTCTTTCCTCCTTAAGTGAAATTGAATGAAAATAATTTCATATTTAGCACTGGGGCCGTTGGATACAGATGATAGATCTTCGTTGGATATGAGCTCTTACAGTTATGATTGGAGCGGGGTACTTCCTGCACAGCTCACATTGGATGCTTTCACATATGCATTTCTGTTATTAAAGTCCTTTCAATAAAAATGGGGGACAAATGTCGAGGTTGCCCTGCGTAATGTCTTACAGGCTGGTTCATAATATCATTCTCTGCTTACATTGTAGTCTGTATTTTGAGTTACAATGTAGGTGTCTGGTGCTTCCTTCTCCCCGGCTCCAGTGACGAACACATGCTACACTGCTTCCTACATGCCATCAGAAGGTTGCCTACGCACCATCATCACAGTAAACTTGAAATCCTTTCCTGTCAGACAACACTGAGGGAAAATTGAATACATACATACACGGGACGCGCCTGATACCCAAACGCTTTGTTAAAGCCGCTCGTTTTCTGCCATTGCAGTATTAACTCTTCATCTCTACTGTCTGGTGCTGAAAAGGACTTTAAGGGGTGAAGATCCGATTTTTATTATTTTTTATTTTTTTGCATTCTACTGGATGATCCTAACAAAGACGGTGAGTTGTTGACATTATTACATTCAGCGCCATTTGCAGACAGGTAGCTATCCCAACTGTCCCAGCATAAACGCTGGACTTATCCAGAAAAATCTATTTTTATTTGCTAGACTGAACGTCCAACAAAGCGGTGATTTATAGCTATATGGCTTATCGCAGTTATATGAATGTTGCCTTAAATTAGTGAAACAGAAGTGTCATAAAAACGTATGACGTGTTGAATTGTTGCCATTTTTATTTCTTAGCCATCATTGCAAAGATGTTTTGCCCAGGCCGCACTGTGCAACAGCAGTCTGCACATTTACATGGCTGTTACAGTAGATATTGTAGTGAAGCCGTTATACATCGGCGCAATATGATGTCTTTTTCCAGCACAGATTAATCATGGAGACGTGATTGGGTGAATCCAGCAGCAGTGTCTCTGCTGAAAGTTCATTCTAGTCTCTTCGAATGGTAGTGTTGTGACATATATATATATATATATATATATATATAGTATAGAGTAGTTTATCCTGTCATCCATTTCTTTTGTCATTGATTTGTTAAGTTTGGGATTTAAACAATAATGTATACATCTTCATGGATGAGATTTTAGACCCAGATACAATCACACAATTGCCTGATCACCAAAGCTGCATATTATAGTTACAGTATGTGTTGTGGTAAGTTTTACGTTTAAATTATATTCAAATGCATTCAGGCTCTGTGTGTCTATATCTTGTTGTCTAATACAGTACGTTTTACAAGGTAAAGTCATTAAGAAAAGTTGTTTAAATACTAATACCATTTTAATTTAAATTGATTTTAATGTTATTTTATTTGCCTGTTATTGTGATTGTTGTTAATGTTTTCCCCAAATCCTATAGCCTTTATTTCACCTTTATCATCCTTGTGTCGTTAGAACAAAAGTGTCTAAACTTCCTGGCATTGGGGCTAAAAATGTCAGGTGGAAAGTATGGCACTGGCCACATAATTTTTTGTGTTTTTTAAATATAATTGCAAAACTTACTTTTTTGTCTTTACCTGTTCAAATATAAACTGAACTCACAATATTTTAATGGTATAAGTAAGTCATATTTCTGTAAATCATTGTAGATTTACAACATTAAAAAGGTCTGGTCAGATTTAAAATCAATAACAAGCCATTTGATAAATATTTCAGGTTGATTATGTTTTATCTACTTATGTGTTATTGCTCACTCTTGTTTGATTTTGTCCAGGTCAGTAGTTTAGTAAAAATCACAGGATATATGTTGTCCCTTTTACTATTATATTAAATTAAATTTAAAGCAAAAACCTGGATGAATACTTTGTGTTCCATTGTTGGAACACAAAGTATGGTATGGATCCACAAGGTATGGATGTTAAACCTCCTTTAACATTTTTGAAAGGCCTTTGACCTGTGAGAATTGCACCTTAATTTTGTTTTTAAATGTGAATCTGCATCAACTGCCTGGAAAACCAAGTTTAAGCTGGTCTTAAGTTGTGATGAAGAGCCGCCCAAAATTGTTTCAATGGTGACAAATGACACCCGGGCCACACTTTGGACACCCCTGCTTTAAAACTATGATCTTTACACATTGTCTAAAGCAGATGCAGTCTGTTGTACCTTTATTTAATACTGTACAGACAATTGTGTAATGCAAACAAAATCCCATTGTCTAATTTTGGTGAAGAAATCTTCACCAAAATTGCAAACTACCAGGAGCCAATGGGAGCCAATATATAACATGTTATATTAACAGAAAGAAGGTAAAAAAAAAAATTCATTTCTGGTCCACTTTTTTGTAAAGTTGAATAGCTTTCTATAAGCCTAGTAAAGTGGAGCGATAACCTTATTGTTTCAGTCCTTTTAAGTTTGCTAGTGTTTGCTAACTGTCTCATAAGTCAGAATTGTAATACATAGTTTGGTATTTTGATATAGATTGAGCAGAACTTCCCCAAATTGTTTTTCACTATCCATTATGCACCTTTTTTTCTAAGAGTAGAACATCTAATAATCGAGCTGAAACGAGCTGAAATATCGAGGTCTCCTTAATGTGGTTCACATTTAAAGACTAGTACGATAAACCAATATACTTGTTGTTTGTACACACTAAGATACCCTCTTACCAAAGTCCTACCATTACTAATTGGTAATGCCATTGTGTTTTCTTCTTTTACTAACGTGATGTTTCAGAAGCAGACCTTCTTTCAAAAGAATGCCTTCTTTTGAAAGAAATTGCAAGAGGGCTTTATGTGTTTGGAGACCAGGAGCCCAGCAGGTAACTGAAGATGTCACATGGTGACGGGAGACAGCACTGCATTCCATTCATTTCTATGGAGTTTGCGCGGTGAGGAGACAGTCGCTTGTACTCATCCCAACAAGAGAACAGTGTAATTCTTTCATGTGAAATTTCTAGCTTGTACAAGTAGACATGCAAACATGGGCTAGCGACGCTTCAGAAGAAGTCTTTGAAGGCCGCAGATCAAAACAAACTATATTCCGGTGTTTACAGCCTTGTCCGAACTCAGGGGTTGCATCCTTCGGAGGCCGGATTTGTAGGCGGGTTATATCATAGTGCGGCAACAAGGCCTGTCCAAATTCGAAGAGTCCTCCAAATGCAGCCGACTAATACATCCTTCTTTTCCCCAGATTTAAAGGATGGGTCAGGTGTATCCTTCATGGCCTACACTATTCCATGATTCATTGTGGGTCCAAACTGGATGGGTATTCGGGCAAAGTGGCCATGGCAGTAAAGAGTGGCAAATTATTTTGCTATGTACCCCTTGATGTTATTGATTATATGTGGAAGTTTCAAGCATGCGCACAACACTAGAGGGCAAACAGACTATTCTTTTACATGCCATCCATACCTGCGCTGCCGCAGTAGAACAATTCTGTTAACTAAATGAAGCCTGGAGATTTAGGTGTGAATAATTTAGTGCAGTGTGCCAAAACAAAGGGAGAAACAGCACAGAAAAACATTCAAGAACAACTCGAAACCACTTTTTTATCGCTCTCTGTGTAGGATGTTACACGCAGACTTGTTACCATAGCGAGGTAAAGTCATTTTATTCAGCACATTTTCAGCAACAAGGCAGTTCAAACTGCTTTACATGAATTAGAATGAAATACAAACAAAGCAAACCAAAAGAAAAACAAAAAGGTAAAAGTATTAAACTACATATTGGTTCCCCATATTTAATAACAATAAGTAGTCCATAATTTCTAAACTAGTTGATCTGGATTCTTGTTCTGATAAAACTAGATGATGGCTCTCCATGTTTGGTAAGATTAGTTTTTTAGTATAAAACTAAATGTTTGTTCCAGTTGTTCTGGGTTGAGTTCTAGATTTGTACAATATAAAGCTAAATGTTGGTTTTCCATGTTTGATTCTTGTTCTGGGTTGTTAAGTATATGGTACTTTCTTAGTTTGTTCTAGATTTGTAAACTAATAGGAGTTCTTTAGGTCTTGCTCCAATATTAGAAGTATAAAGCTAAATGTTGGTCTAAAGTAATAAGTACTTCATAGTTTATAAAAGTAGTTAAATTTTGGTCTAAGATAATGAGTACTCCACAATTTCTAAAAGCAATAAACTAAACAGACAGACAGGGCAAATAAATTACATATCAGAAAAAATAGGCACATGTAGCAGCATTTAGACAGCAACATGCAAACATGAGCCAGCAAAAGGCAGTGTGGTTAGGGAGTGTGTAACTGTGGTCACGAGATGTGTTTGCAATAAGTCAATCGAGGCACAGTCTCTGATACTGTGGTATTATCTAAGAGCAAGTGCTTGACAATTGCACTTATGTCTTCAGAAAGGGAGAGGAGATGGGAAGGAGTGTCTTTGTTTAGATATCTTCCAGGAGATTTGAGCTAGCCAGCCAGCCAAAGCTGACACAGGGGAGCCAGTTCAGATGCACACAATATGCTTTAGGTTGGGTAGATTTTAAATTTCAGTCTTCCCTACAGTCTCACCGGTACATCTCTTTTGATTCCAATCATCAAATTTAGTGTGGCTGTTCCCGCTGGACCAAAACTAGCAATTTCTCCAAGATTGGTTCCATCCCATTATTGAGTTTTAGGGTCCACAGCCGATCTGTGAATCTCGGCAAGAATCGCATCTAACTTGCGCCCATAGCACGTCAGTCTGTTCGCTAGTCGGCCCAATTCATCACAAATTTGTTGACATGCCAAGTCCAGAGATCCTGTTATCATGAATCCAAATAAATCCAGGATGTATCCTGCCAGGCTGTCCTTTGCCCAGTCTTGTTGAGAAAATGTTATCAATTGCATTGAGAGACCAGTTCACCAGATCCATAATTTGTAGATTCAGAGGTTGTGCAAAGAGAAGCGCCAAAAAAGCAGGACAAAAACAGCCAACAACGCCGCTGTATGTTTTAGGATTCAACACCAAAAGACGCTCAGACATTTCCCACACAAAGAACAAAACATTCAGTACATTACAGTACTACAGTATGTTTTTAAGCTTGAAGTATATTTTGCAATTAAAATTAATTAACAAGCAGAAGCAGCTGCTGTGATTGATCTGATTGTTTGGTGAAGGAGTGAGGAGTGAAACAGTTTTTCTACTATAAAATTAACGTTTATATTAAAATTGTTTGTATGAAGTAAACTCGGAGAATATTTCTGTTATTTTTGTAAGTAAAAAAAATACTCTTTTTGAAACCAGAAAACTCTCCGCGAGTGCTTTTTATTTTGAGTGAGTCGAAAACCTCCTCCTGAAACAGTACTCTGGCATTTTTGCCAGAGTAGTTGCCAAACTACTCTGGCTGGTAGTTTGGCAACTACTCTGGCTACTCTTGTTATGATGCAAGAGTAGCCACAACAGACCTGCATCTCACTTCACAGCCTGTGTGCGTAGCTTATCTCCTCTTTCCTTCACACTGCGCAATCATGCAGTGCTGCATGATTGCAAATCTTAAACGATGCTATAACGTTCTGAGGGTACGTTAGACAAGGCTTCTGAATGTTGGTGTGGCCTCTAATGCCTAGTTCATGTGGCACAATTTAAAATTTTTGGCCCCAATGTTCCCCTTACAACAATTTTAGAACGTTCTGAGTTCTAAGATTATCACTTACGATAATCGGAACCGATCATCCTGCCTGTGTGATGAGTTACGACTGATCAGGCCCAGTCAGTAGAACGTCAGGACTGCTCCGATCTAAAATCAGACATATTCATCATGTTGGATTTTTTTGGCTCTTTTATAGTGTGTGTGGTTTTCCCTGACTGGGTGCGAACACTGTTGAATGTGACAGGTAGCCAATCAGAAAGCGCAGTGACATAAGCACGGAGAGGAATCCCAAACAGCTGATATGACACAATTGAGAGTCCGGTGGACATCAGAGATGATATGTCGAAACAACATGAATGTTTATTCAACATTTCATACAAGGAATATCAACAAAAATGATAAGGAGAGGAACTGGAGCAAAATTGCTAACGCAGTTGATAAACCCTGTAACTTTTCAGCTATCATTAAGCTGACAGTTATAACAATAAGTTTATTCATTCAACCAGGGATTGGCCCTGACACTAGTCACGATACAGCTGTGACTCGAAAAAACATTATTTTGTACAAAAGCCTGGTTTACAAGGCAAGATTTTAAAATTAGTGTACTTATCTATTATTTTGTAGTCATTGTTTTCAATGTAAACTTCAAAACAGTAAATATATAATCATATAATTAATTGGAGACACTAAATGAAACGACAGAACAGAAAACAGTCTAAACACAGTGTAAGAAAAATGTTAACTACAAAAAATCATCTCACCTCCATACCATAGTGCAGCAAATAGAGCGGCTGCTCCCACCGTCTTTTATCCAATGCCTTTTCTTTTTGTTGGGTCTTTTAAATCGAGTCCACAAACTATCTCTACTGCTTCTACATCATCATCTGTGGTTGTTTACTCTAAATTCACGTTTGGTATGGAGGATGTTTTACGAGATTATTTTCAGGAACCGGGATGTTCGTGAGTGAAATCGGTTCATGTGTACAAAAGCTGCTCCTGTCGGATGCACGAACCGATCGAACCTGTTGTACTTTTATTGGCTCGTGTGGTGACAGAGGTTAAGAAAATCTGCCTACAATTCTCAAATCATGCTGTGTGAACCAGACTTAAGACTCAGAAGCTCCTCTCATCTCGTTCACTGCCCTAACGCTCTCTGACTCTGGTCGTTATGGCAACGTTTACACATCTTTTCAAAATAAGATACAGATGCGCCACAAAAACTAACATTTTATTTTCATCAAAATTTTAACTCACAATAATGACAAATCAATGGGGCCCTGAGCTTGTTTCTCTGCAACAAGACTGTTCCATCTGGAAGTGATGAGAGACAATGTGTTAAAGTGCGGATGAGAGGTGGTGAGGTAGACACTGTAGACCCAGGTTGCTGAGCTGTTGATGATGGTTTAATATGACAAAGATTACAAAATCCATGCAGCACAGGTGAGCAATCTCAATCTCTGGTTGAGCACCTAGCCTTTGCTCACCTTTTGTCATTTTTTGTCTGGTAGTAGACAAAGACAATGACACGACACGACAGAATAGACAAGGACCCGACAAGGAACAAGAGACTCGGGTGGATTTATATACACAGGGGGTAATCAGGGAACAAAAGACACAGCTGGGAGCAATCAAGGTGTAGACGGGACAACACAGAGACTCAACTGAACACAGTAACATAAATAAACACACAGAAAACACAAATCCTCACACAATGACACCCAAATGCTTATGCAGAGGGTGCTTGGTCTCTTGAAGTGGCGAAGCAGTTTGAAGGCTTCATTGCTTCATTACCGAGCCGGTCGCCGCATATTATGCAGAGCTGGCTTGGAATGTGGGAATAACCTACTGGGATAAAGCCACTCTCATGTCTCTTCTCTGGGGTTTTCCCCTTCGCAAAGAAACTTTCCAAAATGTTTCTTACTCATTTTGCTGCTTGTGGGCTCAATGTTGGTGCGCAAGACGTAACCGAGACAATACAGTTAAAGGATTTTCAAAATAAATGCAACCCCTGATCAGAACACAGATCAGTATTGCTATTGTAAAACACTAGAACATTTAATCAGTTTATTTCACAATAATGGAATAACCCTGATGTCCCCTCTGTGAAAACTCGGACTATGCTAAAATATAAACCCGACCTAAACTAGGTTGACCCACTTCTATGAACTTAGCAGGAACTATGATGTGGGAATTTTTCAGCCATGATTCGAGAGCACACATTTTCAGTCTGAAAGCAGGACTTCATGTCTTTCTTCTCAAAACTTTTAATGCTTGTACTCAAAACGTATTGCACTCAGAGCTTGTCTCTGCTCGGCGCAAATCTCCACTTGCAGAACTCTCTGCTTGCTTACGAAACATTTTCTGCTTGCTTTTGGAACAAAAATGCACCGTGGCCTGGCAACCTCTCAGCCAATAGAATGAAATATTGTACTGGGTGCGTTTGTTTCCTTCTAGCAGGTGTGCCAGTGTGGCCACTATCGACTGTAGCAACCTGCGCCACCCACTGGAGAAGGGAGAAACGTCAATCTCAGCTTTCTGCTCTGTGTTACACTGAACATCCGCCAGCAGTGTGCTACTGATCTCTAATAGCCTTCTGATCAACCATGTTACAACATAGTCATGACATGATATCAGTCTGTCTATCTATCTGATGGATTGTAGCTACAGCTGCCCTTGGGTAGGCTGACAGAAGCGAAGCTGCAATTTTTTGTCGGTCAGATGGTCAGCAGACAAGTAAGGTGGGTGAAGTGTCTTCCCCAGGGATCAAACAACAAGGGCGGGCAGATCGGGAATTGAACCAGCGATCCACCGATCCTAGCGCTATTGCCATCACCACCACATTACATCCAACAACACAACAACTTCGTACCATTGCTAAATTATTTTAGCTTACTTAGATTTTTTAAAAATCTCCGGGAAAGTTTGGTTTTCGTCTGTTATGTTTATGGCCTTCAAGATGGCAGTCTTATCCCACCACCCACTGCGCCAAAGACTATATCCACAACAGTGACATCATATTCCAAAGCGCTATGCAACATTATGATCTTGGGGGTGTGGCTGGGTAGCGGCAGGTTTGCTATGTTGAGAAAAAGAAGATGAATGAAGATGAAGCTTTGGAAACAAAAATGATTTGACAGCAGGACTCTGTGACTAAATAATCATCACGGTATCTGTTTTTTCGAAGGACTGTCTACAGTCTGTCCAATTTCGTTATAAACCATGTAATTTTATTGCATGGTTTCTATAATGACAATAATGATTATTATTATTATTATTATTATTATTATTAGAGCACAATTGTTGGCTATTTTATTGCAAATTGGAATTTGTATGCCAGTAAGTCCTGGAGTCTGTTGGATGAAATCTCCCTGCAGTAAATACCCACACCTAATAGTGTTCAAGAGTCATCGACTACTGGAAACACAAATGAGAAATAGAAGGCTAAGAAATGTGAATTTATTGTAGAGGATATTGTCATTCGGCTATTTATCAATCATATTGACACTAGATGGTTTTTAAATATATTTAATAAAAATAATATATTTTAAAAATATATATTCCTTTAAAAATAAGTTTATCCATGCATGGAATGCAGAACTTTTAAGAAAATGGAAGCCAACCATTTTCCTAATGGTTGCAAATAACTGTATTAACTACTAATAACATAGTAGTTATTTGGCAAGCATATTCATTTCATGCAGTTTACCTTATTTTACTTTCATTGCAGAAACTGTTTATTTCAGATTTTTTACAACATGTATATGCACATCTGGTAGAATCACAGTTTTTCTTTGTGTAAGAAATACACACAGTAAACTGAATGCTGAAGCCTGAATCCTGGTAAGAAAACCTTGAGTAATCTAGCGAAGTAGTATCCAACACAACAACAGCACTGCTTTGCTTAATGATGATTGTTTGGACAAAGATTAGCTAAAGAAACACAAAATAAAAAAAATAAAAAATTGAACCTAATCAGACCTTAAAGGTTAAAAATTAAGTTAGTCAATACACTGAATGCAAATTGCCTGTTGTGAACAACTTGTGTCTTGAGGTGTAGTAAACGGTGACCTTCACTGGCCTTTCTAAACACAAGTACTTGGTTTAGAACGTTTTAGAACTTAGTACTTCAGTACGTAGTGCCTAGAAAGGTTGAAGGGAAGGAGAGGTACAAACCTGGTGAATCACAAAGTACAGACTATGAGACAGCCGGCTTCATCTAGCCTCCACATCTGCACACAACAGCCTTTAATCCCACACACTGCCAGATTAATTTTAAAGCCGCTTTTAGAGCTTAAACTCAGTGTCAGAACTCTTAATGCAAACCAACATGCAGCTAGAAATACAAATGTGCAAAGTAGAGCTTGAAAATATCACTATTTTTCTTCTGTGTTGAACAATTCTGACCAAATTTGTAATTAAATCACAGAGCAATAATTCATTTCTAGTTTTATAATCTAGATCCATACTTAGATCAACATCTGATCCATAACTTTGATTTTATTTATTTATTTCAAACAGATTTTCAAAAATAAGAAAACAAGCAAATCAGTAGGACAGCGAAAACGTGCATACATAAACAAGAACAAAATAATTTGTTTCTCTAGCAATAATTTGTTCTGGTTTAGATTATTGTAACCATATATAAATATATAAACAAAATAAGTAGGATGCTATCCGAACAGACAGTGAGGAATAACCAGTGACCATTTTCATCCATTTTACTTTAAATTATCTGACCCTGGAAGTTAATTTTGCTATTTAGAAGAATAGCGACCCCTGCTGATCTTAAGGAGTCATGACAAAAATAAGCTTAATCTCCCCATTGTTTAGACCTGGTGTGTCAAACTCCAGTCCTCAATGCTGGTATCCTGCAGTTTTTAGATGTGCCACAGGTACAAAACACTGGATTGAAATGGTTTCATTTCCTCCTTCTTGTGTAGATCAGTTCTCCAGAGCCTTAATGACCTAATTATTCTGTTCAGGTGTGGTGCAGCAGAGGCATATCTAAAAGTTATAGGGCAGTGGCCCTCCAGGACTGGAGTTTGACACCTGTGATTTAGACTAAAAGTTGCTGTCTTCATGCTTTGAATGAGCTTCCTGTAATATTATGTTACAGAACAAATGTAAACTTTTCCTTTTAGTTAAGTCTCTCAAGCCTCTTGCATTAACTGTGAAAAGTTCACTTATCAAGTTCAACATAGAAAATGAATTCACAAAGTTCACTTATTATTAACAGTGAAAGTTCACTTATCAAGTTAAACATAGAAAATGAATAATAATAAAAAAAGAAAAACATCTGAACAGTACTTGGATGGGCTTTTTTATTTCTTTTTTTTTTTAAATTTCCTTTATTTAAGCAGTTAAACCCTGTTGAGATCTAGATCTCATTTTCAAGAGGGACCTGGGCAGAAGTTTGCGATACACAGCAACCTGGTTACAAAATAAAACTAATTAATACATATGCACAAGTACCTGAGAAGAAATTGAAGTGTAGGTAACAAAACTCTTAAAATTACAAAATTACCTGAACCCGGAAAAGTAATTCGTTTTCCATTGATAAATGCGTATGAATCTTTAAACGCCACCTTTATCCCAGCTTTCCGTGCTTGCTTTGGGCCACACAGCCAGTCGTGCTTCCCAATCTTCTTTGGTGAGATCCTCAGCGAATCAGATTTTGAGCTCTCTCTGTCGTGTGTCTTCATCTTTTTTCACTTTTAAGCCATTAATATACAAATTTCCTTCGTCTTTTATAGTGGTCTGATTATTCAGCTTTTCTTTCTAAAGCTTGGGCTTTCTTTGTCAGTTCGCATTTGTGGTTTTAAGTTGTGTTATCTCTTTTTCCATCTTTTCGTTTCTAGCTTTACAATCTTGGATTTTGGGGCTGCTAAACTCCACCGCTTTAGCTATATTTGCAGTGGAGAGCATGTTCCGTTTAATTTCTTCACCAAAGTTCAGCATCATTTTCTGTAGATTTTCAACTGCTTCTAAAATCTTGGCATTAGATGGATTTGAACTAACCACCTCGTCTCCCAATGTCTTCTTGTGTGGTACTGGGGGTGTGCACCATGATGTTAAGGCATTTTTAGGCCCTTTGGTATTGGTGTCCATATTTTGTGGGTGTCAGTAGATGTAGATGTGTGTTAGCAGAACCTTTTCAGCTTTTTTGTTAGCATTGCTATTAGCCATTATTGTTGTTATTTTTCTCTTGACTGTTATCTTACACGTTTTCACTGGACGCTTTTTTTAAAATTAATATTATTATTTCAGGTTGATACTCCTCTTTTGTGCCAAGTCAGGATTTCATAGATGTTCAACTATGTATTTTTTGAGCTTGCTACCCAGAGCTCTTCACAGCTCTTAACAATAACTTTATATTGTATATATATATACGCAATCTAAAGTAGACCTGAAATAATATTTGAAGCATCTAAATATATCCATACAGTTGTTCCTACAGAAACATTAATGGAAGTGTTGCTTCTGGGAAAGTTAGCATTAAATGTTCCATACAGCAAAAATGTCTAGCTGCAATGCATTAATTAATTAATGCAGTGTGGCTCAGAAATTACAGGGAAACATTTCTTTATCACAGTTAAACTGTGAAAGGAGCTCACCTGTGATTCAGAAATGTGTTGTCCTTCTTCTTCTCCTTCTGAACGCGCAAAAATAGCAGAAATTTGATTTCAAAGACTAGCCGCATCCTGATAAGGACCAGGCCTACAGGGCTCTCAGCACCATGATCTAGCACTTGCTAGTTAGCAGCCTTAGCTAGTGCACTGGGACTATACTGTGGTGAGTTCAGGACACCACAGTATCCTGAGGCATTGCTCAACTGTAGGATCAGAGTTAAAAGAATCTTGCTGCAGATGCTGCTGGATCAAGCAGAAATACAAACTAGATAATTCTTTGTTTACATGACAAATAACAGTAACTCCATTAACTGTAAACCATGCTGTTTAACACAATAACAAAATGAAAAACTCTCCAGATTATTCTCAACTAATAAAAGTTGATTTCACCATTTTTATGCTTTTAAATAACACTAGAATAGCTCTTTATTGAAGTTTCACAAATCAGATAAAGGTTTCACAAATCCGACACTTGGTTTTAAATATTCTGCTATTAGTTGAGAATAATCCAGTCCAGGTTTGAAGAGTCTAGGTGTTATTGTTTTTTAGCTAGAATAAATTAAAGATGCTGACCGTAGTGAAAAATTAGGTGGAAATGCCCTTTAGCCATTTCCTGAATTAGAAGCTGCATTTGGAAACCAACTTCAGCTTGGTCCAAGCAGCAGGGCCTAACATACAGTTCTCTTAATGTATGACAAATCTATGGGCGACATAAAATTAAACAATCCCAAATACATCATTTAATCAAATCCTCTCATAAATGATGGTGGCATCGGCTGTAGGAGTTTGCCCTACAATCGGTGGATCGCCAGTTCCATCCCTGGTGTCCCTTTGAGATTTCAGTTTGATATATGAAAGGCATTATACATTTAATAATTAAAAAAGAAAAGAAACCAAAATATCACACCAGCATTCTATTCTTTGTAAATTATTTTTGCAGTCTGGTTTAAGGTTTTACATAATTAATATTAACATCAGCAAAATTTGTAATTTTGGCTGATTAATACCGTTAACTTTAGGTTAATTAGCTGCTAGCAACATTACCATATTTTTTATATGAATTTTACAATTACTTAGATATTTACAATAGATTTCTGTGTTTTCTTCATTTCATGACCGTCAAAATCACTTGAAATATATTTTTATTGAGTTATTGTAATTCCATGTATTTTCTTCGGTAAGGTTGTTCTTCTTTATATTACGGTCAGAAACTTTTGATATTTTCCAATATTTTAACTGTGAAATTTATGGACTTTATTTACAGTGTTGACTTACGGTAATTCCATGTATTTTCCACGCTACTAAAATGTTTTGGATATTACGGTCAGAAACTGTTGGTATTTTACCATTTTTCACTGTAAAATTTACGGACTTTTTTTTTACAGTGTACACTGTGTACACAATAATTACGCAAGTTGTAGTTCTGAGAATTAATTTTATTGTTTAACAATTACAGCGCTCTCGGCACTAGCGGAACAAGTCACCGTTGGGCCGGGGCTAATGACCGGGCCCTTTATAAATAATAAAGCTCATAATATAACTTTACAACATAGACATGCCTGCAACAGCAGGGCTTACAAGCTTCACCACCACAGACAGCGACTCTGAAGTCCATAAAACAGACATAAAGTATAGCAAACCAAGAGAACAACAGAAACATCAGGTTCCGTGGTCACTAATGATGAAACAACACAAACTCAAAGCAGTTCAGCACCACGGATAGCGATCGGATAATTTTGACACTATCTGGATAATATCTGGATAATTTTGACACTATATTTCAGCTCAGAGCCTGGAGCAGCTAGCAACTGCTGAAGCTAGGTTTATTGTTGATGTGTTGAACCAGGTATGCAGCAGTGCACGTTGAAGCGGACACATAGCGGCACGCGCCGAAACCCCCAGCTCACGCAGCGTGTCGCAGCACCTCGTGCACCGCCACCTCGAGTCTTTGTAAACAGGTGTTCTGACTATCAGTGCTACCGCGTCAGATTTTCCTACCGTATCACGGATAGATAGCTAAGTCTATCTGTCGGTGCTACACATCTAAAACTTACGGTGGGTGGCCCTGAGGTGCAAACCACTACAACATTAACGTATAACGAAAACACTACAACATCAACAAAAGCACTACAACATTAATGAAAACGGAAAGGGTATGTCCCATTTGGAGACCTGAGAAATCGCTGATTGGACAATAGGCATGAATACGTATTCGCTGAGTCCTACCTACGTCACCGCCATCTTGAAAGTGGCAGTGGAGAAAACCTGCTGTGTGGACTAGTTTCAACGGTTTTACTGTACAAAGTGGACCCACTGCCTTTACGTTATGTTTTTTAATTCATATCTTGAAATAGCAAATGCACATTGAATTATGGAATTGTGTTAATATGTTCATGAATACATCATTGTAAATGTATGTGTGTGTGTCCATCAATAAAAACGATTTATCAGAATCAGCTGTATCAAATGTAATTATTGTGCCCCAAAACAATGAAATAATCACATCAAAAAGTTTGAAACGTTGTCCTTTGCTTTTTTTCCCCATTCCTATATAATAATGTATAGGATTGTGTCACTGGCATTCATTAACTTGAAATATTTTTCAGAATGGCACTTTACGAAGTTCGGTCCATTTACTTGTATTAGCTTGCTGGTAGATAAGCCACTTTCAATATGGAGGACGCTATAACGTATCGCAACAACGGGCCGACCCGTTCAAGCGATAACTTCCTGTTCAAAAGCACTGTCAGCGATTTCTCAGGTCTCCGACTGGGACATACCCTTTCCGTTTTCGTTAATGTTGTAGTGCTTTTGTTAATGTTGTAGTGTTTTCGTTAATGTTGTAGTGGTTTGCACCTCAGGGCCACCGTAAAAAACTGCTGCCGTCATGTTTACAAACCGAAAACTATAGTTATAGTTGTGTTAATGTTAAATATATTGGATAACATTATTTGAGTGACGGGACTGAAGTGGAAGCTTAAGAGTTATGCTTAGCATAGCATTGGAACAATTTATATACATGACGAAACCACAAGAAGATCACTTCCTTTATCTGAATATCCTACCCATTTAAAATGAAAAGCTATAGATGTATGCACTAATCCTTTTATTCGAATATCCTACGTTTTTAAAAGTATTTTAAATACAGAGGTGTTTGTAAGAATAAAACGGTATCAGACAGGGAAAACAGATTTTTATTGAAATTAAACACAGACATCTACAAACAAATCACCGCAACTCTTTTTTGCACATTAATACATTGTATGACAGACTTTATCAAATGCAGCGCAGCCACAATGTGTCCACCGAACTGCGCAGGTTACTGTGCTCCTGATATGATAGGATATTCTATACAGTACACTAATATTACTATTACACAGCTTCAATCCCTCATAGTATCGTTACCAATCTATTTAGCAAGGTTTAATAAATAAAAAAAGTGTAATTAAACTAAGATATTTTAAAGTATAGGGACAAAATAGCCCACAAAACAACGTATTTTGTCCTAATTAACCGCCAAACAAATTACAGTAGTAACGACATTGCAGACAGCAAACTAAAGGTTATAAATATGTTGACAAGTTGCCTGTCAGGTAAACTACAAACATTCAGTAATAGGATCATAATGAAAGTCAGGTATAAAATAGATTAAATAAAGATTACCGTAATCTTCGATTAAATAAAACCCATGAAACGAAACTTATTATTAAGTTTATATTATTAATTAATTTGGTCAATTATTAAGACTTAAAAGAAAGATTAGAGCATTCCTGCATGAGTTTAGAAGATGTCTGTAAAAGTGATGTAAACTAATTTTAGTATGTTTATGTTTTATCTTATAAATATTGTTGGTTTTAATTTCATACTTTTATGTAATTTAACAGCTGTTGCCATGACCACAGATGAAGTGGAAAGTCACCAGAAAAAGCCAAAGCAGCAGCAGGAAGAAGCTGGCCAAGATTCTCAGCTGCATTGTCATGAGGATGGCAACCTCCAGCCTCAAAATCAAAATTCTACCAGCCGTGGTCTCTCTCGCCTCTTCTCTTCCCTCCTTAAACGGCGTTCACAGTATGACAGTGAAGGAGGACAGAGAGAGGATGAGGAAGATGAAGCTAAAGCTCCTATTGCTGATCCTGAACCTGAATTGAAAATAGAGGGAGAGGTTGCCTTGGACCAACATTCAGTCAGCAGTGCAGAGGTTCAGGTAAGCTGTAAAAATGCATTTGCTGTCTTACAGATGTTTTAGATCTTAAATTTTAATATAAGGAACAAAACAATTTTTTATAATGATTTAGTTTCTCGATCAAATGGTTCTACTCCAACCAGCCTTACCCTTGTAAAATTATGAACACAATTTGAGGGTTTCATTGTCACTTTGCAGACAATATCGAACAGGGTAGAACCTATACTGATAACTCATTCAGGATGTCACACAAAGAACCCAGAACAACATTTAAAGCAGGACATGTCTCCCCTACCTCTGTTGAACACTGTTACATGACTCAATAATAAAAAGAACCAGATTGGACAAAAATGTGATCTACGGGGAAATTGAAAGGCCAGAACTAATTGATCTAATGGTTTCACAGTTCCATAAAACAGCACAGGTGTTTTAGAGAATATTCTGTAGGCTGGTAGGACTAATCTAGAATTTTTGGAGAATTTGTTTGCGCTTTGTAGGTGGAGTAAAACACGTGAAGAATTTCAGAAAAAGAACATCAGACCACTAATCAAACATGGTGATGATAGAGTGATGGTGTGGTTCTGCTTAGCTGTGTCAGGATCTTGTGACAGATCCATGAATTCTGCTCTCTAGCAGAAAACTCTGAAGGAAAAGATTTGGCATTCAATTCTGACTTATGTAGCTTATTTAGTGTGGCAAACATCCATCTCTGAAAAACAAAAGAGAGTTTTGGATTGGCCTAGCCTAGTCAAAGTCTGGACTCCCCTTGACATGGAGTGGCAACTGCTCACTTATACTAAAACCATGCAGTGGCAGAATTTATACACCACTGTATTGCCAGAATTAATACACCACTGTATTAATTCTGGCAATGAGTCTGTTACACAATAGTGAACTGTTGATGGTAGTTGTGTCTGCCAAGGTGGCACAACCACTTATTAGCTTTTGGAGTCATTTCCTTTTTTATGTAGGACCAGCTTGTTTGGATATCTTTTTTCCCTGTGATAAAATTTGTTTCTTGTTTTTACATAGTTTTTTTTTGTCTAAACATAAAATTTGTTTCATCTGAAACATTTAACTTTCATAAAACAAAACTTATAAAGCACTTTAAGTTTAAATTGATTTCTGTTTTTCTGATTTATTAGCTAAATTAATTGTTATCTGGATCCTTTAGAAAATGTGACAATATACGTTTCTGCCAAAATAAACCAGATGTTTATGAAACTGACTAAAATACAGATTTTTTAAATATTGTTCTTTAAAGGTAGAACATTAATTTGACCCTCTTGCTTTCTGTATCTTCCATTTATATAATTTATTCCAGAAGAAACATTCTCCTTGGAGGAAGTATGCATTTTATTAGCCATAAGCTTAATTGTATCTATATGTTCACCTATTACACTTCATTAGTTTAGTTTAACTCAGCCCCTAAAGACAAATGTAAAGCTGCCTACTGTCCAAACAAATTCTTAAAGAATTTAGAACAGAGTGTGGTACCATCATTAAAATTTAATTGTCAGGCTCCTCAGGCTGAAAAGAAAGATGCAACTGAGGACATGATTGGAAAGGTGGAGGAGAAGAATGACCAAAAGGGAGAGGCAGTGGTTCTGGACAAGGAGGAGGACAAAGAGAAGGAATTTGGTTCTGAAAGAAGGGGCAAGGAAGATAAAGCGAAGACAACAGAGGAGGAGGCCAAGACACCCAGAGCTCCACGTCGACCAAAGGCACTGCAGATCAAAGTCACACTGCTGGATGACGCTCTGTTTGAGTGCGAGTTGGATGTAAGGATTTTTAACTTTTCTATGTAAAAAATGCTTTATCTCTGTTAGTTGGGTTATACTTCAGTGCAGAAAGGCTGTCATGCTGTTCTCTGACATTTCTAAACACATGTTGTCTAAACCTTATATAAACAAGTAAATGTAAAAAGTACAACAGCTAACATCCCTTCACTACAGTGACTTTTCAATTATAGGGAACACCAAACAGCATTAGGAATGTGAGCAGCACTGATTTCCAATGATGTCATGTGCCTAAACCGTAAAAACATAAAAGCAAAAATAAAATGTTTTTAATGCAAAAAAAGTTTTTAAAAATAAAAAAAAGTTATTTTGAGTAGACTTAGATAATTACTACTAAAGAACACCAAGATTTAAAACTGCAGTAACTTTTATTTAAAAAAAAAAAAAAAAAAAAAAAAATATATATATATATATATATATATATATATATATATATATATATATATATATATATATACATGTATATATATATATATATATATATATATATATATATATATATATATATATATATATATATATATATATATTTTACAGATTTCTTAAGCTGACCATTATGTCATGACTAATATAAGAAAATAATCTGTGAAAAAAAATGTTTTGCAGAAATACACCCCTCAGTCACCAGAGCAAGGAGGAGTGTCTTAGTGCTGTCAGTCATTGCTCCACCATCCACTTGTTCTCTGCTATGGTTCAAGAACTAAGGCTTGTTAGCATTGCCACCGATGATGGTGGATAAATGGTTTTCCAGAGTTGTTTTCTCCACCAATAGTACATTGAGCAGCATTGTTTGACTGCATTAAGACCCTCTTCCTGGCTCTGATTGGTTACTTTTGACTTGGGACACTATGACAGCATACAGTATATTTGCACAAAAATACCTGAAAACTCCTCAATGAGATTACATCCTCTCCTTTCCATCACAAATTGGATGACCTTTTATGTCCCAGTGTGATTCATAACAAGTAGTGCAAAGTGCAGATATACACCCAGGTAAGTAAAGCATATCTAGCAAAAATTGGAGCAAAATTTTTGTTTAAATTTAAACTCTTCTGATTAAATTTAAAATATTTCTTTCTCTTGATGAAGTCTTCTTAATGCTTTGCAGTACACACAATCTAATTTGTTAATGAGATTAGATGTATGTGAGTGTGAACTTCATTGTCTTTCCATGTCTGCAAATATGTTAGAAACATGCCAAAGGCCAGGAGCTGTTCATGAAAGTATGTGATCACCTTAACCTTCTGGAAAAAGACTATTATGGCCTGGCCATCTGGGAGACCCCCACTATGAAGGTAAGAGCACTTATCATAAATCTAACATTTTCTTCCTACTCCATTCATACAAAAGAGTATCTTATAAAAATGTATTGAATAAATGAACCTGAGATTATTGTATTCATGGAGATTTAATAGACATCATACATTCTTCTTTTGTTCTGACAGACTTGGATGGATTTGACCAAAGAGATTCGTAGGCAGGTGCAAGGTGAGCGAAATATACAAATAAATTGCAGATTCTGTTTTGACTTCTTTGCATTATTATATACTTATTCCAAATCACTCTGGATTTTGTTCTTCAGGGGCCAATTATAATTTCACTTTTAATGTGAAATTTTACCCACCGGATCCAGCCCAGTTGTCAGAGGACATAACAAGGTACATCATGCATCCTGCTGTTTAGTAATTGGAATTTTATTGTATTTAAACTTCCCAGTTTTGCCCTAAGGGAGGTAAATGTTAGTGATTTTATGAGTTCTGTCATTTAATTTACAACACGACTTCAAACGGCAACAAATTAAAAGGTAAGAGTTTGATACAAAAAGTCTCTTTAGAGTTTGAAATGGAGCTGCAAGTCAAATTTGAATTATGCTAACAAGTGAAATAAATTTGAACATAAAAAGGACTGGTTGATAAGTTTCAGGTGTTGATGACATAATCTTAAAATGTGCAGCACTGGCTCCAGCTATACATAGAAAAAAAACCTCCTGTCTCATTAGTGGTGTTTTTATTAATTTCTTCCACTCCATCATTTAATGAGTTTCGTGTAAATTCAAACCCTGTTCAATTTCACTGCTGTATTCTTTAACACCTACACTTAAAATAATGAAAGTTATGAGTTAACATTAATGTCTGAAAAATAGCACAGCAAGTAGTGTGTTATGAAGACAGTTATGACAAGATAGGTCCATGCTGTGGGAATATCAGTTATTTTTTTACAGTAGAACTGTTAGATTTGACCCTTTGATTATGAGTTTGTATTTATTTTCCGTTTCTTTAGTCTTACACAAATATTCAAGTAATGTTAAATACTTTCTGTGAAAATTCTGTTAATGAAAGCATTACTATTCACTGATCCTCCTATAAGGCTGTGAGTAAGGTGAACTACTTAGATTTTACAGTATATGTGGCTGGAAGATGCATAATAGTGCCCCTGTAAGGACAATCAGATATAAGAAAATTAAAAAAATAAAAATCCTTGAGAGAGGTGTATTTGCATTGTTAGACAATTTTTATGCTATGGTCTCAAAATAACAATATTATCATTTATCACAATAATTTCTGGGACAATTAATCGCCCAGCAAAATTTGTAATTGTGTTAGGGGGGCAGGACATGAAATATCTCATTCACTTAAAAAAAAAACACAGCAAAACAAGTTGCTGTAAAACGCACCTCAGAACAGGGGTAAACAAAGAGTGTGTGGTGCTACAATCACAAGGGATTCAGATCAAAGCATTACAGTTCCACCTTTTATGGAACTGCAAATCACGTAAATCATGCTTTTTGCATAATTCACATGCAAAAAGCTAGGATTTAAAATCATGATATATACTCTTTAAAATAGTATTGCTCAAGTAGAAGTAAAAAGTACTTCTAGAAGTACATGTTTTGCGAAAACTTCTAATTATGTTCAAGTGTGATTGAGAGTCATTGCTTTTGGGCTCTTAATTTCAAATTTGGAGGAACAGATGACTTTCTTCAATCTATTTGCCTATACTCCGAACTGAACTTGGAAATAAATTTGTTCAGTTTTCTGCTTCATCTTCTTGGAACCAATTGCAGAAATACTTATAGGGACTGCCGTCTCTACATATTTTATGGCTGTTCTTATTGATAGAAGAAAGAATGAAAGCAGCAATGTAAAGAGACATACTGTATAACAACCTCATTGTTCTGGACTGGGATGATGATTTATTTGTCAGCAAGACAAAGATCCAAAGCATATGGACAAGATCTGAAAGGAGTGGCTCCAACCCCAGTCTGAAAGTCATGGAGTGGCCAAGCTAGAGTCCAGACTTGAATCCGATTGTAAGTCTCTGGAGAGATCTGA
Source organism: Xiphophorus couchianus (assembly GCF_001444195.1). Classification (NCBI taxonomy): domain Eukaryota; kingdom Metazoa; phylum Chordata; class Actinopteri; order Cyprinodontiformes; family Poeciliidae; genus Xiphophorus; species Xiphophorus couchianus. The sequence goes on from NC_040240.1 coordinate 27,012,669, forward strand.
ACATGTCTTCACAGACATCTCCCATCCAACCTGATGGAGCTGGAGAAGAACTGCAAAAAAAGAATGGGTGAAACTGCCTAAAGATAGCTGAGCTAAACTTGTGGCATTGGATTCAAAAAGACTTGAGGCATGAATTGCTGCCAAAGGTTGATCAAAAAAGCATTAAACCTGTGAATACTTATGTAAATTTGATTTGTTGGTTTTCTGTTTTTAACAAATTTACATAAATTTCAAAAAAACATTTTTTCATGTTGATATCATGGAGTATTTGTGTGTAGAATTGAGGAAAGAGATTAATTTAATTCAATTTGGAATCAGTTTCAACAATCCCTTTCAGACATTTTAAATTCAAAAATACTTTGCTGATCCCAAAGGGAAGTTAAATGTTGTTGTAACTCATATGAATTTGAATTCTTCAAAGAATTATAGTAGATAGTGATGACTGTTGGCAGGAAAGATCTGCCAAGAACTGCGGACTGTATTACAATGAATTTGAAGAAGCCTCTGACTGAAGACACTGTTTTTCCAACACAGTCTCATGAAAAGGATGGTCAGGGTTGTTCACAATTTTCTTGATTTTACATCGAATCCCTTTTTGCATTGTCTTCTCCAGAGGCTCCACAGTAGATCCAGAACAGAACCAGCCTTCTTTATCAGGCTGTTGAGCCTTTTTAGGTCTCTGGTTCTGATGCTGCTGCTCCAACAGATGACGGCAGAAGAGATGAAACTCTCAACAACAGACTTATAGAAGCTCTGCAGCATCTTGCTGCAGAGCTTAAAGGATCTTAGCTTCCTCAAGAAGTCCAGTCTGCTCTGTCCTTTCTTACAGCCTGCTTCACTGTTGTGTCTCTAGTCCAGTCTGTCCAGGCAAACACAGAGGTATTTATATTCATCAACCACCTCCACTTCTTCTCCCATGATGGAAACAGGATTTGATCTAACCCTGTTTCACCTGATATCTACAATTATCTCCTTTGTTTTGTTCACATTCAAGATCACATACCCAGCCTCTTGTCCATCTCTGATACACCCAACAACTGCAGAGCCATCAGAGTATTTCTGTAGATGAAGTGGGACTTGTGCTGGAAGTGTGAAGTGTATAGAGTGAAAGGAATAGTGAGAGTACAGTTCCCTGTGGTGCTCCTGTGTTGCTGACCACCTGGTTAGACACTCAGTTCTTCAGTTTCACAAACTGTTGTCTGTTTGTTAGGTAGTCATATATAGATCAAGGCGATTGTTGAGGCCTCCTCTTGTGTCTTCTAGAGTTTCACCCAGAGAAGATCAGGCTGCATTGTGTTAGATACACTGGAGAAATCAAAGAGCATGATTCTCATGGTGCTGCCTGCTTTGTCCAGATGACAGTGGGGTTTGCTGAACCAGTGTATGATAGTGTCTCCAACTCCATGACAATAAGCAAACTGCAGGGGGTTTTGATATTTGCTTGTTTGCGTTCTCAAGTTGGCCAACAGGAGTTTCTCCAAGACCTTCATGATGTGGGATGTCAGGTCATTGATCAGTCAGTAATGACAGAAGGGTGAGTTTTCTTTGGTATTGGAACCAAAGGGAGCAGCAACATCTCCTGATTTGGTCCTAATTTTGCTTCCACAAGACAAACCTTTGGAAGAAGAGTCCATGACTGAGGTGGAAGATGGACGGGAAAGCTGTGGGTCAGAGGAAGGTGGGATGTCTGTTTGTGTGGGTGCAGGAGAGGATGATAATGAGCTTGTCCCCGAACTGAGCCTGTTGTAGAACATGTTCAGCTCTTTTGCTTAAGTTCAGACTTCCATTAAAAGCCCATTTCAATTTTACTTGAAAAATTGTAACTGTTAAATTATTTCTGTTTTGTACATTAAAGGTACTACCTGTGTCTGCAGCTGCGGAAGGATATCCTACAGGGCCGCCTTCCTTGCTCATTTGTTACCCTGGCTCTGCTAGGTTCTTATGCCTTGCAGTCAGAGCTGGGTGAGTACGACCCTGAGGTGCATGGCAATGATTATGCTAAGGAGATGAAAATGGCCTCAGGTCAGACAAAAGAGCTGGAGGACAAAATGATGGAGCTGCATCGTACATATAGGTGAGATTACAGTCTAAGTCAACCAGTGATGGAAATGGTTTTTACATTCCCAAATTATGATCTATGTCTTTATTAATAGAGTTCTATGTTTTGTGGACTGTATTTTATTATCTGAGGCACTTTAATTGTGTTGTTCAACATTGTTCTTTGATTTCTCCAGTGTATCTAACACAAAGCAGCACATTATTAATGAATGGCTCATTCATTAATAATGTAGAAAGATATATTTTGGTTTTACTATTTTTCAGTGCATAAATTGTTACATTTCTGTTTCCTTCTTTTGGCAGGATAATGTGTCCAGCTCAGGCAGACCTGATGTTTTTGGAGAATGCCAAAAAACTCTCTATGTATGGGGTGGACCTTCACCAGGCTAAGGTAAGCTTAAGTGGGCTTTTCAGTTTAATTTCCCCAACATTCATGTACAAGTCATACAATAAAGGATGCAAGAGGACATTGGCCCACTTGGCTGCCGCTTCCCCATGTAATTAAGATTGTCAAAAGTTTGTTTAACATTACTGGCCTTGCTTTCCTAACTGTTTTTGGTGTTCTCTGAAGCTACATTACCTCTGAATTTTACCTCAGTCTGGTTATTTGCTATTAAGGTGTGGTTTTTCTACCACGGCTGTGCATAGCTAGCTTACCTGGCATGTTCTGCTCTCCCTGCTGTCTCACTCCATCGAGACTACCTTGGAACACTTGCCCACCCTATAACCGATGATGCAGTTCCTGTCTTCGGTTTGCCTCTTAGCCTTGCTGTAGTGTTTTCCATCCAACACCAAGGCCACGACTCTCTGGTACACCTCTTTGAATCTCCTTCTTCTCAGTCATCACACAACTTTACCAGCAGACCTCACCACAACTTTAAAACAGCATGGACTTCTAGGATGTCACCTTTGCACCCACAGAGGTTCCTGTTGCAAATTTTTCTCCCTAAAATGGTATTCCAACAATCTGATCTCACCATCGCTCCCACTCCTTCGTGCAACAACTGCACAACATTTGTATACTTCCTCTCTCACATGACTCAATATAATGCCTTCCTTGTGCCGTTTTCCACCTTGAGGACACCAAAAAAAGTCTATCAGAGCATCTTTATTCAACACCCGATGTCTCTCCATCCATCCATCCATCCATCCATCCATCCATCCATCCATCCATCCATCCATCCATCCGGGTTGCGGAGGTAGCAACCAAAGGAGGGACATCCAGGCTTCCCTCCCCCTAACCACTTTGGCCAGTTCCTCCTGAAGTATCCCAAGGCGTTCCTATGCCAGGCGATAGTCTCTCCAGTGTGTCCTGGGTCTTCCTCTGGGTCTCCTCCTGATGGGATCAAATCAAAATCAAATCAAATGTTATTTGTATAGCACATTTCAGCAGCAAGGCATTTCAAAGTGCTTTACATCATATCAAACACAGAAACACAAAGTCATCAAGTGGGGGGGTTCTTGCTTTTGCATCCATAAAAGGTTTACCGGTTACACTCCTACTCCTATAATAGGTATTTTGTTATATGGAACAAAATACCTATTGGTATTTTTATTCCCACTCACGCTCACAATCACACAGTTTAAAACGATGTAAACAGCCTTTCAACGTGCTTCCGGCACGAGGCTCCGTACACCTCTTTCACGGAATGTTTCACGGGATGTGGCCAGAACACCTCACCAGGGAGCCATCCTAAATAGATTCCCAAGCCACCTCAACTGGCTCCTCCATGGAGGAGCAGTGGCCCTACTCTTTAGTCCCTACCCGTATGACTGAGCTTCTCTCTCTAAGGGAGAACCCAGATACGCTATAACAATATCTGATGGCCATAATTCACCCATCAGATACCGGAAACACGAATTGACGTAACAATGGCTCAAGACCATGACCTTGGATTTGGAGACCCTGATCCTTATCCTGGCTGCTTCACACCAAAGCCAAATACCACTTTAAATGCCTGCTTGACCATTTGGCAGGCACTTCAGGACTCAAGATGTCACTCTTTTTCAAATCTACATGGCTCTTTAGGCACTATTCAATCAGGCAATCAAAATAAAAAAAATTACTTTGCACCTACAGGCTGTTTTGGCTAGTATTTTTAAAGGTATTTGCATTATAATTTTTGCCATATAATGGTGTCAAAGTACTTACTGAACATAATTATGTCATTTGATATCAGTGCTATATTAATCAACTCTAATAAATGAACAACATTTAAAAACCTGCTCAACAAAATGGTTGAGTTGTCACTAGATGGTAGAAGTATCAAAACTACCCTAATTCAAATTCAATTCAAATTGAAAAATACTTTATTAATCCTAAAAGGAAATGAAATATTGTTGTATGTGTCATGTTCCGTGTTTTTCTGTGTGTTTATTTCGAGTTTTCTGTGTCTCTGTGTCTCCGTGTTGTCCTGTTCTCCCCTCGATTACTCCCAGGTGTTTCTCGTTCCCTAATTACCTCCTGTGTATTTAGTGTCACCTGTGTGTCTGTGTCTTTGTCGGGTCCTCGTCTCATTTTTGGCATCTGTTCAGTCGTGTGTTGGCATCTAGTCCATTCATATGCCTTGTTGCTACCTGCATTGAGCCCTGGATTCTGCTCAGCAGTGCTGCCTCGGTTTTTGGACTGTGTTGGATATTTGTTTGTAACTCTGTGCATTAAAACCACCATTTTTACTCCGTACCTGGGTCTACAGCGTCTGCCTCACCACCACACCCCGCACTTCATGACAGTATGTGATATTAATTCAAAACTCTTCAAAGCGTTATTGTTGGTGATGGCTTTGGGCATGAAAGATCTCCTGTCTATATTGCATCAAATTTGAAGGAGTTTCTGACTAAGGACACTCTGCTTTTCTGAGACAGTCTCATAAAGAGGATGGTCAGGGTAGTACATCATTTTCTTAACTTCATGTAAATTAATTCTTTTCATCATCATTTTTCTGAGGTTCCACACTAGTCCCCACAATTATATAAGGACTCTAGACAAATTCTGTTTTAACAAGTGAAATTGACTATTTGCTAAAACACTTTTAATGATTAATACCAAGAAATAAGACGCATTTAAATATTTTCCATGACATATATTGATCTTTTCTTTTTTGTGTTGTGAATCAGAATTCTGGGAACCAAAAATGTTGCATTAAGTCACGCAGAGGGCATCAAAATGTTGTACTTCAGTAGGCTTACCTTGGGCTATGAAAGATTATTATAATATTTCTCATTATTTATTTACAGGCTCACCGCTTTGGGTTTTATTGATATTAAATTTGTGCTAACATATTTTTAGTTTAAAGGAAAAGGCTGTGGACAAAAGAAAAATTTACTGTTTTATGTAGTTATTAGGTAGAAATAACTAAATCCATTTCGACTGCTTAATGTCATTACAAAAACTGCTGCATTGACATGTTTAATCAATAACTGTATGTCATTGGTGATCACAGGTCAGTCAGATCTACATCAATCTCTCCAGGCTGAAGATTAATGTAGGCTCTGACTGTGATTTACTGCATTAGCATAAATCTCCAAGACATGCAAGGTGGTGGAACATATTTTTTCTCTCTAACAATGGGAATAGATTTGACTTGACATGTTTTTTTAATCAACAATCAGATCAATCTAACAGGGTTGTTCAGAAGATTGTATTATTTTTACTGTACTGCCTCCTTATGGATAACTTAAGTTATTACAATATTCTAATGCAAAGCACAAGATGGACAAATAATTTGCAGCAAGATTTCTTAGAAATTACATAACGAATAAGAACATATAAACTTTAACAGTTGAAGAAAATTATAATTCTAATGATAGTAAGTTCTAAGAACTTATGTTTTGACATTTTTGTTTCATTGTCTACAGAGGTGGGTAGAGTATCCAAAATGTGTACGCAAGTGAAAGCAGCACTACTTCAACATATTTTTACTCAAGTAAAAGTAAAATGAAGCCAAGTATTCTTTTTTAAAAAAAGGGCTACTCAATTATCGAGTAGCTGATCAAATTATCTATCATTTAATATTTAAAAATTACATAGTCTCATAGACCAAAATATAAAACTAAGTGGAAATTTTTGTATTTTAAGTAGCAGAATAACAGTAATTCATGTAAGTAACAAATGACAAAAATCAGACAAAAGAAAATTTTTACAAATCCATTTCTTTCAATATAAAACTTAGAAAATTTTTACAAAAACTCTAGGTATGTGCCTTTGTCTGGTGAATGTTTGATTAAAACGGGCTTGTTTTTCATTAGGTGGGTAGAGAATCCAGAAATAGTACTCAAGTAAGACTAGCAATACTTCATAAATAAAAATACTCAAGCAAAAGTAAAAAGTACATTGTGGTAAAAAATACTCCTAAAAGTAAAGTTTTTAAAAAACATTAGTCAAATAAATGTAACTGAGTAAATGTAATTACACTGTAAAATCTTATTATTTCACTTTACTTTAAAAAATTATGCAAAACTCATTGCCTCAAAATTAAGCACAGTAAGCTTAAGATCAGTGAGTAAGAAAAACGTCATTTAGTTTAAATAAGCAGTACTAAATCAAGTAGCACAACCAACAAAAAAAACTAAGTTTATGTAACTTATCATGCATTAACTTAACTTAATTTCTTTAATTTGTGTGAACTGCTTGATACAAATTTAACCCCGCTTAGAATTACTAAAAACCTACAACATACTGCTTCCTACTTAAATTAAACAAACCAATATTCTTGGACATATTCTTGTCCCTCCTCTCTCACTTCTTTTTTTATTAAGGTTTTATTGGCTCTAGTGGCCTTTGAGAGTCAGACAGGAAAGTCAGTACTGGGAGAGGGGGAAGACATGTAGCAAAAGTCGTCCGGCCAGGACTCTATTCAAGGACGAAGAACTCCATACATGGGTTGTGCGCTACTCCTGCGCCACAACAGCAACCCTCTCTCCCACTTGACAGAATGTCTAATTACATCAAATATTTGAAATACATAACATATATAAAAAATATTCTACTGATAAAATATACAATAAAGATGAATTCACTCTCACTCTTGATCATCACTGTCGTTTGCAGGTGTCACTTGTACATCAGATTTGAAGGAATACAGGAACACAATACAAAGAATGCAATTAACGTGTAAAAAAATGCAATTAATGATGCAACTAATGATGTTAAAAAACAAAAACTCATTAAGTTAGTTGACTTTGGTGATATTCTCTATCATAGGTGTACACACAGTAGTGGACCGGTCTTTGACAAAAACATTTTTTATTGTTGGCAACTAGAGTTAGCATAGCGCTAACAACCTAGTTTATGACCAAGTTCAATTAGAGTGGGCTGGAGAGACTTTTCAACCACATATTCTAAGTAGCTTACTAACAGTAAGTGTTGATAGCAATTTGATGACAACTAATTTAAGTCAACTTACTACTTTTAATTAAATACCATGATTGTATTTACAGTATAGTTACTACGCAGTTTTGACTGTCTACTTGTTTAATGTTGAATTTCTGGAAGGAGTTTTAGAATGCAAGACTCATTTTACTATCTCTGCCAGGACCTGGATGGTGTTGACATCATGCTGGGAGTTTGCTCAAGTGGCCTCATGGTTTACAAAGACAAACTGAGAATCAACCGTTTCCCATGGCCCAAAGTCCTTAAGGTGTCCTACAAGCACAGCAGCTTCTTTATCAAAATACGACCATCGGAGGTAGATAACCTTTGTTATTCATAACCAGACTTATTCTAACTACACTGAGAAAATGAATCTGTGGTGAAGTAAATTTGGATGAATCTGTGAAATCAACATTAAAAAAATCAAGTTAGCATCTTTACATAAGTATATGCAGTATTGAGGTCAAAAATATGTGTTCAAGATACAAGACATTGTAATTTTTTTCAGAAAATTGCTCAAGTACTACGTCTGTCTTTTTAAGTTCACCCACACAACAAAAAACAATATTTTTATATCTACTGTGTTTTATTCAGTGTTTCAAAACACCAAATACTCCCCTTAAGCTATCAGAAATCCCAAGCACCAATGCACCAGCAGTGATTTGAAGTACACCGATTAAAATATTCTGCTCTATCTACTTAAAAAATTAAAATTAAATTAAGTTCAAGTAAGTTGGTGCTTAACTTTCAGGACATTTGTACAACTGATTTCTGTGTTGAAAAATAAAATATGCACTGATGACACAATGTTTTTTTAATATACCATATGTAGGTTAACAAAGTAATGCTGTTGTTGGTGATGTAGGCAGAAAAAATCATTTCGATGAGAATAACACTTGAGCTTAAAAATGTTGTTTACCATGGAAAAGTCTAGATCAAATTCCTTATTTGTATGTAACTTTTAATGTCAAGATGTCTTTGTTATTTCGTTTATGTACTGCTAAATAAAATTGATCAAGTTTGCAATACTTAAATCGCACAACATAACTTCATGTGTTTTTATATGTTGCAATAATTGTTTGTTTTTTTAGCACGTAGGATATACAGTATGTGACAGTAGAGATTGGCCAGCAAGGTATCCCACAATGCATTGTGCCACCAGCAGCAGCAACTGATTAGCCACTTTTTAATTTGTCACAAAATTTAGTTTTAAGATGTTTAAGGTCAAAACGTAGACTCCAAAGCTTCAGTAATGGAGTTTACTTTCAGAGCAGTAGAGTGCTTATTGGGTAGTTTCATGCATTTACATTTGCATACATTAAACTGCACCATGAGTTGTATGCTTATTTTCATGGTGTCGTCTAGGAAAAAAAGAGAACAAACTATTACTGCTTTCTATGTTTTCTGTCAAAGTTTGAGCAGAGGGACAAATAGAAAGCAGGCAGGAGCCCGGAACTGTTTCAATTAAGTATTATGTTTTAAAAACGTGATTTTTTTTGAGGCAACAAGTTTGCATCATTTATTAAGTGAAGTGAACTATTTAGATTTTAGAGTGTACTTGCAAACTTCATTTACTACAATAAAAAGTTCAGTAATTTATACAAAGTTTAGTTTTGCTTAATCTACTTGACACAATTAAGTTCACTTTACTTGGAGTTATCGTTTTCATGTAACAAAATAAGAAAGTACTTTAAACAAAGAACGGTCTTGTTTGATCAATATAAATAGATTATGCAAATAGTTGCCTTAATTTTTTTAAGTAGATAGCAATTCCACTGTCAATGACACTTGTCAAGACAAAATTAACTACCTGTTCTCTACAAGAACCAGTTCTTTATTCCCATCCCTACAAATAAAAAAAAAATTAGCAATTAACTTTTAAAATTCTGTTTTGTATTCGACAGACAGAACAGTATGAGAGTGCAATTGGTTTCAAACTTCCCAATTACAAGGCCGCCAAGAAGCTGTGGAAAGTATGTGTTGAACATCATACCTTCTTTAGGTAGAGTATGTTTTTTTTTTTTTTACTCTTTTCCAAAGCTTTGCTTTAACGGTTTTCTGTGTTAAATAAACTGTTAAATAATATCCTTTCTTTGTGGACAGGTTAACTTCCACTGAGATGGCCACCACCCCGAGAAAGTTCCTGGCACTAGGCTCCAAATTTCGTTACAGTGGACGGACTCAGGCTCAGACCAGGCAGGCCAGCTCTCTGATTGACAGACCAGCTCCCATGTTCCAGCGCTCTTCCAGCAAGAGGAACTCGCGCAGTCTGGATGGAGGTAAAGTGCTGTACATGTTTAAAACACTGGCAATCTAGTTAGTGTGTTACCAGGGGTCCTTTTACAACTTCACATGCTAGTACATGCTTTGACAGAATAGAATAGAAACAGCCTATATTGTCCCACATACACTTTATTACTGCCAGTGTTTCTCTTAGTTTTTCCTTTCCATAAAAAAAACTTCTGGCTCTCTGCTTTCTATCCACCCAGCCCATAGTCGAAGCAGACAAATGTTTATGGTCAGTTCAGCCTTCTAACCAACTTTAATTTTATGATAATTATGCAAACAATATAGCAGACTTTAGTTATATTGCATTATGTTTTGAGGAAAATTGGACAGTATTTTAATGAATCAGAATGAGACCATATGATTGTATTGTAATAAATAGGATTCTATTTAAGTGGATATAAACTGTTTACTTGGAGGTCTCATTTGTTTTAATTTGGCACTAATTAAAATAAACTATATTGAAATGTACAAAATTTTTTGTTTATGATATTACAAAGAATAATGTGTTTGTTATTTCATTGGAAGTTGAGAGTGAGGTCACTGCATCTCCTTTTTGCCCATCTCAGCAATGGCCACTACACCAGACAACAAATCTAATCGTCCAGTCAGTGCCCCTGTTATGTCACCAGTATCTCCAGGTGAGGCAAAGCCATCACCACTGCTACCCACACTGCCTCGCCATAGCCATTTTGATGGCTCTACACCCAAAAGTCAACACCATACAGATTGGAAGAGAGAGCTAAAGACAGAATGTAAGCCAGAGCACACCAAGAGTCATAGCCCAAAGCCACAGTCTGCTTCAGAGATAAAGGTAAGGCACATTTCATGGACTTTGTGCGATTCAGTTCAATGTCAATATGGTTTTACTGAATCTAGGACTGCATAAGCTTACTGTGCAAAAATAATTATCAAAGACAATCATGAAAGGTCATACAAATTGGATATTTTTTTTGCATATTCCAATAAAATATTTGGAAATGAAATGCTACAAATTATTTATTTTTATTGCATAGTAATATTTCATATTTACAGTAACTTTGCATGATAAACTGCAAGTGTGCTCTATATTATCATGTCTCGGTTTTGAAAGTATGAATATAGGTAATGAAATAAAATATCTTTCATTAAAAATAATGTGCAGAAAGTACCAAAACTTATACATATATCATAAAAAAGACATGGCTAGTGTACCTATGTATAGATTGTAGCCTGAGGTTTCCCTGAAACTAACTAATATTATGAGCTTTATGCTGCTAGACTGTTGCCAAGAGAGAGCGAAGGAACTCCTCATCCATGACCAATAGGGCAAAAGAAAAAAAGAGCCAGGTTTGTTTGCCTGATGCATGATCACTCAGCATGAGAATATCAATGCAGACTCTTTTAGACCTACATCACTTCCTTAAAGTTTTTAAATGACAAAGCAAGAATTAATAAATACTCTCTCTTATGGTTAAGAGAGAGTATTTAGTTTTAAAGAATGAAAGGCAGTATTTTTTGCATATTCCAATAAAATATTTGGAAATGAAATGCTGCAAATTATTTATTTTATTGCATAGTAATATTTTAAAATATTTTAAAACACTGGCAATATTGTCAATATTTGTACACCAAACGAATATTGACAAATATAATGATTAACTGACATGAAAATTTGAGAATATTGGAAATTAATATTGCTGTTAATTTCTGGACAATAACCACCACATCTGAAATTGCTTCTCTACTTCAGTTAAACACCATACCATTGTCACATGCTCAAACATATACAAGATAGTCAATCCCCTCTGCTCCTGAAACACTTGCACAAATGGGAAAAAGCTGAAAAAACATCACTTGGTAATACTCGCCCAATTTTTCTTATGGGACTCATATCGATACATTAGAAATTGAATAACATTGACTGATTGGCCACTAAGGTCTTTTACTATGTCCTGTGCAATATGAGACAGATAATCTGTGAGAAAAATCAAGCTTCTCTGCCTTCTCCCTGTGGTCCTACTGCTACCTGCAGAAAATCCCTGTTTGGTCAGAAGCAACCAATCAGAGGCAGGAGGAGGGTCTTAATGCTGTCAATCAGAACGAGGACCTGAGGTGATGATAGTAGGACAACACGGAGAAAGAATAGGATCTTTCTCCTTGTTGTCCTACTACCAGATTATCTGTGAAAAAATAAGGATGTAAACAGTGACATGGACATCCGTACAACAATGAAAGTTTTAAGAAATATGCAAGACACATTTTTCTTAAAGTTGCATACTGCGGATTTTACCTAACATCACTCAAGAGGAAATAATTAAGTATAATTTAGGGGTGCACTGAAATATCAGCCAGGCGATAAATCAACCCTGATTTCTTTAATTTGGGGAGATTGATGATCAATATTCTTATCAACCAATTTTATTTACCTTGGGAAGGGTCTAAAAATCAACGAGCGTCCTCTTTTGCTCTGCCATGAGAGAGATTTGACTGACAGACCTGCCCACCAGGTCATGTCTGCATGTTGACAGTTGACAATAGTCACCCCACTGTTGCCAGCTCAGCGACTTTCTTGATGTATTTAGCGACATTTCAGACCCAATTGCAATCGGAAGGTCAGTGTTTTTTTAAAACTGCTGATCGGAAATAGACCAGAAAACTGCAGTCGGTGCTCCCAGAATAATTTTTCTTAATTTTTGAACCTAGCAAGCTATGTAAAGTAGCATTGTCACAAGAATCTGGATCTCCGTAAATGCATGTCATTTTTTGCTGTTTTATGTTTGATTTACAAAAGAGGCTTACAGAGAGTTACAAAAGAATTTTCTTTTTCTGATGGGGAAACAGCTCTCCGTTCAGGATAAAAAGATGGAAATGGTTCGAGTAAGGAAGGTTAGCAAAATTGTTTTGCCGACTTGCATTATCATCAGTAATTTAATGACACTTTTTCATTTCCATTGCAGAGTCAAATGATGCTATATTTTCTTGACTACTGTATTGTGATTTGTGGATGCCTATTTTGTGAAAGCTTGTGCATTTCATTAAGAAGACATAAATACATTTTTCTGGTTACTTTGATTAGAAATAGAGCAACCTAATGCTACTACTACCATTGATAATAATGATGATGATATTAGTAATAGCAGTATATTTTGCCATTACATTACAACAGTCGAGCATAACATTCTAGTGAAGTACAAGTAACCACTATTCTTTGCAACACCCTGCAATGTTAACATAAGTGTCAGGCAAGAGTGTAATTTAGATATTAAATGGTGAATTGAGGTTTTAAAACATTTGTTATTAAAATTAAGTCTTACAATTTTCCCTATTTTTGTAATTTCAGTAATAAAGTTTTTTTTCCAACCCCAAGAAAAAAACAGCCATTTAATTTGTACAGTACTGTGAATGAAAAACTAGAATTCATTAATGATGAGATTTTTTAAATTTCTTGTATAATTCTGTATTTTATTTTTTATCATCCACAAACAATATCATTTATAAATTAACCCCTTAACTGTCTTCCTGAAAACAGAGAAAATATCTGTTTTCAGGACTTGGCACAATATAACATGAGCTTGTTGAAATTTTACAAATCCAGAAAATAGACACATGCAACATCCTATGCAGTAGCATCTTATGCATGCATAGCATGTGACTTAAAATTCTGGTATTTTCATGTATCTGCGTGGCTGTAACACATACCCACCCAGTTTGTATAGGTTCGTCATCTTTTATTAGCTGAGCTGACAAACTGGGAATTGCATGCTGCATTCTATGTTTCTGCGCACCAATGCTTTATCTCGCTACCATAGCCATTGCTGTTATTTGAAGATTGAAACATAGATATTAATTCTAACTTGCTTACAACCAGTTTTATTCCTTTCCCTCATTTTTCACAGAAGAGACCCAAGAGACTTGAGGGAGAAACTATTTATATCAGACATAGCAATTTAATGTTGGAGGTTTGTATTTTCAGTGTTACCAGTTTTGGTAGTTTCTGTAACAGTTATGTGTGCATAAACGTAATGTTGATTTCCATTTGCTTGATCTGTTTGTTTGTTTCTTTCTTTCTTTCTTTCTTTCTCTCTCTCTCTGTAGCTCAACCCGAAATGGTTTGCATGCACCATTTTCCTCTCTGATTGTCATGCAAGTAGCTTCTCATCAGTTGTTTCTGTTTGTCATTTAAGCTTTCACTTTCTGAAATATATGGCTGGGAAACATTTTCTTTTTGTTAAACAACAAACTCTGCAGCCCAGTTTGTCCTTAAAGTGTGTAACTAATTCCCAAAATAACTCTTTTTGCAGATAAACTGTCATCTTAGAATCTTAGGTTACTTAAGATTCTATCTTTACAAACCATTTCCAAAAAATTTTAATATCATGGAAAAGTTGTTTGATTACCATAATTCTATTCAAGATGTTAAACTTTCATAAGTTATAGATTCAGGGACAACAGTTTAAGTGATGTCAAATATTTGTTTGTTTATTCTTATATAATTTTGCTTCCAGCTAATAAAACCCACAAAAACAGGAATTCAAAAAATGTTAATACTCTGAGGAAGTCAGCTTAAACAACTTCTCAGTTTTTGCAGAAAAAAAGAAAGAAATAAAAATAAAAATATTGTTTTTAAACATATTGTTTAAAAACTATATGTCAGTCTTCAATACTTGGTTGGGAATCCCTTTGCCTTAATCAATTCCTTGATGCGATGTGGCATTGAGGCAATCAGCCTGTGGCATTGCCTGGGAGTTATGGAAGCCCAGATTTCCTTGATGCTTGCTGTCAGCTCTTTGTTGTTTTTGGATCTGGTGCCCCTCATTTTCCTCTTGAGAATTCGCCATAGATTCTCAATGAGGCTTAGGTCCATCGAGTTGACTGGGGAGTCAAGCTGTGACCAAACCAGGTTTTGGCATGGGCAGGGGCCAGGTCCTGCTGGAAGATGAAATCTGCATCTCCATAGAGATCCAGAAGGAATCATGAAGTCCTCTAAAACATTCTGTAGTCTGTTGCAGTGACCTTGGATTTAAGAAAGCAGCGTTTACCAACACGTGCAGCAGACAATGCACCAAATCATGACTGAATGTGGATATTTTACACTGGACCTCAAGCAGTTTGGGTTCAGTTCCTCACTCGTCCCCCTCCCCCTTGGACTTTGATTACCAAATGAAAGGCACACTTTACTTTCATTGGAAAAGAGGACCTTGGACCTCTTTTAGGAAGCTGAGTCGCTTCTTATGTTGTCTCAGGTTCAGAAGTGGCTTGACCCGAGGAACCTGACAGTTCATCTTCTGGATGCATCTGATTGTGTTGGTTTTTGAAGCTGTGACTCCCGTCTCCTTCCGCTCTTTCTGGATCTCTGCAAGATTCTTGAATCTTCTTGGTTTGATAACCCGTTGGAGTCCACGGTCATCTTTTTGGCTGATGCATCTTCTCCTGCCACATTTTGCCCTGCCACTAGACATTCAATTGATTGGCCTGAACACAGCATTCTGCCGACAGATAGCCTCCTTAGCTATAAACTTTTCTGGCTTACCCCTTCTATAGAGAGTATCAAGTCTTCCACACATTGAACCGAACTGAAGCAATTTAATGACGCCTGGTGGTGCTTTGAGTTTAGTAGATGATTAGTGTGTCACACTCATATTACAACATTCATGCCCTGCAAAATTTGGGCTGATTTCTTCAGCGTATTCAAATTTTTTGAATTCCTGTGTGTGTGGGTTTTATGAGCTGGAAACCCAAATTATGTAACAATAAACAAACAAATACTTGACATTGTTTAACCTCTGGGCCCTAAATCTATAACCTGTGACAGTTTAACCTTTTGAATGGAATTATAGGAATTCAACAACGTTCCCATGATATTCAAATCTTTTTGGAAAGGTGTATCTTTCTATGTAAATTTTTACATTTTCTTGAAAATCTGTATAGTTCTGCATTATTTTGCTTAAAACAGTCTCAGTCCTGGTGTCCTTAGGTTGAGCATTGCCTAAGCAGTTGAATTCTTCTTATTGTTTAAAATGGTATGACTTTAGGTCACTCAGAGTTGTATAACAATCCATTCAGACATACAGACCCACCCGATAGTGACTCCGGACTTAGAATAGTGAGTGTGGCTGCAGCAAGCATTGATCAATGCTTGCTGCAGCATGTGTAAATCACACATTTCCTCAGCTTTAGAAATGTGTGATTTACTTGCACTGTTGATATGGAGTAGGATGCTATTATCGTTGCCCCCTTCTCTGGCCACACACGGATGTAGGATGGATGGATGACTGTGTCAGATTGACTGCAGGGCTTTGAAAGTAGGGTGGTGGCTCACAGGAGCACTCGTTGCTCACTCAGGACAGAGTGGAGCTGCTGCAAAGCTGCAGAGTATCGTCGCTATAAAAGGTCTCCGGCAACATAGAAAGAAAGTTTCTAGATTGCCCACCCATTGTTATTTTGTTTTAAAAAGTCACTAGAGAAGTCTGGAACATCACTAAGTAAAGCTACAAAATGTATTAAGTTAGTGAAATCCCTTTTTTTTTATCCTAACCACAGGTCTGGTTAATATCACCACTCATCCCCACACTTGGCTCCGCCTAATCGCCTACTTAACTGGAACTTTTCAAAATTTGTCAGGTTGTGGGATTCGGCTTTCACATGGGATTAGCTAGTCTCTAATGCTGAAAGAAACCTGCCTTACAAAATCATATGAGGCATGAAATACATGTGGGTATCACCGATGGTAGTAGATCATCCATAGACTTAAACATCTCTTAGTATATCCTCCACGGTTCACATACAAAAGCTTCTTTGAAACTGAAGGACAATGTTGAAGATTATGAAAACTATATTTTTGTGTGCAGATGTTGGGCAGTATTGTTAGACATTCAAACCATCATAACACAACGCATAAGAAACCATCATATCATTTTATTCATCAATGCCACAAGGGCACAGTTGTTTGCTTAACCGTAACATGAAACTTTCTATCTATCTTGTTTTAACAAGTTAAAAAATAATCTGTTTTTGAAAAGGGTTTGTATATGATGGACTCATTTTATGCTGCCTGTCAGACGATGACTTTTAATGAGCTGTGAGAGCATGTCTGAAGAAGATAACATAAAACTGTATCTCTATTTTTAGATGGAAAGATCAACTAATTTTTTTTTAGAACGGGTACAAAATTAATATTAGTAATATTATTAGCAATTACATTAGGATTTTTTTTTACCTGCACCAGTAATACTGGTGCAGGTATATATATCTGTGTGTGCACACTTATAAGTCACACTTATAATTTTCCTTGTACTCCGATAGCCAAACAACGACATCTTATTGTCAAATTCACTATCGTGACTTTGTGAGATGACAATGAAGTAAGTCTAAGGATGAACCACTTTTTCTCATTAATCTCCAAAAGTTTGTTTACAAAACAGCTTTCTGTAATCGGACTTTACCAAGACCAACTAACACAAGTTTTGAAGCAAATCAAAATCTGTATTTATATAAGAAATTTTTTTATTATCACTTTTTTTAAATCCGGCAATAATTTATTTTTCTTGTAATATTCTTGTAATATTTCTTGTAATATCTTCCCCTCCAAGTCACCCACACCGAGTCTTTGCTTCTGTCTGTTTAACTCACTTTTGTACTTTACCACTTACAAAGAGTCAGAGGGAGAAACAAAAAAGAAATCTGTAAATAAACAAAGTTAAAACAGGAGGAGTGAATATGTAATAAGACAATAATAGTGGATAAAATAAATCATCATATTAAAAAGGTGAAATTACTGAAAAGTTATTGAGTAACAGAATATAAAATAATGAGAAAAAAATAAATCAACTAATAAAAAAGGAAACTAAGCTTGGAAATTAGACGGAAGATTAAATAATAGTGATAATGTTCCATTAATGCTGTTGACAAGGATAGACAAACTGTCTGTCTGTGTAACTAATCCTGGCATATTAATTTCTTTATTCCATACTTATAGCTAATTTTAACAGCATCTGTCCACCGTAGACACAGTTTTGAAGCTACAATCTTGAAGATTTTACACAATTTGATTTAGCTTTATTTTATTTATTCATGTGCCACTAGTGACCTTAATTTCATATTTGATAGTGAGGAAATGGATAGGGAGAAAAAGGGAGGTGTGTGTTAACATAATAAAAATGGTGGTGATTGACCATCTACTAAAAGCTCCTCTATTATTTTATCTACTCTTTTTAACAGTTAAAATAGTAATGGTATACGTTACATTGGATGGTAATGGCATACGTTACATTGGATGGTAATGGCATACGTTACATTGGATGGTAATGGTATACGTTACATTGGTGACCATTTCCCAGTCATGTATGTAAGATCAGTTCTATGATCTACAGTACTATACTTTAGTTCCTTGTCACTTTTTTCAGACAGCTTTCTTCTCTTTCATTTGATCTGTACTTTTTCAAGCTGATGTCTCTGTGCCCTTTCTGCTGTCCTGGTAACTGTTTTTATTGTTATTTCAGATTTTCAAACCCTTTACAATGAAGAGATTGACATTTAATTTACATGGATTTGATTTGCCCTTTCCCCTCCACCTTACAATCTAAATGTACATCAATGTAAAAAAGGGTAGGGTTAGGGTAGGGTTAGGGTTAGGTCCCAAGTCCACAAAGCACATGTAGACCTGTTGGGTGAATTCCCACACACCCTCCAGGACCTTGCTGAGGGTGTAGAGCTGGTCCAGTGTTCCACAACTAGAACCAGAACCACACTGCTCTTCCTGAATCCAAGGTTCGACTATCTATAGCTGGAGCACACTCTGTGGATAACCCTTCCCCTTTTTTTGTATAAGGGGTCCACCACCCTAGTCTGCCAAACCAGGGGAACTGCCCCCAATATCCATGCAAGATTGCAGAGTCGCATCAACCAACACAACCCTACAACATCCAGAGATAGATTTAAAAAAAAAGGGATTGTCAGTAGTCAAATAGAATCCTGTAAGAACACCATATTTTGTAAGTCCAATTTAAAAAAAAGAATGACACCAGAAAATTTGAAATAGGACTGTCTGTTGTTTTTTCTTGTCTGACGGTTTTCTCAGAATACAGTAGTTGGCAGATCCTTTTACAAATTATTTTATCTTAATATGTTCATGTACCTGGTACTGTGAAGGTTTCTGGGTTTTTTTTTTTAGAAATAAGCATGATATGTTTATGGACATATCTTAGAAAAAGCACATAGTAATTCAGCTTGTTAAAAAAACTATTTTTACTCTAGTGATAATGTGGCATTGACATTGTTTTAACGCACCTTTATGATTACAGAAAAATCATTACGCACTTATCCATTTTACCTGTCCTTTCACTCATACTGTGCAGTGTAAGTTCACTATGATCCTTTCTTTTCAGTATTTTTTTCTGACTCGTTTTGGTCAACATTCAACTCATTGTATTCCTGTCTGTGATCATCTTTTTTGACCTTTTGCTCTATCATTATATTAATGTAACTTTTTCATTTTTGAAGGACCTTGATAAGACCCAAACTGAGATCATGCGTCACCACACTAGTATCAGTGAGCTCAAGAGAAGTTTTATGGAGTCAGTACCAGAACCTCGACCCAGTGAGTGGGACAAACGCCTATCTACCAACTCGCCACTCCGCTCAGTGAGCCTCAATGGCCAGCTGCAACCAGTGGTGAGTTCTGAGGAAATTATCTGCATATTTGTAAAATCACCTAAAATCACCATTCACAGTTGTTGTTCATTCAGTTGTTTTATTTTGTAAAAATATAAAAATCATTTTTGTAAAAAAGACAAAAAAATCTGAAGCAAGCATAGAAGAGTATGGAATTCAGTATTTCCCCTACCTTTACTCATAGAGTTGCCACACCAATGAGAACCCCTCCTCCAAAAGGACATCAAACATATAGTAATTGCGCAATTTTATGGAGGGTAAAATTAAATAACAAAATTTTGTCATGTTCTGTGTTTTCTGTGTATTTATTTTGAGTTTTGCAGTCTGCTTTTAATGTAGTTCAAACACGTTTACAAACTCTGAAGTTGGTTTTGAATGTGGACAAGACAAAAGCAATGATTTTCTCACATGCTAGAAAAATACCAGAAACTTCCCTATTGCTCACCACTGCTGTAGGAGCATAAATCGAGTTTGTCAGTAATTATAAATATCTTGGTTTTATTCTAGATAATGAACTCTCTTTTAAAAATCACATAGCAAATCTACTACGGACATTGAAAATGAAAATTGGGTTTTATTATCGAAATGGATCTTGTTTTACACTCAAAGCTAGAAGAAAATTGGTAGCAGCGACATTCCTGCCACTTTTGGATTATGGAGATGTTTTATATATGAATGCTTCGACCAAATGTCTTCAATCATTAAATACTGTGTATCATTGCGCTTTAAGATTTATAACCGGTAGTAGACGTCTGACATTGTGATTTGTACGCAAAAGCTGAATGGCCTCCTTTAAGTATACGGAGAAACAATCATTTAATGATCCTGATGTATAAATCTTTACTCGGTCTAACCCCAGCATATTTATCCACTCTCCTACATAGAACTGTCAGTTTTCGTTCTCTTCGCTCCAATAACATTATTCTTCTGCATGTTCCACGCTTTCGAACTGAAAAAGGGAAGCAGGCATTCAGTGTGTTTTGCCCCCACAGCGTGGAATCAGTTGCAGTCTGAACTTAAGATGTCGGAAATGATTTCACTGGACTTATTTCGAGCAGTTCTTAAAGATAGGCAACAAGATTCTATGAAACAGTGTCATTGTTTTTAAATTGTTTTTATTGTTTTATACTTGTGCATATGTATTAATTGTTTTTATCTTGCAACCAGGTTGCTATGTATTGCAAATTTTTGCTCAGGTCCCTCTTGAAAATGAGATCTAGATCTCAACGGGGTTTACCTGATTAAATAAAGGAATAAAAATAATAATAATAATAATTGAGTAAAAAATTAAAGTAAAAGTAAAAAACAGGAGAATCCCACGGTCCTTAGCTTTGTAGGAGTTCAGCTATGACGTTGTCAATGTAAGAGTAGTTCTAAAAAATTATTAAAAGGTGACATTGTAAAAGCTATAAAATTATAAAAACTGGATATGTGGAATAACTAGCAGTCAGTGTTTTATGTAAGGACGAGAGAGCAGGATTAGCTATTCCCCCTTCAGCATCAAGACTAAGCAGCATCCTCATTCCGTCACTACGCTGCGTTAAGTTTCTGTATACTTATGGGGGAATGGCAGAAAAATTCCCCCATATATACTTGCTTTGCTTATATAAGTGAGCAGTATTCAAAGAAGTGCAATATGATTTATAAAAAGAGTCACAGTAAGTGTTCTGAGGCAGAACACTTACTGTTCTTGCGTACAAGAATGTTGGCTTGTGCGTACTGTACATTAAACAATATTGTCTGTAAATTTCCATGTCATTAGCCAGATCATCAGTTAAATAATGTCCCAGGTATTTCACAGCAGCACACACTTTAAGAACACCAGATAAGACAGAGGTGGGCAACTCCGGGCCTCGAGGGCCGGTCTCCTGCAACCTTTAGATATGTCTCTACTTCAACACACCTGAGTCAAATAATGACGTCATTAGCAGGACTCTGGAGAACTTGACTGCACTTAGGAGGTGATTCAGTTATTGGATTCAAGTGTGTTGGACCAGGGAGACATCTAAGAGTTGCAGGACACCGGCCCTCAAGGACCAGGATCGCCCACTCCTGAGATAAGGAAAAATCGCGAAGTTCCCATTTCTGATCTTCCCTGGTTTTTATAATCATGTTACTTTTCATTAAATTGTACATAATGTTGTACACCTGACCATATTGTGAGCAGATCCTCAGTAATTGTTGAAGACCAGCACTACAAGGACAAAAAATAACCTGATCATCTGCATGCATGGTCCCACCAGCAACACACCCGATCTCTCAGTTTTATAGCCACTTCGATAAATCCTCCTATACATTAAAAACAAGAGGAAGAATGCTTCCCTGTTCCTTATTTTAAAAGGAGCTGACACACAATTACTCCATCTTATTTACATTAATTGATGAGTGTACCAAAAGGACAGAATTCTTGTTATTTATTTATAATACACACTAATGTATACATATGTTAAATAATTTTCCATTCTTTAAGCCTAGTTTAAGCCCCAGTGGGGTTTTTTTCTGGTGTTTTTCTCATTCCTGCAGTCTCCAGTTCTAAGGGCCCAAACGGTCACCATCTCAGATGTTACCAACTCTCTAAGAGGAACTGTGACTTACAAGGACATTCCTTTAGTTCACACTGAGACAAAGACCATCACATATGAGTCAGCACAGGTAAGAGAAATTAAGGAAACTCCACAGATTCAGCAGATATTTAAGAAAGTATTTATCTTGAATCGATTGTTATATGTAGTGTAAAGTTGTTTCTAAAAATTATACCAAAATACTGAACAATAATGGGCTATAATGTTGGTACTTACAGATGAGCAAATTTTAAGATTTTGTTCTGAAAATGTTTCAGGACACACTGCACTCACTGTTTAAAGGAAATTGTGACTGTTGGATGTGACTCCAACTCATAGATTAATTTCACCAAGAATGAAACATCCCCAGCTTTTTTTTTTTTGTCATTTTGATAATTAAAACAGACACTGTTTGCACAATTATTAGCCAAGTCTTAAACCCAGACTATCCCACTACGCTGTTGGTTGATTCTAAAATCTTTTTAGACCTCAAAGACGAATGTCTAAGAAAGTAAAAGTGCATGTTTTCTTTGGTGTCATTATAAAAACAGGTCATAAAATTACATGAACATAACCATGGGATTAGATGTAATACAAGGTGGCATTTAATGCCCTGATGGCTACTGGGTATAAACTGTTCCTCAGCCTGTTTTGTCCTTGTTTTAATGCTCCAGTATCTGTAGCCATTTGGCAGCAATTGGAACTAATTGTGCCCAGGGTGGGAGGAGTCTTTTAAAATGTTCCTGACTTTGCTGAGGCAAACCTGTGGAGTTTTTTGAGAGAAAACAGAGCACAGCTGATGATCTTCCTTCGTGCTGTTGTGCACCTGGAGAACCACACACAGACACAATAGCAGATGATGCTTTCAATAAATAGAGCACCAATAGAATGAAACCAGTAGTTTTTGAAAAATGTTGTTTTTCCTGAAGAAATAATCTATCATGCTTTATTCATCAGTTCTGCTGTTTATCCCATCCAGGCCAGGTATCAGCACCTTGGTCTTGGCTGTGTTTAAGGTCAAGTTGTTATCTGTGCACCACGCTGTTAGTCGCTCCACCTCATTATTGTATGCAGACTCATCTCCCCATGAGATGAAACTACAGTTGTGTCCCCTGCAAATTTATCAAGAGTGCTACTTTGATGGACTGAAACATAATTATATGTGCGCATCATGAAGAGCAGAAGGCTTAAAACACAGCCCTGGGGAGAGCCAGTGTTGATGCTGATAACTGAGGAGTTATGGGGTCCCTCTCTAAGTCTGTCAGGAAGCCTTTAATTCAGCAACAGGTGGAAAGGGGTATTTCCAGGTCTCCCAGTTTGCACACCAGTCTGTCTGGGGGGATGATTTTGAATACAGAGCTAAAATCAATGAAGACTAAGCCTGCATATCTCTCCTGGTGCTGTGGGACAAGACAATATGGAGGACAGTGGCAACAGCATTTTCAGTTGACCTGTTAGCTCTGTAAGCAAACTTGTTTCTGTAAACAGACAGCAATGAGTAGGCATACAAACAAGTATGCATCAAGGTGAGAGGAATATGAACAAGATATGACTCTGAACCAGTCTTTCAAAACATTTCATCACCAATGCGGAGAGAGCCACTAGTTGGTAGTCGTTCAGGCAGGTGATAGGTGATTTTTTTAGTAGTGGGAACTTTGGTGGAGGATTTCAGGCAGGATGGGGCTTTTGCTTGAGATAGGGATAGATTAAAGATCTTAGTTAAGACCCCAGCCAGCTACTCTGCAGCTGAGCAGAGCACAGGTTCAGGAACACCCTCAGGTCCTGTTGCCTTTCTGGGGCTGGCAGACTGTAGCAAGCGTCTCACCTCACATTCCTCTACCTTGACCACTGCTTAATTCGGAACAGGTGCTACTGAAGGCTCAGCCTCGAAAAGAGCAAAGAAATGGTCCATCTTCTCCTGAACCACTTCAGTGAGATGTCATCTTCAACTGACTGGTCCTGTAGTTGGTGATGTGCTGGATTCCCACCCAAACCTGCCTGCTGTTGTTGTCCAGGTTCTCCCCGATCCTCCTCTCAAAGTCCCTTTTAGCCTTAGTGACTCCTCTCTAGATTTCCAAGCTGTAGAGGCGCTTGTTCTCACATGATGTTCTTTTCTTTAAGCAGTTGCTGGATTTCCTGGGTCATCCATACCATATAGTTGGGGAAGACACAGATATGTTTTTTCACAGTAATATTGCCAGTGCAGGTCTTGATGCAACATAAAACACTATCAGTTAATAATTCCAGGTAGATTCCAGAGATGTGCATCTTAGTAGCTGTTATGGGGCCTTAGACAGAACCCCCCTGCCCCCGGATCCCGTCCTACTAAGAACCTCAGCATCACTAACATGTTTAAATATTGATAAGGTGAAGTCTGTGAGAGGGCGACCAGGTTTATTGGCAGAGTTTAAAATCAATCACTGATTATTGGTTATTTGCTGTGATGTATTTGTGAAGAAACCCAATTCAAACACAAAGATTACTGTACACCATATTGTAGCCATGGTAACACAACAATCAAACTATCAAGATGATTGTCTAAAGTTTTACAAAGTAAACTTCCTAATTAAATCCTAAATGTACTATTTATTTTTCTCAGCTGAATGCATTAAATAAAATTTAATAACATTGTCATTCTCTATAAATGATGCTACAGGTTTAGATCTATGGTCTGTGTTACAATTAAACAATTTCTAGGGACCCCGGAATGTCGGGAGGCCCCTGAATGGCCTCTACCAGCAGCTACTGAGTTTTCTTTGCCTTGATATCTCAGTCTTATAATTCTAGATCTCAGAGATGCTAACATCAAACTATTATATAGAGTTAACCCCTTTGAGAATTTTGATCTATAAATCAATCTGCAGCCAGGTTGTTCTAGAGGTTAAATAGATATTATTAGGGCTTAATTAGTAAAATGGCAGCAATTTTGCTTATTTCATAACTTTATAACCAGAGACCTTCTCTCCTCTGATCTGTTTAACAGCTACAGTCTCAGATCAACTCAGCCCCCCCAGGACTGTCAGCAGCAGAAACAGAAACTTTATACCTGTTGGGGAAAATATAGACTATATTTGCTTTGCATTGTCCCCACATGATGGAAATGATATAGTAGGAAACAATTATATTCTTGATTAATATGGGTTGTTGCTGTGTTAAATTTGAGCCCCTGCCCCTCCATATGTCTCTGCACGGCCCTGTATATATAGGTACTTTATAGCAGCGGTCCCCAATCTTTTTAGTCACGCGGACCGGTCAGCCCTTCGCAATTTTGTTGCGGACGGGGGGGGTGCGGGTGCGCGCGTGGTAAGTATCGAGTGCGATGCTGTTGGGGGCTGCAGTACTCCGATGTTGTTGTGTTACTCATTCTGCTGCAAGTTGGCTCAATTTTGACGCGCAAGACGTAACCGGTAAAATTCGGTTTAGGATTTTCAAAATAAAACATCCGGAAGTAGTTCATTATTTCTTGCGTGGCCCGGTACCAATTGGTCCGCGGCCCGGTGGTTGGGGACCACTGCTTTATAGTACAAACCACAGGGTGAAAATAACAATATAAATTATTTTATTATTATATATTATTTTTTCATGATGACAGGTAAGGTTCTGCCTCTTTTAGCAGTAAAAATTAAATGTTACCCCTCCCAGACCAAAAAGCACACATCCATATTTACACTGAACCAGAGGTGGGACCAAGTCACTCTTTTGCAAGTCTCAAATTAGTCTCAAGTCTTTGTCCTCAAGTCCGAGTCAAGTCTCAAGTATAGACGGTCAAGTCAAGTCAAGTCTCAAGTCAAGACAGGCAAAAGTCGTGTCAAGTCTCAAGTCGGGAGCTTGGAATTTCAAGTTCTTTTGAGCTGTTTTTTTTTTTTAACAATGTTCCAATTATGCTAAATGTAAATAATACACCATGTGTTCTTTTTAAAATCAAACACGCAATGCACTCATTGCAAATAAAGCACAGTGGTTTTGAATTTGGATGTGATGGTAAAATAAATATCTGTCAGTCCAAGTGGGGTTAAATCTACAACCGATTTCACATCTCAGTATTGATAAAAACATGTTGCCTGAATCAAACTTGCCAGAATCACTAACCAGGACACAAAATAATGTGCTGCACTATCATCCAGAAACACTCAGAACTACCCCACAGCGTTACGTTCAGGATCCTTACAATTGTACAATTTTTTACTTTTACAGCAATTTCTGAAGGATAGCAAAATTACTGGATTTTGATTTGTTTTTCTAGCAAAATTATACAACTTGGAAATGGGTTTTGTGCAACGGCCATCACGCCGCCATTTGAAGAGTTATAACTGAAAAAACAGTAGACTTAATGCACTGACTGCAGTAAATGATCTATTTATTGTCAATATAATTTCCCAACATAGATGTGTTCAAATACACTTATACCTATCAAATTTTGGATTTGAGAATATGGGAAATGTCTGTGTGATACTACTGTAAGGGGGGGGTAAAACTAACGTAAGAGCTGTGGGGGGAGGAGGGGATATTTATGGGAAAATACTAATGTGGGAACAGAGTGGGAAAGGGATGTAAAAAAACGTAGTTTTCCTTATGAATACACCATCCATCCTGTGATGGAACTGGACCCGGTTCATCATTATGATGGGACAAAGAGAAACTTTCTTCCCTGAGTTCAGGTACAGAACCTTCTTTCTGATCTGGACCCCGCTCAAGATCCAGCGGCTTCCTGAGCTAACCTGTGTTCTGAGCCTGTGTGGGGGATCTTAGAACTGCCGGAGCAAGGGAAATCTTGTGTAGGACCAGAGGGAAGATGCAGAATGGTGGAGACCTTGGAGTATGGCAGGTTATGCAGAGCTTGAATCAAGGAAGAGGAGTGGAACATTGCCAGTTGTGGCACATGAACCACAGGTTTTTTCCTAGAGTCGTGAGATCATGAGGAGCAACCAGAAAGACTTGAGGAGCAGAATCCAAGAAATCACCAGTGGAATTTTTTAAGGAGAACACAAAGAGGTACTGTATGTCGAGGAGATATCAAAAGTAGCACAAAATACACAGTATCACTGGGACATCAGAGGGTTCAGAGTATCATGTAGGTTAACCACTCAAGTTCTGAAGGACTGGCAACTAGCTCCTCTTATTATGGGCTGATGAGCCTAGTTGATTAGCAGGTGTGTGAGTTTACTCAACAGATCCAACTTCCACAGCAACTTGGTAATCAGAAATGAGTGTCATTCAAAATAAAAGAAAAGGGCACCCATGAGCGCTCTCACACTGTAACCCTTCCAATCAACGAGGTACTGTCAACCTTGACCGGGTCGACTATAGTCTACGATTGGGCGGACATCATAGGCAGGGTAGCAATTATTGACCAGGGCGGGTGGAGGGAGTTCGGAAGGAGGTCATAACATGCTTGTCTGGATGGGTTTGATCTGGGATACATGGAACATGGGGTGAAGACTGAAGGGGAGGCGAAGACGGACAGCTTTGGGATTCGTGTCGATTTCATATGGACCAATGGTCCATATGAAATGGTACCAATGGGGGCAAATTTCACATGATGCAAGCCAAACCTTCTGACCATGTGAGTATTGTGATCGGGGATTGTTTTGTGGTCGGCAAAACAGCGGTTCTGTTATGAGGTGCACCAAGGGTTCTGCACCAGATGAGTTTGCAGCAGCGGATGTGATGGTGGACTGAGCTAACCGAAATTTCTTTTTCATCTGCAGGAAAAAGTGGAGGTAGATTACCTAGATAATAAACTTCAAATGAAGACAGATCAGTGGAGGCAAAAATGTGAGTTATGTGCACACTCAACCCATGGAAGGTACTGGATCCAGTCAATAGGATTGGTAGAGGTGAGACATCTGAGTGTAGATTTTAATTTTTGGCTCATTCTTTCTGTTTGAAAGAATTGGACCATCCTCATTGGACTGAGGTTGGTAACCAGATGTGAGTGTGACTTTGGTATCCAGAACAGAGAAAAAATGTTTCCAGACCTGAGAAATGAACTGTGGACAATATTATAGTATTTCTTGGTGAATGCCGTGGAGTCAGAAAACATGCTTGACTATTAGCTGAGTAGTCTGAAAGGCAGTGGGTAATTTTCTGTAGGGAATACGATGACAATATTTAGGAAAACAGTCGATAATTGTAAAGATGGTAGTCATACCTTTAGAATGTG
The DNA here is from genome assembly GCF_001444195.1 of Xiphophorus couchianus. Lineage (NCBI taxonomy): Eukaryota > Metazoa > Chordata > Actinopteri > Cyprinodontiformes > Poeciliidae > Xiphophorus > Xiphophorus couchianus. The sequence continues at coordinate 27,040,759 of NC_040240.1, forward strand.
GAGGTACAGTGATGAAATCGACCAAGACAGGGGCATTTTGGTCTGGTTAGTGGCTAGAGGAGTCCGGCTGGACGTGTATGGGAGGGCTTTTTACGTGCACAGACAGGAGAGGCTAGAACATACTCTAGACAGCCACCAGAAGCAATGGTAAATCAGAGCTTATTCCAGGGTGTGCAGAGAACTTGGCTGAGTGAATCCAATGAATGAGGCGAGCTCAGACTGAAGTGGGGATGAATGTTCTGTTGGGATTTCTAGTTAGGATTTCTGATTTCTGGCTCCAGGATCAGTTTCAGTGAGGTGGGCTTGTTTAATGGCATCTTCAATGTCCCATGAAACTGCACCAATGGTGCAATCGGGCAGAAGGATGGAACCTGAGTCTTGTAATTATCAGAAGAGACAGGGCATCCGCTTTGGTGTTCTTACAACCTGGGCAATAGGAAATGGAGAGATTAAAGCGAGAGAAAATCAGAGACCAGAGACTAATGGATATATTTTTTTATAGTTATCTGATTTAAACCACTGTAATGTAGGAAAGGACAAAGAGAACCATTCTTTTTACCCACAAAGAAAAAACCAGCTCATATCTATCCTTATGGGGATAATCTGGTTCTGTCTATCTGCAAAGTTTCTGGATTGTTCTGAGAAATGTGGGGAGAAATCTTGGAATGACTAGATGTAACAGGTAAGGAAACAAATCTGGAGACATGTCGTTTGGATTTCTCTCAGTTTTGGTCACATATCCAATTATCTAAATGGATTGGCAGTGAGCTCAATCCAAGGTGCTGGGTTCATCCAAGCGAGCTCAATCGTCTTTTAGGGAGTCATTGAGAAGAGCGTGAAAAATCCACTCTTCAATGCAGCCAAATCCCAACCTGAGGCTGAAGCTTTAATTCTCAACTCGATAGCAAAGTCAGTTACGGTTTGTTGTTTTTGTCTTACTGTCCACAATTTTCTAGATAGGGTTGTGTGGTCAGACTCTTAACTAAATAGTTGTTTGAATTCCAGCAAAAAATCCTTAAATGAACAGCCAAAATTTCTTCTGGTCCTGAAAACGGGGCTCTGACCATTCTAGAGCTTTGAATGGTGAGAAGTGATCATTTTTATGAAATATTGGCATCATCATGAGGGAAACTTTAAGGTGATCAATTGAAAACTAGTGAGCATTGTAATGGAAACCCACCGAAACAATCTATATCACCTTCATATTTGTCTGGTGTAGGGCTAGGGTTAACTGATGTCACGGAAGGACAAGGGGGACAGCTGGAGAACCAGAACCATCTGAGAAACTGGCACAAAGTTGGAGGTTTCTGCTGGCTGTGGAGAAGGTTGCAGTGGTTGGAGATTCTGTTAGAGTTGAACTGATGTTGATTAGGGGTATCTTATTGTTAGCAAAGGGATCTTAGGATGGCATCGTGGGATTGAATGAGAGAATTCTGTTCTGCAAGCACAATCCTGAGGGTCTGCTGGGTCAATCTGGCCCCATTGTTATCTCATGGTTTTAGGCAAACCTTTGGCCCATATGCATAACACTCTCAGGAGGCAGATAAAAAGATTAATAAAGTTTATTGAATAACAATAAACTTATAAATTAACAGTAAACAGGAATGGGAACACTGGAACAGAGTGGGAAAGCAGTGAGTACTTCGAACAACGGGGTAGAATGTAGATGAGAAATGAATATCTTACTCATAATGATAAGTCCATGAGGGGGAGACAGAAAGAGACTTGAATTGAACCTATGTGGGGGATCTTAGGGGATCTTAGGGAGATCTTGTGTAGGACCAGAGGGCAGATGCAGAATGGTGGAGACCTTGGAGTATGGACAGGTTATGCAGTGCTTGAATCAAGGAAGAGGAGTGGAACATTGCCAGTCGTGGCACATGAACCACACGTTTTTCTCTGGAGTCTTGAGATCACGAGGAGCAACCAGAAAGACCAGAATCCAAGAAATCACCAGTGGAATTTTTACAGAAGAACACAAATAGGTAAGTCGAGGAGATATCAAAAGTAGCACATGGAACACAGTATCGTTGGGACATCAGAGGGCTCAGAGTATCATGTAGGTTAACCACTCAAGTTCTGAAGCACTGGCAACTAGCTCCTATTGTCCTTGGCCTGATGAGCCTAGTTGATTAGCAGGCGTGTGAGTTTACTCAGCAGGTCCAACCTCCACAGCAGCTTCCTGGCTCCCTCTGGTGGAAACAGACCCCAGCCTCCTAACAGGAATTTGGAGCAAGGAAGAGACATTCAACCAGGCTCATTAAGAAAAACTGAAAAAATGATTGAAGGTTTTATTAAAATATGGAAATGCATTGTGTACTCTTTTTTTTTTTTAAAAAAATGTATAAAAATAAGACTTTGAAAAGTGTGAATAAAAAATATTGCCAAATTAAGGTGAAATAGAAGGATCTGGTTGATACTAAGTAAAAAGCAACTTGCTTAAGGGAGCAAAGGCCTCAAGCAGAATCTTTAGAAGGACCCTGACTTATCCCTACGTCCCCTGATTCTTAACTCTGCATAATCAAAGGTCACGTCAACAAGTTGGAGAAAGGACTACACTGAAAATGAATTAAAAGTTGTTCCTTTCTCTGTTTCCCCCAACAATGGTCCTTGATGTTTCAGGTGTGTCCTTTCGTCAGCCAAACTAATTTCATTAGTGAAATTAGTTTGTCTGATTAACCACTAGATTAACACCCGTTAATCTGGTGGTAGATTAATGGGTGTTTGCTGAACTGCAATCAGCTGAAACAAGTGCATTAAAGCAGGGAAAAATATTAAACATGCAGGGCAGTTTGGCTTCAGGGCCAGGGTTAGGAAACACTGTCCTAAATAAACCATAGGTGTGTAAAAACAAATAGTTATATTTTGTGTGCAAAGCTTCTCTGCAGAAATGGTCACAATTTGTCTTAAGTTAGCTGATGAAATTTATTTTACTTGTTTTGCACAGGATGATTCTTGAAAATTTTGTATAAATAGCTGCATGTTAACAGTAGACACAAGTTTCATTAATAAATCAGTTGAGCTACAGTCCAAAGAAAATCACTAAACTAAATTAAACTAACATATTCCATCCATCCATCCATTTTCTAACACCCTTGTCCCTAGTGGGGTAAGGAGGTGCTGGTGTCTATCTCCAGCTAACATTCCGGGCGAGAGACGGGGTCACCCTGGACAGGTTGCCAGTCTGTCGCAGGGCAAACTAACATATTATTGTTACTAATAAAATACTGTTTTCATTGAAATCTTAGTTAATACACAGTAAGTGATGCCTTTAAACAAAACTAACTTTTCAAAACAACACAAGAATACAGTGTAAGAATAAGAAGTACTGTCTGAGACCAGCAGTCAAATTGTAGACACAAATGAGATCAGTATGATGGTCTTGAACAGTTAATAATCAATGCATTTCTCCGACAGCCTGTGGAAACCCTAGCAGAGAAGGATTCAGGAGTGCTGCTGAGTGCCCAGACTATCACCTCTGAGACTATCAGCACCACCACCACAACCCAGATCACTAAGGTCTGTGCATGTCACTAACAGGCAAACAGGCAATAACATCAACAGAATTCACTAAAACATGTTCTGGGTGACTCAATGACAACTTTTATTTATTTATTTATTTATTTTTCTAGTTTAGCTCAAAGTATAAATAGATTTCACAAAAAAAATTGCTTTAGAGATTCAAATAAGTCATTCATAAAAAAATTAGGTTCATAAATAACAATGCAGCCTGCATTCTTGACTAGAAAATGTTTCTTACATACAACACAAAAAATCGAATTGAGAGCAGTTATAAAATTGGATTTCTATTACAACTTAGACCCTGAAAGTATTTATCTGCTGTGTCAAACTTACATTTGATTGTGGTTGTTTATTTGAAAGATCTGATGGGAAATTCTAAAATACAGTTACATATTTCTTCAGCTTTTTGCCTTAGTCACATTTAATGTTTAAAATCATTAAGCTCACCAAACCGACTTTACTTTTTGAGCCCACTGTATGATCTCCTAAAGTAATTTAACCAAATTTATAATTACACAACTCTGAGTTTGTTTTCATTTGAACAATAAAAACAATATAATAACCACAGGTGTTTTGATAGCCCTACATCACCCTCCAAGCTTATTTGGCACCAAGATGAGGATGAACCAAATAAGGTTTGTCATACCATTAATCTGGAAAAAGTCCACTTTGCTTTGGGAGAATATTCCATCTCCATTCCTTTTGCAGTGCAAATATTCTGCTTGTACTGGAAGACAACCAAACATAGCCCTTTATGGGACACAACAAATGTTGAATTCTGACACATATACTGTATATAAGATGAGAAAAATAATCAGCTGCAGTGTTTCTACAGACAATTCATTTAGTGGTTGTATCTGTGCTGTTCTTGCAAAGAAAGATGTTACCTTGTTGCACTCAAAAATTCAGAGCATTAACACATTTAGTTTATTCTGCAAATGAAATCTTTACACAAACTTGCTTTAAAATATACAGTATATCTAAAAAATCTTACTCTTTATTATGGGTTGCACATTGGACTTAATTTAAATTCACCAGTGCATAAAGAATCTGTGGGAAAAGCACATATACTGTATGATTTATTCTATTTATAAGCACAATTAAAACATTTACATTTCCTCCACATGTCTGCCTGACTTTGAGATGAAGTGTCTTTTATTTCCAAATAAAGTATGGGTTTTCTTATATACCAATATCTTTATACCCATTTTTATTATGTAAATATAAATGGATAATACACATCAACAGAAACTTTATAAATCTGACTTTCTTCATGAGTGATCAGATTTGTTTTAGTCAAAAAATGGAAAAGCAAAACCATAATTTTTCATAACATTTAAAAGTGGGTAAAATGGTTTTATTAAACATAAAAAAGGCATTATTGAACACATATACACAGGTTTCAGTCTGATGCAATAGACTGATACAAGTCTGTTAATTTTTAAATCTTAGTCGGCATAACTCTATTACCAACCTTTTCTTAAATTTACATCAGTAATAGGTACACAAAGCGTGAGTAAGCATTTTTTACTGTTAGCTGTTTTCATGCAAATCTACAAATTCTTTAAAATACCTCATAAAAGTATTATGCTCCTGCTGGAAAAATTACATATCTACATTATGACCAGCGACTGAATTTTTATATCTTCAAAGAGACAATTTAGAGACACAATAAAGATGAATGTCTGTAAAAGTATATGTGTTTCAGTCTGTGTAAATTATCTGTTGTTGTAGACGGTGAAAGGAGGAATTTCTGAGACTCGAATTGAGAAGAGAATTGTCATCACTGGAGACACAGCAATTGATCATGACAAGGTAAAAATCATGAAAGAACAGATTGTAGTTTGAAAATGTAGAACAGAGTTGACTTGATATTTTCAGAAAGTGCAAAGAATATTTATTAGCTCACAAATCACAACAGATTTCTGCTTTAGGTTCTAATATGCAATCTAAGCTAATTATGCTCATCCTTAAAGAGGAATGTTTGTTTTGTTTGGCAAAGCCAAGATACAGAAAGCCCACTAAAATACATATTTCAAAGACTGAATTTTAAATAAGTGAAATCTACAGGTCTTGATATATGTAAAACAGGATATGGAGTAAGATCAGTAAGACCAGTAATTGAGTGGAAATCAGGAGCTTAAATACAGAGGCAGGGGTAAAAAATGTCAAAGAACCAAATGAACTAATAAGAAGAAATTTGTTACAGCTGTGTGTCTTGTCCACACTCCAGCTCATTGATGGTGGCGATAATACACCATCACAGTTGGTCTGCTAAATGCCTTAAAACAGAACAAGAAAAACAAAAAGCTGTGACAGGGAGAAAGCAGGAAAAACCAAAGATGGGAGACTAATTAACACAAAAGCCACTCAGACTCTAGAAAACAACAAAGACCTGACAATAATCCTAGAGAAAATAAATTCAACTAGAATTGCAAACCGTTACAATGGGTTCCTCACCCAACCCAACAGGTCCATTCCCTTTACATCGCCCTTCCGCACGAACAACTCTGCACACATCTCCCAATGAACTTCCCTCGCCAACCTTGGTTCTCTGTGCGCGTCTACTGAATTGGCAATTTTTCAGGAGGGTTTTTTTTGTCCCGAAAGGTTTCAAATGCATGAGTCCTGAAAATAAATGTAGTGTTCCACCCAATGTGAGCCAGTGTCCTTTATTGATGTTCAGTGTCAGCTAAACTGTGTGTTGCATCCCTTCCTTCAAGGAATAGGCTGGTGTTTTATTTAAAGAGGATTTAGTGCAACAAAGTGTGAAACTGAAACAAGACAAAACACAGAAAAATACTTAGTACACAAAACTTACTGTGGTGGAAAAAACATTACTGGATACAACGGTTTATATAGTTCATTTAAACTTGGATTTCCCTGTAGATAAAGTTCAGACATGTTACTAGCCAAAATAAGTGTGGATTTGGTTCCACTTTAGTTATGCTATCTGTGGCCAGATAGCATAACTAAGTTATGGTGGGAAGATAAACTCCAGGAGATTTAAGGTAGTCAGCGAGCCAAGGGTGGCAGACACAGGGAGCCAGATTCAGAATAAACAAATTATCTGTAGAATGGGCAAACTTAACATTTCTGTCCACCCCAAGGTCTCGACCGGTACATCTTTTATTTCCAATCATCCAAATTAGTTTGGTCGTTCCCATCGGCCCGAAAACTAGCAACTTCTCCAAAATCGATTCTATCAATTTTTAGCGAGTGAGTTTTAGCGTCCAAAGTTTGCCTACGAAAGAATTGCATCCAACTTGCACCTTTGTCTCACTGCACGTCAGTCTGAGTGTTCGCTAGTTTGGCTCAGTCCATCACAAATTTGTGCATATTGCCAGGTATCCACAAGCTCCACACAGCAGAAATCCAGTTATCATAACTCCAAATAAATCCAGGATGAATCCCGCTGGGTATGTCCCAGCAGGACAAGTGGGCTCTCCTGTGCCCAGTCTTCCTGTTCCTGAAAGTTTGATTAATTGCAGTTAATCAGATCCTTAATTTGTAGATTCGGAGGATGTGCAAAGAAAAGCCCCAAAAAAGCAGCATGAAAACAGAGCAAGAGAAGTTGGGGAAGAAAGGAAGGGAGAAGGGAACAGAGAAAAAAGTGTCCGCCTTCACCGAGAGCAGAGAGTACCACATACTCATTAATCTTCTTTCATCAACTTATGATCAGCTCAATCAAATAATAAGTTGCAAACTAAATAATAGACAACTTAGTAGCTTAGGTAACGTGGAAAATTAACAGCTACATAAACAATACTCATGTCTCCTTAGACGTAACGTGTTGGCATGTTTGTAGTTGTCGGTGCAAAGGAAATTGCAGAATAATTTACGGTTTCAAAATTATGGACAATTGAATTTCACAGTGATGTTCATAGCGATATTTAATTAATTAGTTCTAATTGGGCAAAAAAATTAAACATTTGCTGTGATAACTTTTTTGTTTCTTCTTTCACATATATTGTAATAGGTTTTATTTGGCTCAGAGTTAATCCTTGAGGGTGAGATTGGTTTTGGATAATGCAATGTTCATGGCTCTCTGTTGAGAAATAGTCCAGAACAAAAACTTTTGCACAGTGGCTCATCTGTTGGAGAATCTTTCTAGGAAACATTGCCCACATAAATTTTAACAACGGTTCTTGCAGTTTTGGAGTTATAAGGTGAAACACATTTTTTTTCCTACCGTAGCACCACCTACAGATGCGCATGCCTGAATATGTGTATCCAAGGATGTAGCTTTGTGTTTAAAGTTGGTGGGGATGCATTGTGAAGAAGAGGACTGTGGGGGTGGGAGGTGATAGGCTGAACAAATTTTCACATTCTTTATTGGCCACAGTTTATGCGACTGGAAAGCCTTTTTTAGTGCTAAGAAAGGTCAAAACTTAAATGTGAATGCCATGCAGCCTTATTCAATAAGCTTGTCTTATTAATGGTACTTTTTGATAATAACCTTTTAGAAGGTGTTAAACATACTAACAGTTATAAAGATGCTAAAACATAGGGGGAGCTGGGGTGGCGCAGGGGCAAAGCATGACCCACGTATTGAGGCCTTAGTCCTCGTGACGGCGGTCACAGGTTCGATTCCCGGCCTGGTGACATTTGCTGCCTGTCTTCCCCCTCTCTCATTACCATGTTTCCTGTCAAACTACTTTCAAATAAAGGCCACTAGAGCCAACAAAACCTTAAAAAAAACATTACTGATAATAAAAAATAAAAAAAAGTTAAAACATCAGTCATCTATAGTCATTATAATCTATATAAGGTGTTTCACTTGATGATGGAATTACTAAATATTGAACTTTTCAATCAAATTCTATTTTATGGAATGGGTCTGTATATTTGCTCAATGCTTTCTTACAGTTGAAAACAGTTACAAAATTCAGAAATTTCTGTGAAAAATTATCACAATAATATAGCTGCCATTTATTGCCTGATTTTATGACGTGCTCAACAACATCAGCAATTGTCCGTAACAGTCAAAATGTTACTAAAGAATTCAAAAAACGGAATAAATAACTTCTGTGTAAGCTAAATGAATCCTTGTCAGTACAAACTTCGTTGTTTTCAATCACGTGATTCTGATTCCACAGCTGACCCTGAATTGGCTGGCATGAAGCTGTGCCCTGCTGAATTACACATAGCAGATGAGATTTGAAGTGTCTTTAATATAGCAAACATATTTATTTACTGTCAAATTATACAATAAGACAGGTTTTAATTAATTTTTCATATCCTTTCCTGTCTCACCTGCGATTCTGCAGCTGTCCCTGGTTCTGTACGCTGCTGAAAAGCACATAACGTACAAATGTCAGTGATGCTAGTGGAACCACTTTCCAAGTCACAACTATGTCTTTGGTCTTGTCTATATTTTCACTGGGACTTTTTTGGGGCTGGCTGGGGAGTAGAGTGACCATCATTATTACTGAATTGCACATCACCTATTAGCCACTACAGCTAGTGACGTGTACCTGCAGATGCCATTGCTATGCATTGAGTCATGTCCACAAAACCCATACTGTTCTAATGCAGGATGAGCAGGAATCTGTCAAATGGTTGTAGCCCCCATATTTCTTATCCAGTTTCTATAAAATGTGGTTAAATTAAATCTGATAAAAGTGCTGATGTTTGGATATGTAAAATATGTATTCTCTCCAGATATAAAACTATTAACAGTTTCAATTCTGTCAAGAAGCAATGGAGAACAAAGCAAATTTCTCTTTTATAATGGCCAATAATTTAATCTAACTTTATTGCCGCTGTAGGAGCCATGGTTTAAAATTTAACAAACTTTGGCTCCTATGCTTCATGAAATGTTTCATTCTATTTGATGATTGCTTTGAATATGAATAAATGATACAATTTGACCAGGGAAAAAACCCGTAGAAAAATAGATGGAAAACAACTTAAAACCAGTTGTTTTCTCTTTTTTTTCTCTTAGTGCATGTCAGCTTAATGTCACACGCAGACCCTTTGCCATGGCAACCGACAAAAACAGATCCAGGTGCCCACAGAGCAGAGATTACGTTCAAGTGTATCAGAAATTAACATTAAAAAACACAAAAACATTTTCCACACCAAAAGTACATAAACACACACAAAAACAAATATTCACTCCTTTACAGTTTTATGTTTCTTGAATTTTCAGACTTGATGCTTATTTTTGTAATCACTAATAAGTGATAGCCTGAACACTAGCGGTGGTTGATTATCTAGTAAACACCTGCTCTAATGATAAAATGTCAGAAAGTAAATGTGTGGGTCGCCTTATTTTTGTGTTAACTGAACCGAAACACACCAAACTGTGACACAGGTATTAAGGTTGTCAAAGTAGTTAAGCCACTGAGGAGTAGTTAGTCTACTCCCCACTTTCTTTATACATTCTTTTTAAGTTAAAACTTTTTCCTGACCTGTGAAATGTGGATCTCTTGGACCTTACCTTGCTGTCATAGCGTTGACAGTTACTAGTAAAACATTGTGTCCCTTTTTCAGATTTTTTGCTTGTGCCGTTTTCCAGGTCGCCGATATTCCCAAAGCAATAGTGCATGTGGCGCACTGCTGCGCACAATAAGTCACTAATATAGATCACTCAGTGGACTTGCCATTTACATTTTACAAAGGAATTTTAAAAAGTGGTCGTTCACTGGCTGTTAATGTTTGAACACAGTGTCCACAAATAGATGCAGGCATATTAAGGTAGAAAGGTGTACTAAATATTGGTGGGGACTGTCTCTGTCAGGCCGAAACAGGTGAGGGCATGTCCACACTTCAGAAAGTTATGCCTATGTGTGTATCTGAGTAGCGGTGTGGGTCCTGAAGCTGTATGAAAATTTTAATAAGTTACGCCCGGTCCCAATGCTCAGTGTGTATTCCCCTCTGTGAAGTGTGGAATCAGTCAAGTGCACATAAGGGTTCTAGTTTTCAGGTTTACAAGCATGTAAAACTGTGAGAATTGGGACAGTACAACCCTGTGTTATAACTTCGACATCCAAAATGGCGGCACTGGTCATTGTTAAGGCACTTGTGCTGCTAAAAAGTACAACTACAACAAAACAGATTATTTTAAATGTACAGTTTGCTTTCCTAAGTCATTGTTGGAGATATGTGTTTTGTTATGTCTTGTTGAATACAGAAAATTCTATGTAATCACACATGTTCAGTGAAACAAAATCTATTTCAATACTTTACTTTTGAAAACTGATTTTATTCTATTTTTGTCGACAGAGCTTGCTCAATTAACTTTGCCATATTTCCAAGATGGAAAAAAATGCACATTAAAATGTACTAATATTCAATTTAACAGTCTGCCTAATTTGACTAAATATAGACATGAGTTTTTTTAAACTCATATAACGATCTTTTTTATGCAGCTAAAAGTTTGTTTGGTATAAAGTGGAGCTAATGTGCTAACAAAGTCAAGTTGAGGATAAACGGCATATATAAAAAATATTTTTAAAAGTGCCTGAAAATTTTTCAGGCATTGAAAATTAAAAAGACTAATGGAACTAAAATGTCTTTTAAAAATAAACTATGAATGTTGTGATGTGATAGTCCAAATATATCATATTTACAGCACTGTTTAATTTTAACTTGGACACCAGAATTGTAATTTTAACATGAATTTTATATGTTGTGTTTTACTAATCCAGCTTTTTCTGTCTCATGTAACTCTTCAGGCTTTGGCTCAGGCTATTAAAGAGGCAAAGGAGCAGCACCCAGATATGTCTGTTACCAAAGTTGTTGTACACCAGGAAACAGAGATAACTCCAGATTAAGAAGGTATGTAAAGTATAAATACATAATGTTGGGCACTGACATTCTGAAAGAGTTAGAGTGGAGTCCCAGAGTGGACTCAGCCCTTAAGCATCCAAGTTAAAGTCCAGTCCTTTAGTTTTGTCATCTTTAAGACACATACCCATTGCACCGTTTACAGTAGAGCCAGATTTTTAACTTATGACTTAAGACTTGGACAAAAACTTCAATTCCTCAATATAATTTACTGTGATCACGCAATTTTTGCCCTGTGTTTCAAATGCCTACATACCCTATATTGCCAAAAGTATTCGCTCACCTGCCTTGCCTCACATATGAGTTTAACTGACATCCCATTACTAGTCCAGAGGGTTCAATATCATGTTGATCCACCCTTCGCAGCTAGAACAGCTTCAACTCTTCAGGGACGTCTGTCCACAAGCTTTAGGAGTGTTTATGGGGATTTTTGACCATTCTTCCAGAAGTGGATTTGTGAGGTCACATAGTGATGTTGGACAAGAAGGCCTGGCTCTCAGTCTCCGAGTCAAGTTCATCCACACCAGACCCTGCCATCCATGTCTTTAGTATTCAGAGTTCCTTTCACTGGAACTAAGGGGCCAAATCCAGCTCCTGAAAAACAACCCCACACCATGATCCCCCCTCCACCAAACTTTACACTTGGCACAATGCAGTCAGACAAGTACTGTTCTCCTGGCAACCGCCAAATCCAGACTCATCCATCAGAAGCGCGATTCGTCACTCCATTGAATGCGCTTCCACTGCTCTAGAGTCCAGTGGCAGTGTGCTTTACACCACTGCATCTGACACTTTGCATTGCACTTGGTGATGTATGGGTTAGGATGCAGCTGGTCACCATACAAAACCCATTCCATGAAGATCTCTACGCACTGTTCTTGAGGTAATCTGAAGGCCACATGAAGTTTGGAGGTCTGTAGTGATTGACTGCAGAAAGTTGGTGACCTCTTTGCACTATGCGCTTCAGCGTCCACTGACCCCGCTCCGTCTGTTTACATGGCCTAACACTTCATGGCTGAGTTGCTGACTTTCCCAAACACTTCCATTTTATTATAATACTGCTGACAGTTGACAGTGGAACATTTAGAAGTAAGGAAATTTCACAAGTGGATTTGTTGCACAGGTGGCATCCTATCACACTTCCACACTGGAATTTACCAAGCTCCTCAGAGCGACCCATTCTTTCACAAATGTTTGTAAAAAACTGTCTGCATACCTCTGTGCTTAATTTTATACACCTGTAAAATTAAGCACCCAGTATTTGCTCACCCATCCAAATTATCAGAGTCAGGTGCTCCAGTCAGGAACATCTGATTCAGGTGATTTGGATGGGTGAGCAAATGCTTTTGGCAATATAGTGTATATTGCATTGGAGTTAACATAATGTGTTTACCTTTGCATTCACTTTATTTGAGAGGTCCTAGATACCTCAAGCCCTGAATGTCTCCCTAAAAGGTCCTTGAACACTAATGAAATGCATATTATAGCTGTAAAATATCTAAGGTGTAAATAAAAGGGGTATTTCAGGCATTTCACTAATGGATAATTTAGTCATGCCATTTCCCTGAAGTCATGTCATGCACTTCTGGGAAAGGAAATTTGATTTAGGTAGATACATTAACTTTCAAACAGAAACTCATGTAGACTTATTGAAGTATTAAAGACATCGACTGCAGATAAAACCACTGCTTAGTTGACTTGGTAGAGCACATGCACCATGTGCAGAGGCTGTAGTCCTCAACGAAGTTATAAATAATAATAATAATCATATTCAGAATCTTTATTGTCATTATAAAAATCATGTAATAAAATGACATAGCTTTATTACCAGGAGTAATAAAACCATGTAAATAAACCCAAGTTGTCTTGGGCTCTGATTGCTTTATGTCTTTCTTTCTATTTACAGCTCAATAAAAGCTTAAATAAAGACTTTTTTAAAGAGAAAATCGGAAAACATAACAGAAAAACCCTTTTTCCTATTAAGCAAAAGATCTAAAGGGAAAGACCATGCCATAAAATAAAGAACATTACAGACAAACCTGAGCATACTCTTCATGAGATGATCATACAACATCAGAGTGTATTCAGTTAGAGGCTTCTTCAGAACCACTGTAATACTGACCACAACAAGAGCTCCTTCATTTACAACAACTTTTTAAATAACTATCTTACATGACATGCGTTACAACAATGTTTCATTTCCCTTTGAGTTGAATAATATATTTTTAATGGAAATGAAGATAAATGAAGAGCTTTTGCTTTCATGTGTTATTTTGTTGTACTTTGGTGCTCATTGTAGTTTTTAAGCTGCTGGTATACTAACATAGCACTTCTGCTAGGAAAATATTCAAACTGATGGAAGCTCACAGGTGTTGAAATAACATTTTCACCACATGTGTATGGAATATTTATGTTTTATCCTTCTGCAAAAATATATTATCTAATTCAGCTTACATTTATTTGGTGCTTCAGTTTTGAATGTAAAATCTGTTCAGCTCCACTAATGTTTATCTCTGTTTTTTTCACACCCACAATGCTTCTAGCTGCACCACGGCTGACTCGGATGCCCTCCCTCTTTTCCTTATGTCTCCATCACAACATTTTACCTCAGCAACCACAGTCATCACATCCAGCTGCCCTGCTTTCGGCATGATAAACCAGACCTTGTCCGAGGGAAGAGGCCTCAGCGGGAAAATATGTTTTCCTCCAAAAGTTTGTATATTGGTTGAAGGAGACAGTCACTAAAAAGTTCCCAAGTTTCCAGAATTCCCAACAACACCCTTTCTATTCCATTTTCTGCCTTCAGCGCATATCCTAAAGTTTTGAATAAAAATGAAATTCAAAAAATAAACTTTTTCATAGTTATAGGGGTATAATATTTGTGAATTTGTTTCTCTCCCATTTTGTGGAGATTTTAAGAAAAAAAAACATTTAAGGACATTTGGTCTTTTAATCTTGAGAATCCTACTTTATTTTTCTACAGCTTTTCTTACCATCAAAATTGGTTACCAAAATCTGAAAAGTTAAAAGTTTTTTAACAAAGTTTTGAAACTGCACTGAACAAAGATTGTGAAATTCTACAAGTTGGGACTGGATCATTCCTCTCAAAGTTTTCAAATTAGTTGATACTTTCTGTACAGTAAATACTTTATTTTCCCTCTCAATGTGAAAAGATATTTTTCATTTTATGTACAAAAAGATTGATTTATCAAAGCAGGGCATTGAATTTGCTGGTGGAATTACTTGTTTCCCCCATTTGAAATTTGGCTTTGACATCCTTTGACTGTTTCAGTTGTTGTAGTGCTTGTGTCACACAAAAGATGTGGGGGTCATTAAGATCACAGTGTATTGAAACTACCTTCATTTATTTAATACCATCATTGTATTTTTAGTGTGTTTTATAGTTCAAATTTAGATTCAGAACAATGTTTGACTATAGATCATTCCTAGCTGTCAAATACACCTATTTCCCTTTTTATTGAGCAGTGTATAATTTCAGTATTTCTGAATTTCATTCACATTTACTCTTCTAAATGGACAGTGTATACTCTTTTGTAGTAATGACTCTATCAAATTAAAGACGTGAAAAGTTCAGAAACTGACACACATAACTATTATTAGTGCTCAAAACCGAAATGCTGATCGACCTGCCTTCAATGTCTTTGACCTTTTCAACAGTTTTTTTCAACAGTTTGTTTACTATCTTTGTCACTTCTATATGAGCACATAGTTTTCTCCAAATGTTTCCACAGAGTTTTGTTGACAGAGGTGTGTAAAGATCAAGTAAAGCAAGAGAAAGGGGAAAACAGTTTGCCCAACAGTGCATAATGTCCACAGAAAAAAAAATGGGTGATTACAGTAAAATGAGTTAGAACAAAACCCAAACAAGTAGTTTGAAAAGTAACAAACCAGCAAAACTTTGAAATCCAGGTCAGTTTTTATCACTCATGTTCTCCTTTTAAGAACAACCATTTTTACAGGAACTAAGACTAGAAGCATAACTGCATTTTTCTCAGTGTTACATTAATTGTTCAGCAACATATAAAACTGTTAGTTTAATTCAGGGGTACCAGAATGAGCCTCTTAATTTTGCACTGCCCAGTCAGATTAGACATATGTTGTTATCGGTATGACTTGTGATTTTGTCCATATTCGTACATGATGCTTTATTTCCTTACTCCATTTAGTATTGCATGTTACAGTTACTTCACTTAGCTGTCTAATTCATCACTACACTTCTTTGTCTTATGGGCATTTTTAATATTTTCTTTAATGTGAATCCACACTTCAACACCAGATGAAGACTTGTAAAGAGCACCATGCATAAAATAAAGAACTTTGTAGGTATATACAGTTGTTTTGGTTTTCAATTATCATGAAATTCCTCTCTGCTTCTGTCACAAATACACAAAGAAGATTTTTTTTTTAGTTGATGGAATGTCACAGTAGTATTGATTGAGAATTGTCTAAAGAACCTGATGATTACTAGAATAGAATAGAATAAGCGAAAGACGGATGAGGTATTCCCCCAATGGCATTTTAAAGGTGATTAAATCCACAACACCAGAATTGTACAATGTCATCTCAACACTTTTGCTTGATTTGCTCCAAAAATCTGATCTCTTTATAAGGTCCATCCACCCACCCACCCACCCATCCATCCATCCAGACTGTTGACACATAATTAAAGGAAAATTTTATTTCAACCAGATTAATATCCAAGTTACAGATCAGTACACGGATCTCTGAGTTGCACACAGACAGAATCTCCAAAGAACTTTGAATACAGTCGCTATTATAACATTTCCCAATATGTGGCTCTGACTTTTAGCACAGTCGTGGAATCCCATGGTCTAAGACTCCTGCATCAATAAAGCTTCATTGTTAGATTTTATTCTAATTAAAAGTCAGTTTTTAATTAGATATTTCATTTTGGGTTCAAATAAATAAGGAAGATCCAATTTAAACTTGCTTGTCCACATTAGTTCAGCTATCTTAGAATTGGTCAACTAAACCTATTTGCTAATCAAACCAAATGAGATTACTTGTAGTTGGGCCTATAGGTCTCCTTTCACCCACACTCCCTTTCTCTCATTTATCATGTATAAAAATCCACACCTTCTAAACGTATAGTTCTTAGGGGATCCAGACATCTAAGATCTAAGATCCTCTGGGGTTTGTGCAATCAGAAAAAACCCACCCTTCCAAAATAAATGGGGGCGGGGGTCAGATAGCCTCAAAGAAATCTGACTCTGGAAAACTGACCAGGAAATCCCTTTTACTGCCAATTTGGTCCCGTTTGAGTCATGCTAACAAATAAATACATTTTAGCTCAATCTACAGATAGTGTAATATCTTACACTATAGATATGCTACAGCATATCTATAGTGTAAGATATTACTAAGATCAAGAAGTACAGCACCATTTTACAACCCTGCTGGGTTTCAACCACTGTGACTAATATCTCTCTCTCCTTCACTCCTTTCTCTCACACTCTCGCTGTATAGATATTGACAAAGGCATAAACAAAACCAAAATTGTTTGTTATTTTGTGCATCCCAGAGGTATCTGCAGTTTGCAACAGCACTAAGCACAGATGGCATTTTACTATGTGGAAAATAACACAGACAGATGAGAAGGAAGAAATTACCTCCTCTGTTCCTATGAACATTTATAAAATAACAAAAGAAAAAAAATTGTGGAAGTTTGTCATTCAGAAAGTCTCTCAGACTCAAAACTTTAGACTTGACATGTGACTTGACATTTACATATCCCAAGTCATAAGTTGGGATTTGAATTGGATTTCAACCTGATTTCTTGACAAGACTTACATTTTACCCAAAATCTAAAGCTTAAATCAGATACTGCTTAAAAGGTTTATATTATTAATTCATTTAACTCATTTCATTTAACTACAAACAGTAGAGGGTTCTGATATGGACACCCAGGGCAACATCTCGTCAGGGGCGACACAAGACCACCGTAAGTTGAAACTTGGAATATTTCGCTGCTACTATGGCCATGATCCAAACAGCTCTCATTCTATTTGATGTTCTGTCTATATAGGTTAAAAGTGGACATCCTAGAAATAACGCAAAAATCGATCAAAAAGGAATCTTGGAGTTTAACTTGGAGAGGAGCATAAAAATAGTCACAACAAATATAAAAGACTTTCCACTGAAAATTTTGAGCATGTCCATATATAATGATAAAAAATCAACTTACTTCATGCTACCTCCTGAACTACTCAAAAACTTCCCAGTATGAATCAAGACTGGACACAGAAGAGACAGAATAACGTCCTTGCCATCTGGCATGTACAATGACCACATCTGGAACATGAATGTCTTCCTCCACATTTTCTCTAATTATCTAGTAAATGTTTTAAAGTGTTAAATCAACCAAAAAGCTCTTCTTCTAGGAAAAACGCAGGGTTTACCTAACGTTACTTGAGGTGAATGGAGCCCACCAGCTGTGGTCTGACTCCTGAGCTCAAGGAGGTTTTGTTTGTTCAGGTTGGTTAAAACTTGTTTGTGTGGCTGTTCAGGCTGCAATTGATCTGGACATGGTGTGGGGACAAAACAACAGAAAAATAATGACCAAATCAGACTGAAATCCACTGCAGTAACACCACAACACAGCAAAGGCAGTGGGCTGAAGAACGATGCTGATGGAAAGCAGAGAAAACAACAAAACTTTGGAAGAGAGTCAGTGGAGAAAGTAAGAGTTATTAAGTCTTCCAGAGATATGAATATTTTTGAGCCTATTCATGCTTATTATTTATCTATCTTATGTTGGTATATTCCCATAGAAATATCTAAAGATCTGTAAATGTAAAGATACATTTCTAAAATTCTCTTAGCAGTTAACACTGCAGTTAGCATTTCCAGGTCTGTGTGCATGTTGCTTTCCATTCCAATATCTGCTCTTCTATCATTTAAATGATGTCTTACTATGTAGTCAACCGTTGTAGCTTCTGGCTCACTGCTAGCCTTCAATCTGAAACTTGTGACCGATTTAATGCTGAGGATTGGTCACCTCCTCCAGGTCTTATTCGATGTTTTTAGCTGCACAGGAACATTCTCCTCAATCTATGTCATTAACGGTCATCGCTAGGGGCGCCATTTTTAGGTGGAACAGCAAGCAGGCTGGGTAGAGGAGGTACTAGTATCTTTTGTTTTGAAATATAGGACATTTTTTCATTGAAAATGTGAATTTCAGACCGGTTATGATATAAAGGCTTCAACTTGTGTTTAAAGTGAAACATGCACTTTAACTCTCACAGGCAAGCTCATGACATGCAGTGCAAAATGAAGGTGAAACTGAGCTGAGACACCAACTCCCACTCTGAAACCAAAAAAGATTTGTTTTAAATAATCCCCTCCCTCTCTTACTTAATTCAGTGAAAGAACAGGGTGTTAGCTGTGCACTGTGGGACAGTACTGAAAATAGCAAATGTGAGTCATAACTGGATACAGTGACATATGTTTCATCAAGTGTAGCTGCCAGGAGTCTGCAGAAAATGTGCTGAGCTATATTTCCTAGTTGGACATCACCATGCAAAAAAAAAAAAACACGTTATAAATACACTTACTTATATATGTCTAAATTTACATACACACACGCATGCACACCCCAACACACACATATGTTTGCATGGCTATCTTTGTGGAGACTTTCCATTGACTTCCATTCATTTCTACTGCCTAAACCTTACCTTTACCCCTAACCATACCCATTACATACCTAACCCTAACCAAGAACCAATTCACACCTTAGTCCTAAATCTGACCCCTGACCTAAAAACAGCGTTTCCCCTTGTGGGGACCAGGCTTTGGTCCCCACAATGTAGTATGTGTCAGGGAAATGGTCCCCACAATGTATTATAAACAAAACACACACACACACACACATGCACACTAATTACTTGTTGGTCATTTTTATCAGCTTGCATTAAAATACCGCTGATTCATCTTAGAATGAACAAAGACTTCATGTTAAGCCTAAAAGCCCAAACAAACTCTGACAGTAACCCTGTACAAAACTCCAACATTTGTGGAAAACTTCTTTATTGCCTTTAATGAACTTCTATCTCTAATATGCGTTTAATATGACTGTTTAATAATTATGGGAGATTTCAACATCCAGGTTAACAAGCCTAAAGACAGAGGGGCAAATAAGCTGTGTGATAGTCTTGATAATTTTGTTCTGTATGTGAAACAAGCAACACACACTCGAGGACACACATTGGACCTGATTATCAGTAATGGTGTAAATATTTCCAATGTCTCTGGAACTGATGTCGCCCTGTCGGATCATTTTGTTATTATCTTGGAAACTACAATGTCTGTTGACTCATTTGGCAAAACAGCAACTATAACAAAACGTTCTTTCATAGACAACACAGTAGAAACATTTAAACAAATCTATTCTTCCTTGCCTTAAAGCTGTAACAATGTAGATGAGTTGGTAGATGGCTTCCACTTTCAAATACTATTGATTTACTTTATTCAACAGACTCGTGGTCCACAAAGATGATACACAGACAACACAACATATAAAGAATAAAAGATAAAATAAAATAAAATAAAAATCTTATAAAAGACTTGCATACCAATGTTTCCACAGAGCCGATTGGTATCTTAGCGCACTGAAAGAGGGATGTGAAAACATTACAATAAGACTGTTCAATGAGCTGCCTAAATGACACATGAACTTGTATATCAGATTTCTCAACAGAGCCTGGAATGTTGTGACATGTGCGTTACAAAAGATCTCACTTGCACTGCTAAGCCTGGATTTCTTAAGCAGAATTCTCAAAGAGTCGTTATACGCAACCTTAAGCTTCTGCATGCTAGCTTTTTTAAATTTACACCACAAAGGAGCTGTATACAAGGGTGCACAGTAAGCTTTAAACAGGCTTATTTTTACCTCATTAGTGCACATATGAAATTTCCTCCCCAGAATGTTTGCCTGAATGTACAACACTCGACACTGCCGATAAATATCATCATCATCACAGAGCTGCTCTGTGATATAGTGACAAAGGTATTTAGTTTTGGAACAAACATTTAACTTTTGACCTGACAGAAAAAAATCAGGGAAGCAAAGTTGTTTCTCTGCTTTAGTCCTACATACTAGTACAACTGTTTTCTTAGCATTATACTGCACATCAAATCTCAACCCATAATCAGAGCAGATATTCAGTAACTGCTGAAAACCAGCACTGCTGGGTGAGAGTACAGCCAGGTCATCAGCATACATAAAGTGATTGATTCCAGTGCTCCCATTAAAGTGAAGGCTGTGTCTGGTAGAAAAAAGTCTGCGCAAACAGATCTGCGAGACAACTTCGCCATAGAGCCAAACGTAAATGGCGTAAAATTCAGCTTCACAATTATTATGGAATCTATAAAGAAAGACTGTGAAGCTATCACTCAACACTAAAACATGCAAGGGAAACGTTCTTTACAGAAATCATAAACAAAAATATTAACAATGCTTGAGCGTCATTAATGTTTGCAACAGTTGAAAAGCTCACAAACCCTTCAGTGACTGAGCTGTAATCAAACAAAGCCTGGAAAGAATTTGCTAACTTCTTTGAAGAGAAAATTTAAAAAATCAGACATTTAATCTGCACATCCACACTAAATCCAGTGCCAATGTTATACCCAATTTCAACTACTTAATTATAAAACCCTAGAAGAAATTATAGATCAATTAAGCTCAAGTTCCTGCTGTCTTAACATCCTACCTACACATTTCTTATGAAAGTCCTCGCTGTCATTGCAAATGATTGGATTAAATTAGTAAACTACTCCCTCTCACCTGGTGCTCTCCCCCAGGCTTTAGAAACAGCAGTTATCAAACCACTGATAAAAAAAGAACCAACTGGACAAACCACTACTTCAAAATTACAGGTCAATCTCCAACCTCCCATTCATCAGCAAAATTATTGAAAAATCTGTTTTAAAAGTTAATTACCTCCCTAACATTAACCAACCACTTTGATATCTTTCAGTCTGGCTTTCACACTCACCACAGTACTGAGGCTGCCCTTGTTAAAGTGTTCAATGACATCCATATAAACACAGACTGTTGTAGGACCACAGTGCTGGTTCTGTTGGACCTCAGTGCAGATTTTGACACTGTTGACCATGACATATTAGTGAAACGATTGGAGAGTTGGGTAGGACTCTCTAGCCCAGTACTCAACTGGTTTGAGTCTTACATAAAGAACTCAGGTTTCTTTGTTTCCTTAGACATTAGAGAACTAATGTCAGCAAGATCTAGAGAAACTCATCCATGTGTCTATCTTTAGTTGTATTGCAACAGTGTTGTTACAGGTCTGCTTAAAAAAAATCTGTCTTCCAGCTGCATCTGATCCAGAACGCTGCGGCTCACATTCTTACTAAAACCAGAAAATTAGAGTACATCACCCAGTTCTAAAGTCCTTACACTAGCTCCCTGTAGCTAAGACTTTAACCTGTTGACCAAACATACTTCACTGACTTTAAAATATTGCTGGTAGTTTATAAATCACTGAGCAGCTCAGGACCACAATACATCAAAGACCTGCTGTTGTTGTATCAACCTTCCAGACCTCTGGTTCTGGGGATGCTTTGCTTTGCATCCCCAGAACATGGAGAAGCAGCATTCCACTGCTTCTCCATGTTTGCTCTGGAGTAGATTCCAGACTGCTACTTTAAGGCGAATTATTCCAGATTTCGTCACCACAAATCTGGAATAAACTTCCAGAAACTGCAAAATAGCTGAAACACTGAGTGTCTTTATATATAGACCAAAAATCCATCTAAAGTTGCATCTGAAACATTATAAATGAAACATTAACATTCTGATGTGTAACGATGGCACTTGACAAATTGTGAACCTTCTGTTGTTGACTGTGCTCTATGATTTCGTATTTTTGTGTTTTTATGGTGTAAAGCACTTTGAACTGCCTTCTTGCTGAAAAGTACTATGCAAATAAAATTAGATTTGATTTGAACATAAATGAATTTCAGACTGTGGAATTTGTAAAACATAATATTAGATTTGTGATTAAACATATGGACTGTAAGGGCTGGTAACTTCTCTTCTTACCCTACAGACTGCAGAGACCTAAGTATGAAGAGAAATGTAAAAATCTGCAGAGAAAAATAATGTTTTAGAAATTATTCTGTTTTAGGTAAAATACAGGCTCTCGTGCAATCTTTTCATTTTTAATTAAAAATGTATGGCCTTATGTAAGTTGGCTGAGGGAGAGATTGAATTGCATAGAGGGTTGCCTCATCTCTGCTTGGTCCTCCATTCTGCAGCAGTAGCTCTGGACTAGATTCCGGACTGCTACCTTAAGGTGATTGGTAAACAAGTCAGTAATTCTGAAAAGAGATTTTAATTTTTTTTTGGAAAGGGGTGAGGGGGGGTAAGACTGCAGAGGTGTGCACATCCACTCATTAGATGTGGTAAGTTAAGATTCACAGAGTGTACAGAGAATTTAGGTTAGGGATCAAAAAGAGAACAAAAGTAACAATATTAGCTTTTACCTGAAACCACAAAAAAGTGACTGAATTGTTGTTTTTGATATTTTGTTTGGTATTCACCTTATATATATTTCTTTTTCATTCAGTGTAAATAGACCTTGCATGAGGCTTGCTTGGTGTAGTTGTGTGTAGAGAGCGCCCCCTGTATGCGGAGGCTATAGCCCTTTTTAAAAGTTGTCCAGGGTTTGAATCCAGTCCTCATTACTTTTGCTGCATGTCTCCCCCCTTTCAATTTCTCTCTACTTACTCTTGTAAAAATGAAAAAATATCATAAAATCATAAAAAATAAATAAATCGATCCTGAATGGGTTTATCGGATCATATAAGATTTTAATTTAATAATAATGCTCATTATATCAAATGCCTACTGTGACTACATAGGTGTAGCCACTGTATGTAGACTGTGATACTGGGCAGTATATATGTATATTTCTTATAGATAGTGGTGGAAAAAGTACTCAAACAATGTACTTAAATAAAAGTACAAATAAACAGACAAAAATGTACTCTAGTAAAAGTAAAAGAACCACATAAACATTTTTACTTGAGTAAACAAAGAGCAATGCAGCATACATTTAATTTGATTATGAGACCTTCACTCAAAAATGACTGACTTTGTTTTGTATACGAAGCTAAAGTTGGCTTCTGATTGTAGATTCTGATTCGGGAAATGGCTAAAGGGCCAGTCCACCCAATTTTTCACCTTGAGTGCTCCAGCTTAAAAACTACAAATTCTAAGAGACATTAACCACAACTAGAATAGTCTGAATTCAAACCCTGTAGATCTTTTTTCTTTCTTTTTATTGTAAGTTTTCTTTCTGAATAGCATTAGTCTACCATTCTGTCATGTATTAAACAGGATACAGTTATAAAGAAAAGTATTTATCCATGATTATCCAAAATACAATAAAATAAAAATTTTAGCTATTTCCCAAATCTATCTAGTAGGTAATGTTTGAAATAATTATTATAGATTATAAAAAGATTAACTAAATAAATAATGGTTTACCACCTCATAATACTTTTCACACACCTTTTACCAGTGAAGCATAACTGTCCATTAAGAAATGAAAACCTTTGCTCCCTTCGTGAGACTATTATTAATTATTGGTCTCAATTGCCTAATCATAATGAACAGCTTTTGAATTCTTTCCATTATTCATTTGGTCTGGGATTCATAAGCAAAAAAACTTAAAAGAATTGTTTTGTATTTAATTTTTTACCAACCTGCTTCTAGCCAGAATTGTTGCTTTATAGCTGGATGATTTATTTACAATACTTACTATATGCTAACCAAGCTTTTTTTTTTCTTTTATTATCATCATCAGCATTATAAACTCATATCTTACAAAATAAGTGGGACAAAAATGATTTCATAAAAATGTATTTATTAGAATAACAAACACTCAGTTAATCAGCTGATGTGTTCAGGGAATCATGAGAAGATATTCCAATAATTTAAGTATATAAATGATGAGGAGACAGTGAAGAAGTCGATGGCAGGTTAGGAGGAGGAAGCGGATCACTGGGAACTTCTGGGAAGCTGCATCCAAACCTGGAACTGTGGAACTCCTGAAGATCTGTTTTCATTGTTTTTCATAAAACAATGAAAAATAAATAAAAAGGTTCACACGGTATGTAATAAAACCACACAAATATACAAGCAGAAGTGAAACATGTTCTCTTTGATTATTAAGGGGTACTGTCTTAAAATATTTGTCTTGCTATGACTTTACATACTAAAAAATTCCAAGGAAGGGAATATACGTTAATTGTGGCAAAGTTTAAAAGATACTGAGCAGTATCAAAATCTCCAGAAAGTAATTTTATATTTTGATACAAGTATTAAACGACACATGCAAATACAATAAACACTTACACGCTGGGCTACCTGAAGAGCCTGCAGCCGCCAGCCCTGTTAGTGGAGTTATGCTGCTCTAAATATTCAGGTGTACATTTCAAAGAAGCCTCATTTTGGATGGACTGAGTGATACATTCCACTATGAGGATTACTTTCTCACCTAAAATCATCTTAAAACAACTTTTTGTGATAAATTAATAATGTACTCACCTGTACTCACCACTTACATTTCTTATTTTTACTGAGGATCTGGTCCGATATGATTTGTTTTTTGTTTGATTCTCCTCCGGCGCTCTTCCATTTTGTGCAGTGAGTTTGCAAATGTTTTTGCTATTTGCAGTGTTTCTCCCCCTTGCTTCTTTTTCCTGTGATTGCAGTGCTTTGTTTGTGATTGCAGCCTTTTTTGCTTGCATTTGTTTTGTTGATTGATGGCTTTTGCTTCTATTTTCTATTATTCAGCATTTTTTCAGTTTTCTGCTGCATTTGTTTTTTGTTTTTTACATGTTTAATTTGTCTTGCCATTTGCTGTGCCATTTCACCTGTTTGCAGCTCACTTCGCCTCACATCTGTCAGCTGCTGTGTCATCCAGATCAAGTGATGACATTAAGCAAGTTCCTTTTCAGGGGCTCTGGTCAAAAAACAGCAACTTCCATTTTGTCAGAATGTAAAAGAAGAAAGTTTATCCAGACTTTAATGTCATCAAGACATACTTGAATGTATAATTTGGTCCATTTAAAATGTCCTTATAAATGCACACTTAAGTATTTTTTATAAACTTAAAAATGCCCCAAATTAGGTAGAAGTATTTAATTAGTATACTTTCTATACTATATCAGTATACTACAATTACATGATCTTGATATAATTGTACTCAAGAATACATAAAAATGAACTTATTGCTAAGGGCAAAGAATGATGTAATAGCATTTAAATAATCTAGCCCAGGGAATAGCTACAGGAGTAGTCCAGGAGTGGGCAGCCTTTAAATGTATCTTTACTTAAACACAGTCAAATAATGAGGTCATTGACAGGACTCTGGAGAACTTAACTGCACTTAGGAGGTGATCTGGCTATTTTATTGAAGTGTGTTGGGCCAGGGATACGTCTAAGAGTTAAAGGACACGACCCTTGAGGACTGGGATTTCCTACCCCTGATTTAGCCTATAAAAAACAAGGTAAATATTCAAAGGAGGTTTGCTCAGTCAGTTGAGCTTTCTGAGTTATCACAAATATTAGCTGCTTCCATACCTTCAACTTGCATGTTGGACCAAACCACCCAATCAAATTATTTAAAGAAGTGTTCCCCTTCTTTTGTATCCCTATTTTAGATATCTACGTTTAGCAAATGGGCACATACCACAAGATTTTAAAGTCTCTGTAGTTAAACCTTAAGAAACCTTCTCTCAATCAAGATGACATAAACCAAGCGAGTGATGGCGAGATGAAACTTCATGAAGCACTGAGGCATTCCATCCAATTGTTCGTCTCATGAGCTGATGCGCCGTGGTCCTTCGTTTGCTCTACTGGACAATATTTGTAATATTACAATGAATAAACAAGTAAATGATATTTGTTATTCTGATACATAAATTTTGATAAATTCTTAAGAATATCATCAGTTATATGTCTTATACTGTCTTATACTAGAAAAATAAATCATTATACTGGCCAGCTCAGGATAATGACCACAAAAGCATTTACACTACAACTAGAACCTCCAACCACTACCTGATCTTACAACTGAAGAAGCTCTTACTGTGGAACAGGAGGGAAAAAGTATCATCACTGATTCATTTATACAGAGAGATGAGTATATGCATGAAAAATGTACACCAGGGACAGTTTTTGGACAGTTTTAATTGAGACATCAACAGCACAGCTCTAATTTAAGCTGATATCTGTCATGACAGGGAGAGTGCTATAATATTTTTTTTTATCTCCTACTAACTGAATGTTTAATATTAGCAACACAGGCATAACCATTACATTTAAACCTACTACATACACAGGACAAGACACTACTATTTACTGTTCTGTCAGATTGATCATATTGCTTGGTATACATTTAAGAGTTTGATATAACACAACAGACAGCACAAACACTAAAACATGAAAGGCAAAATGCTGGAACTCACCCAGACACTAAGAATTACACAAGATCCAGGTGGACTTGTGAACCAATCTTCCTTTGAAATCAGAGGATGAGATCAGGGGCTGAGAAAGTAAAGGATGTTTGTGAATGTGGTGACCACATAAACACAGACACACTCAGAATCAATTAAAAACCATTAATATTAATAATAAGAAAATACTGATGGCACAAAAATGGTCGTCTTTTTACGACTTGGGTCTTTTTTAAAAACGTTGGACCTTAACAACAACGTTAATCACAGGATGAGGCACCGTGTTATTTAATCACAGGATATATAAATGCTTAACACTGTTACTCATTTCCATCCAGTTTCCAACTTTAACAGTAAACGTTAAAGCTGAAGGTCAGATAGCAACCACAAAACCTCTAGATCAGGGCTGTCAAACTCATTTTCATTTTGGGCCACATCATAAATCTGAATGTTCTTAAAGGGCCGGTTGTGCCAGAATGTATTGATAAAACTAAATAAACTGTTAAATTGTCAATAAATAGATGTTCCTCCAAGATTTTGTGATTGTTGTTTTTTGTCTTAGTGGGTTTTCTTTTTTTTTTTTTTGCAATCACATTACAGATGTTGTGGTGCCAATTTAGAAACATTTGTAAGGAATTTTTATGATATTTGCTCTAATGTATTAAAAGTGACTTTTTGTTACTCGCTGCATCAGTTACACACTATAACGTGACATCAAGTAAGGCTGAGGCAGCTGTCACTTGAACGCCAATTTTGAGGAAATTTACTGTAAAATCTGAACAAAATGTGGAGAATCTGTTGATTTTGTGAAAATTTTGAGAGATTTGTTAAAATCTGGAAGGACTTATTGATGTAATTTGGAATCTAAAGGGCCACATGAAAAGCAATGGCGAACAGGATTTGTCCCCTGGGCCTTGAGTTTGACACATATGCTGTAGATCAAACCTTTAGAACAACTGTCTTTGAAAGACATATAGAAAACAATTGTCCCTTCCAGTGACCGAATAGTAAAAGTAAATTATGTCAAGTTACTTTTTAAAAAAATCAAAACAGAACTTTTTCACGTTTATACAGGACGTAAAAATGTGAGCATTAACAGAGGTAAAAATATACCATTCATTCACTGAAAACACCTTCAGTGAAGTATGTTTGGTCAGGAGAGTTGTGTAGCTTCACTGAAGTAAAAATGAAACAAAAGAGACGCATGTTTCGTAAAGTGGCACTCAAAGTCTACACATGTTAAAATGTGTTTAAATAGTTTCTGCTTCAACAGTGTGTTATTTTAAGCCTGTGGATCCCTAAGCAACTAGGCTATTGCACTTTTTCATTATTTCAGCTTTCCCTCCAAACAGATTTGTTTGTTTTTTAATTGAATGGCTTAAGATAAATAACATGAGAAAAACATTCTTAAAGGGATCCATGATTAGTCAAACATATTCGTCTAGATATATTGTAATTTTCTTATTAAATACAAAATTGCTGTTTGTGATATCAGACACAATTTCCAAAGGACCTAAGTGCATTTCTCTCCAGAAGACTGAGTCATTTGTATGAGCAAAACTGGCACAGGCTCTAACAGGTGGTCGTTACCTTCGCAAGCTAAAAACAAATGCCATGCCGACATTTTTTATTAAAAAAGCGCCTAAACCCTGCTGCCACAAGCTAGTGAGCTAAAGACGATGGGAGAAACATCAGACGTGCAGCTCTGGAACCTATTTTGAAATGCTACGGATACTGCTGCGGGTACTGAATGTGAAACCATGGACTGACACCGGACTTAAGACCGGATCCTAAACAGCTGTTTAGAGTCCGGACATAGAACTACAGACACTGGGAGAAACATCAGAGACAAGAGGTCTCTTTTAGGGAGCTCCTTTAGATGATAATGGAGCTATTGCTACTGCTGCCAGTACTGAATGTGAAACGACATTCTGACACTAGACCAAAGATCGGATACAGAATTATAAAATTACTTACTGGATCACATAGTTACAACCAGAGGTAAGTGTTGTTCAGTGTTTCAATTATAAAGCTGAAGGTGGCAGCAGCAGCAAAACACCAACTCTTTCCTCTTCCTCCTCCTCACCTTCATCTCTAAAGTCCCACTGATTTCAATCCACTTCAGTTCAATGTGAAAAGACTTAATGACATTACTCATCACTGTTTTGGTTGGACAGAGCTACACCAAGTAGTACACCAAGTAGACTTCATTTACCCAGAATGTATAGCAGCGTGAACAACATGGTGATGTATGTGTGACAATATTTGATTAAAATTTATAAAAACTATTCAACCTGCAGTATTATTCGTGTATTGTTTTTACATGTAAAATAAATATTTGTCAATAAAAGTCTATCGTTACAACTAATCGTGGATCACTTTAAGAGCCACTATTTCAGCTAACTGTACAATTTTCAAATCCATAGTTCAGCCAACTCACGTGGACATGTTTAAATATGTCCACCTTTATTATAAAATATTGAAAAAAGTTGGGCTTACCATCTACATTCCAATCTCATCACTACACTACAACATCACTGTTGTTCAACAGGTCAGCACTTAAAGGGAATGATAGCCAGTTATCATTCCCTTAAATGAGAGTCATATTGTTATATACATGACCGTGGAAGCAATGGGGTGATGCTGGGAAGACTCCGGGGCTGAAAAGCAGCAAATAAACAGGCAGTACGACTTATTGATTGATGCACGAAGTTGACAGCTTAAGAAGACACCACAAATTGGTGAGGTATGTTTGACATGGAACTGATTGATTTTGTGTTGATTAGCAGCACAGGTTGCATTGCTGCCTTCAACCAGTTAGCAACCATTCCGTCATGTATGGCGTGATCGCATTGAAGTGAATGCGATAAAATTCACTTCAGTAAAATCGCATTCACTTCAATGTGATAAAATTGAAGTGAAGTGCAATTTTATCGCATTCACTTCAAGTTTGTGGAAGACACTAACTTTTCTTTATTATTCATTATTATAGTGGATGTCATGGGTCAGAAAAAATAAACACAGTCTTGCTGTGGGTTCAGTCCAGGAAGTGCCACAGGTTCTACATAGATAAGGGTGTGTAAAATGGCTGTGATGCCTGGGAGATTGGTGGAACTCCTATCCACATGATCCCAATACATGGACTGCTGTATTCACATACCCGCAATGGCGGATTGGGCGTGCTGAGGCATGAAAGACTCATTCCATCAATTCAGTTGTGGCAAATGTATTGGATGTCCAGGTCACCTGAATATTGGACGCGTACCCTAATGATGCACGTTGTGTCGCAATCTGACTGAGAGAAGTTGTAGGTCAAGGCCAGTGGTGATCCTGGTGGTGTGCCCATGATGTGCAATAGGGAAACCAACCCGGGTGATGCAGGAAGTTCACCAGCCTACCCCGACTGGCGACGTGGTGAAAGTTTGGCTTGGGTGGCTCTGGAGGTCCAGGATGTCATTGATGGTTAGTTTCAGTTATGAAAAATAATAAAAACGCTTGCTCAAAACTTAGTCTTAAATTAAGTGTAAAATACTGAAGCACCAACATGCCTGAAGAAGCCAAGTTTTCTTTATGGTATAGACATTTCAGCTTATATCCATAAACATCAAGAAGATGCTTTATAGAACTTAGATCCCACCGTTTACTGGATGTGTTGAAAATTATAAGTTTCACAAAGTGCAAGTTACGAGAAAACTACATTATGAGTGCATACTTGGAGGAGTAGCTCAAAGTTAAGTCAAAACATTGATGTCACAAGTTATTAGTACAGCATGCCATGTGAACTGGCAATAAGGGAGGACAAAAAGACAAAATAATGTAATCAGAACTGATATAAATATTTGCCAAACAAGAAAATAAGATCCAAGTTGTAGAAAAAGTTACAATTATTTTGGACAAATAGCAGAACTTTTCATTGACATTTAGTTTGCATATGTGGCCTATTGTAACATGCATTGCATTTGTCATTAGAAACATAAGAAAAGATGTCCCATTTTATATAGTAGTTCCATTTTTTGAGAGCTGTCAGCACTTTATGGCCTCATAAGCCCTGATAAACTGGTTCAGAAATGTTTATAGAGAAGTAACACTACTGTGTGTCATTACTACCAGTGCACAATTTTTGTATGGGAAACAAGCCCATTCATTTGGCAAGAAATGGTAGTTTCTTGTTTTACTGCCAAACCAAATTGAAAAGGCAAGCAATATCTCCACTTTTCTTCAGCAGGCAGTTTGTGATGCTCCTCTTCTTTAAAGATGTAAAGCTTCAATTACTTCTATCCAAATTAAAAAGTCATAGTTGCTCTTCAACACTTCACCCACAACAAAGTAATTTTTGATAATTCTGCTGGTAAATAATTTAGTCTATATTGTATGACATCATTTATCTAATCCCAAATAATTTAAGACTAAAAATAGAAAAATATTTCATTTGATTATTTTTCAAGTTTTTTTTAATCCAACATCTGTCACTGGAATGGCCCAGAGCCAAAACTCTTATCCCAGTAGGAACACTGATGCTCCAACTGGTTCAGGAATTTGTCCACAGAGTCCTCTTTGTTCTCCAGTTTCAGGTATCGTCTCCCCGTTCCCAGTTCTAGTCGAGGCCAGCTTCCACCGGTTTGGTCCTCTTCTGCATCTGTCGTCTCTACAGGGATCCTCACACAACCCTGGGAACTTATTTCTTTTTTATTGATTTGGAGCTGATTTGTCTGAATGTTCTTTTTGCATGGGAAGAGTTCCTTCTCGAAGTGCAGCCCAATTTGGGCTTTGTAAGGCTTAGTCCTGTAGCTCATACTCTGACAACGTCTGTGTTGGGCAGCTGGAACATCCACTTCTTCCAGCTTAAGGTTGGACATGGAGCTAGCAGATACAAGGCAAAAATTAAGCTTGAGGAGTGGGGCAGTCTGTAAATTGAAACAGTGTTTCTTCCACAGTTCTTCCCCTGTCTGCGAATTACCGTCTACCTGGCAGTGATCACATGACTTACACAAGGTTGAAGGGGGTGAGGGTACAGGCTCTGACTCTTTGTGATGAGTCAGAGCTTCTGTCTTCAGGTCTGTTTGCTGGTAGATGCCTTCCACATTTCCCTCCTCCGGATGTGAATCCCTGATGTAGGTGGTCTGCAGTAGGGGCTCAGAACATGCCAGCTGCTGCAGACACATTATATTGAGATGAGCAGCAGGCAGACTGCTTACCCACTGATAGTGTTTGGTCATAGAGTTGGCTACTGCCAAGTCTCTGAGACCCGCAGAGGGCACAGCTGCTGATACAGAACAGATAACATTGCGCATCTGAGCTAGCAGCATCTGAGTCTCTCTATCTCTATTTTCATATAGGACAGTGTTTGCACATATCAGGATGAATAGTCCGACTCCCATGATTACTGGCCCCAGGAGCTTCATGCGGTCACCATGGAGGAGACTGGCTGAAGAAAAGAGCCCCTTGGTACTCAGACTCCAACTGGATGGCTGTGGATCAGAAATGCTTTCCGGTTCTGTATCTTCTATTATGGATGACCTTGACAACCGATAGGGCCAGTAACCAGCTACAGCCAGGGCAGTGCCAACAGCTACCACAATAACCCCCAGAACCAGGAATGCTCCGGGCATAGAACGGATGCGAAGCTTGCCTTGAATCATCCTGTCCTTCTTCATTCTGCCTCGTAGACAGAAACGCGGCTTCCGTCTGCAGGGAGGAGATGGTGGTCTAATACCTCTGCACATCTCAGTCTTCATGGCACAGTTTTGTCCTGCTTAAACTCTGCCAGAAGCCTGTGAGAAAAGTACATTTGAAAAATTAATACAGCTAACTCCTAATCCACCAGGCAGAACATAAAGATTAATTATAATAGAATTTATCAGAGTGTCTTTTCCAAGTACAAATTGGAAACACAACTCTGGTGATAAGGATGCAAAATTGGATGAAAATACACACAGTATAGAAACATTTGATCATAATGATTAGGCATACAACGTGTTCCAAATTATTATGCAAGTGATATTTTCTCAAATTTTCTTAAATGGTTAATGCAAATGATGGTCAGTATAATTTTCAAGTAATGAACTATTACAGTATAAATAAAATTTTACTGAACAAAGCTCCTCATAAGAACAGTATTTTTTTCAAAAATAAAAAACTCAAAATGCCATCCATCCATCCATTTTCTAACACCCTTGTCGGGAGGGGTGACGGTGTCTATCTCCAGCTAATGTTCTGGGTGAGAGGCGGGGTACACCCTGGACAGGTCGCCAGTCTGTTGCAGGGCAACAAAGAAACAGATAGGACACACAACCATGCACACACACCTAGGGAGAATTTAGAGAAACCAGTTAACCAAACTGTCATGTTTTTGGACTGTGGGAGGAAGCCGGAGTACCTGGAGAAAACCCACCATGCACAGGGAGAACATGAAAACTCCATGCAGAAAGACCCCAGGCCTGGAATCAAACCCAGGACCTTCTTGTTGCAAGGCAACAGTTCTACCAACTGTGCCACTGTGCAGCCCAACTCCAAATTATTATGCACAGCAGATGTTCTAAACATTTTGTGGATTATAAAGAACTGCAAACGGTCATGTACTAAAATGGTTACATTTTAGTCACATGTATTAAAATCAAAAGTTATTTCAATCAAAAACATGTTAACAGACCGAGTTCCATGTTAAGATAGGAGCCCTTTTTTGATATCACCTGCACAATTCTTGCGAGTGTGTGGAAAGTTTCTGCTTGAATGTCTTTGCAGGATGTCAGAATACCTTCCCAGAGCTGATGTTTTGATATGAACTGCATTCCACCCTCAGATCTTCTGCTTGAGGAAACTCCAAAGGTTCTCAATAGGGTTGAGGTCAGAGGTCAGAGGATGGTGACCACACCATGAGTTTCTCCCCCTTTTATGCCCATAGCAGCCAATGACACAGTGGTATTCCTTGCAACATGAGATGGTGCATTGTCATGCACGAAGATGATTTCTCTATGGAAGGTACGGCTCTTCTTTTGAAAATACAAGAAAATGAAAGAAAGTGATAAGTCAGAAAGTCCATATACTTTGCTGAGGTCATTTTCACACCTTCATGGACTCTGAAGGGGCCAACCAAAGATTCTCTTCTCATGATTTCAGCTCATAAAATGACTCCACCACCTCCTTACTGACGTCACAGCCGTGTTGGGACGTGGTGGCCATCCACCACCAATGTACTACTGCGTCCATCTGGACCATCCAGGGTTCCACAGCAGTCATCAGTGAACAAGTCTGTTTGAAAATGAATCTTCATGTACGGCTGGGCCCACTGCCACCGTTTCTGCTTGTGAGCTCTGGTTAGGGGCCCAATAGTAGGTTCAAGCACCGCAAGCCTCTGGAGGATCCTCCACCTTGAGGTTCCAGAGGCACCAGCAGCTTCAAATAACTGTTTGCTGCTTTGTAAGGGCATTTTAACATCTGCTCTCTTAATCCCATGAATTTGTCAAACAGAAACCTTCCTCATTATGCCTTTATCTGTACAAACCCATCTTTGTTCTGAATCAGCCACAAATCTCTTCACAGTACGATAACGTTTCAGTTTCGTTAAATATCTCATGTTTTCATACCTTGTCATACAGCACTACACTATCTGATGATTTTTGTCAGCAGAGATTCTTTTTCTTTCCCATATTGCTTGAAACCTGTGGCCTGCTTAATAATGTGGAACATCCTTCTTAAGTAGATTTCCTTTAATTGAGCTCACAAGACAAACTAATCAACCAGCTCTCTTTAATGAATTACAGTAATTCAAAGAGCCCTGACACACAATACCATCTATAAATTTAATAGCACAACAAAAAAATGTATCTTTATGACACTTAAATCCAATTTGCATCATAATTTGGAACACGGTGTATATCTATGAAACCATTGCCACTCACCTTTATTGAAGCAACTGTGTAAAACTAAAAGAACCAACATGATTGCATTTGCTCTTACAGCATCTGAGTTAGGCATACTTCCAGGCTTTTAACTTATCCCATCCCAGTATTTTATCTATGGTGATCCACATATTTGTCATGCAATATTTTTTTTCTGACAACCTCAAATTTTAGATATCATAAAATTATTGTAATATTTTTTTTATTTGTTGCAACAATTATGTACCTTTTTGAATAATTATGGAGCTCATAAAATTTTTGCACATCATATGACAAAAACAGATGTCAGATTAAATCATGCATTCATAACAGCTCAAAATGTTATTTTCAGAAACATCACTTTTTTTACAGATTTATCTTACTGCATATGATTTCTTTGGTGATTTATTAAATTTTTTATGCTAGGAAAAGCAACATATATCACAGACTAATGTAGATATTTAGTGGAATGTATTGATTGATTTATTATAACTTATCAATTAGAATCAGATCAGAAAACCGAAAATAATAAAAATGGTCAAGCCCTCAGCCTCAAGTTTTAAATACCACAAATGTTTTGTCTCTCAAATCAAGTAGAGACTCTTGCTGGTCCACTCCATCCATCCGTCTGTTCTGGAAAACCTCAGAGCATCCTGATCAGTCCAGACTACTTCAACTTACTCCTTTCGAGGCGGAGAAGCAGTGGCTCTATTTCAAGCCCTGCCTCTGAGGCTTCTTAAAAACATAAATGGATTGAACACATACTTTTGTGGTGTGTATATAATGCCTTTGATTGTGTTGTTTGAGAAGTTAATCTAATCTTAGGTTTAAGTGATTTTTTACATCATCACACTATGAGACTAAGGATATGTTTTAATTGCACTAATTGGTTCTCATCTATATTGATTATCAAAATCTGATTTTGACGCTGTATGCCAATTTTCACTTAAAATGATCAAGAATGCAATCTGAGGTGCAACATTTTTTCATAAGTGTACATAACCATGGTTATATATTGCATATTTCTTTAATAGTTCCATGACATTTAGATGCCCTTACATTCTGACTGTAACATAAACATGTCTGTTGCAGCAGGGTTAATAAGATGATATATTTCACATCACACTGTTTATCTGAGCAGACAACTTTATGCTATAAAGAATTGTCATGGGTGCTGAGCGCACTTGACAATAACACGTCAAGTACACTTGAAAGCAGTGTCCAGACACTTTGACCCCCATTGTTCTGCGGGAGGCAGAATTGAGTGTGGCTATGTTCATCTTTAATATTTATTGTCTTCCTACTATGTGAGGCAGTTAATTAAAAGCCAGCTCGCTCCAAAGAAGCCACAAGTTGTGTTACATGATGGCAATAAATGTTCATGGAGAGCCCATTGTCTGATGACCTTCTTGGGTGGGATACGTCAATAAAACGTAATAATACTTATATATTTAGTTGTGAGCAATGCAAAAGCCTCACAAGCTTGCCTGAACACCAGAAAGACGGCGACGCCGTAGGAACTAGCTTACTGTATAAAGTCCATAATAAAAACTAGTCTACAGTTTCTTATTGAAAGGACAAAATCGTTTTGTGTTTACCTTAGCGATGACCAATCTTACACTGTCGTACCGCGACGTGCAGTGCTAGGGTTTCTCCTCCTGTTAGAGACCGAGCAGAATTTGACAGGCTGTCCGGGTTGCACCATTCCCATACTTCTGCCTCCAGCAGCTCAATGAACACACCGACAATTCTGCATAATCCTCGGCAAGCGAGTTGGCCTGACTGCAGTTCTCACTCTACTTGCTGATAAAAGAGGAATCTCTCTTCCAGAAATTATGATCGATTCAATTAGCAGCCGGTCACTTGAGAAAACTTGGGTGCCCCTCTCCGATCTAAACTGACTAATAGCTTGTGGAATCCATCTAAATCAATGACGATACATAAAGCCCAGGCTAAAGTCATTCCAACTGTTGCCCGTATTCCAATACATCCTCATCAGTGTGAGAGTGAAGAAGGACAAAGCACCGTGTCTGCCAACTCCTTGTACCCCACAGAGAGCTGCCCCTCCCGCTCTACTGAGTGCCTGCGGCCGTTGCCTGCATGATCCAGCAGTCAACTGAACAACATTCCTGATTCTGTGCACAACATTTTCGAAATAGGGTTTGCAGCACAACGCTCATTCAAAATGCAGCAAGCGTTCTTAAAGCAGAACCTATGTGTTGAGAATTATAAGAAACAAATCAGAGACATCATTTATGAACTTGTGAAAAAATGGGAATACATAGTCTAGCCAATGAGAAAATATTTTGGGTGAATACATTAAGTATTAAATTAATTAGTTAATGGTTAGGTATCAATTGTTCAGGACAGATGAATGGGTTAATCCTATTCAAATTAAAAAAATACTTTGATATCAAACGAAAATTAAATGGTATAACTCAGCATGAATTTAGCACTTTTATTTATGCAAGGGCATCTCATCTTCTGTAGTTGATTACTTAGCCATTACCACATCATTAACAGAAGAAAATGTCTGGCAAAGACAGTACTTTTAAGTTTATTCAGGTGGAATCAAAATCTTTATTTTGTAGTGTACTGATCTCATTAACTTATAAAATTCCAAAACCCAGTAGTGTTGCTTACTTTTATAAAAATGTGGCCAGTAACAAAGTACATCTACCTGAGTACTGAAGTATATTTTCTGAGTATCTTTATTTCAGTATTTTTTCCCCCGTTTTGGAGGATTTACAACTTTCACTCTAATACATTTCAAAGACAAATATTATACTTTCGACTTCTCTACATTTCCTGTAAGCTTGTCGTTACTTGTTCCTTTTGGCTGCAGTCCGCTGCTGATGGGTTTCTTTACTAAAGTAGAATTGACCACATGCTATGCTCCTCAGTCACAAGAAGCCTTTCTTAGAAACAAGTGGCATCCACAAATTCCCTACACATTGGCTCAGGACTTCAGGAAGATAAGTCAACATTAGGTACCATGTGAACAAGGTGTCGAGCAAGGATGGGGACATGTCAGTCCCCAAAAAGGCATTATAAAAGGGGTGCCATCTGAAAATTCTGTTGTGGCCTTGAAAGAAATTTTGTCCTAGGGACATAATGAACAATAAGTTTCAACATAAACCTATTGCATCATTCTGTATACTTATTGCTAGGGAACCCTGGGCTAAATGGGATTGATTTTGTACAACAGAAAGTCATGAACACTGCTATTTGGTTCCACCCAGTGGTAGAGAACCAGTGTTGCATAATCAAGTCTGAAGGGTTATAAATTTAAAGTTTACATATGCTTTTAAATTCTTTCTTTTCACATGTAGCTGATTCACTTATGGTCTATATAAAGTAGAACTGATCTGGTCTGAATTCCTGGTTATAGTAGCTCCACAACCACAGTGCATTTACGTCTGTTCTGACTTGAGGTTTTGGAGCAACTTGTTTTTACTGGGGGTTTTTTTTGTTTGTTTTTTGTTAATGTGAATGAGACATGTCATGCCACGCTCCCCCCAGGTCGCAGAGTGTTATTCTTCAACTCGTTCGGCTATTTTTGTAGTTTGAACTTGGACTACATCACTCCAAGGGGAAAAATATGACGGGTTCACAAAACTGATTAGCTGGAAGTCATAACCTTGTTTAGCAATCAAAGAAAATGTTATAGGCAATAGAGAAAGATGAACAGGCTGAAAAAAATGCACCCCAAAAAGAATATAAAGATATATACAGCACCAGGAGATAATAAATGTAAAGTTTTTTGCATTTCTAGACTCTCAAAGTACAAAATAAAAAAAATAAAAAACTGCATTCAAGGATTAAAAAAAGTTAATTTGGTCAATAAACTTCAAGGGTTTTGTTTTATACATTCTGGACCAAGGCAAGCCGTTAAAAAAAACTTTATTTTGTCGAGCTCATGCTCATCTTTTGTCTCATCTGTTCAAAGGACCAGAACCTGGTAGGTAAATTTGTATTGCTTACATGGGAAAATGAAAACTGGCAGAGAAAGTGTGTGTGTGTTTGTCCAGTGTTCTAGCAGAAAGTGTTTTAACATAAAAAATGTACCAATAATATTCCTTGTTCCTTTTGTTGCTCTAAAAATAACTTGGAGGTTTTAACTTTTCAGCAAACTTTTCAGTTCTGTAATTTATTGCATTAATATTGGTAACATACTATGACAAATGTATGTTCACAATTCACAACCTCAGTTCAAAATATGTAATCATCCTTTTGCTCAGACTTTATACCTACACACTAAAGCTTCTCATCTTCCATTGTTTAGCCTCCTGAATGTGTTCAATAAAATGCAGAGATGGTGACTGGAGAGATAAAGCTAACCTACTGAACTTTTGAGATTTCACTCAACTCAGACCTTTTATGAATAAAAATCTATTTATTTCCTCAGTTTTTAGAAAATAAAACAAAAAGGAATTGAAAACAATGTATTTTAGATGGAAATGGGGTCAGGCAGGTTGGAAACAATATAGTCTTGTTCTGCAGAGAACTCTGGAGGCTGCCAGTGGCAGTCTATGATCGCATCGTACAGTTCTTCACTGAGGTCAATAAAGCTTCTGTTAGTCTCCACTACGTCCACCACCAGGCTGGGATCTACAACACAAGCAACAAAGACCTGTGTTACAAATTGAACAGCCACCTCCCACTTCACAGTTTTTATTAGGGCTACCAATATTAACATGTTAACGGGTGTGACTAATCTAAAAAGTTTAACGAAATATTGTATAGCGCAGATTAATCATATTATTCTTTCTCCTGTGGAGGGTTACCCAGATAAAAGAAGTGCATTTTTACATAGTCTTGTATTCAGCACAACAATGCAAAGACACAAAGGTGAATGAAAAAGATAAGTGAGGAGTCAGACCGGTGTGCTTAGTGGCAAATTTCACAAAAAAAATAAATAGTGGTTAGAGCGAGCATCCCCATATACAGAGGACACCTCCATGAAACCATCCCAGCAAAGAATTCCATCCTCCGTTTCTTTGCAGCATATCTATTCCCTCTTCCTGTCAAATAAGGTCCACTTATGCTAAAACAGTTCTTAAAAAAAAAGCACAAAAAAAAAGTGATGGATGATTGGTTAAAACTAAGGCAGTATGTAGCCTAACTATTATCCTTCCATCAAATCACAACCATCTTATTAAACATTTCTACATTACGTTTAAACATGATGATCAATCACAGGACTGGTGTGTAAGTAATTTGATTACATTTTTTAATCGATTGACAGCACCAGTTTTTATACAAAGCACTCAAAGTTATGAGAAGCAGCCATTTCTATTTTTTCCTCAATATTAACCATATTGTCTTCTCTTTTTTTAAACGTAGAACAATACAGGAGCCAGACAGAAGTTATCTCTCGCTATTTTGCAGCATATTGTTTTGATATTCTTCTTGTGCCATCATTAAGATTTCTTAATCCATTGGCGAGAAGTATACAGTGAGGGAGGATGCCAGTCAGACCTGGCAGGCCCAAATGTTTTGTGATGGTCTGTGGGGAACGTCTGGCAGAGTCTCCTGTGAGACGGACCTTTAACTCCCATCTCCCAGAGTGATGGGAGATATTCAGGGGTCCTGGAGAGGAGGATCCGTTGGATAGTTGGATCTCGGATTCAGGAAGAGCAGTGTGGTTTTTGTCCTGGTTGTGGAACACTGGACCAGCTCTATACCTTCAGCTGGGTGTTGGAGTTCACCAAACCAGTTTAGATGTCCTTTGTGGACTTGGAGAAGGTGTTCAACCATGTCCCTTGGGGAATCCTGTGTGGGGTACTTTGATATGGGCTGTTAGGTCCCTACATGACCGGTGTCAGAGTCTGGTCGGCATTGCCAGCATCGGGCTCGTTTTCGGTGACAGTTGGACTCCGCCAAGGCTGCTCTTTGTCACTGATTCTGTTCATTGCTTTTGCGAACAGAATTTCTAAGTGCAGCCAACGTGCTAAGGGGATCCATTTTGGTGGCCTTAGGATCGCATCTCTGCTATTTGCAGATGATGTGGTCCTGTTGGCTTCATCGGGTCGCTGGAATTGTTCACAGCCGAATGTGAAGTGGCCGGGATGAGGATCAGTGCCTCCAAGTCCAAGGTTATGGTCTTGAGCTGGAAAAGAACCCGATCATCTCCGGGTCAAGGATGATATCCTGCCCCAAGTGGAGGAGTTTAAGTATCTCAGGATCTTGTTCGCAAATGAGGGAAGAATGGAGCTGGAAATTGACAGGCAAATTGTTGCAGCATCAGCAGTGAAGCGGGCGCTGCACTGATCTGTCATGGTGAAGAAAGAGCCGAGTCAAAAAGCAAAGCTCTTGATTTACTGGTTGATCTTCATTCCTACCATCATCTATGGTCATGATCTTTGGGTCATGACCAAAAGAAA
This sequence comes from Xiphophorus couchianus, assembly GCF_001444195.1. Lineage (NCBI taxonomy): Eukaryota > Metazoa > Chordata > Actinopteri > Cyprinodontiformes > Poeciliidae > Xiphophorus > Xiphophorus couchianus. Next base: position 27,081,863 of record NC_040240.1, read on the forward strand.
GAGGCCATGGATACAAGCGGCCAAAATGAGTTTTCTCCGTGAGGTGTCTGGGCTCTCCCTTAGAGATAGGGTGAGAACCTCAGTCATTCAGGAGGGACTGAGTAGAGCCGCTGCTCCTTCACATCGAGAGGAGCTAGTTGAGGTGGCTCGGGCTAGTTAGGATGTCCGAGGCATCCTAACTAGGAGAAGGCTCTCATGCTGGAAGGACTATGATTCTCGGCTGGTCTGGGAATGCCTTGGGATTCCCCAGAGGAGCTGGAACAAGTGGGTGGGGAAAGGGAAGTCTGGGCCTCCCTACTCGGGGTGCTATGCCTGCAACCCGACTCCGGATAAGTGAAAGAAGATGGATGAGAGAAGTATACACTTTTAGCCATGGTGAATTGTGTTGTCTGCCTTCCATTGATGAGGGGTTTTTGTGCTCACTCTCAACTCAGTCAAAATACTCTATAATACAAAAACTTACCTTCAACTGCTTCTTCCTCTGGAACTGCTTCACTTTCCTGAAGCAAAAAAGGAGCACAAAACATCAGAATGACTGCTGTCTATAAACAGTTGCTGTAGAAGTTGCTTAGCACAGAGAGCTCACCTGTACTTGGGCATACTGTGAATAATCATACTGAGGATAAGTGTAACCATACATTCCTGCAGTCTGATCATACCCCCATGAGGAGTAATATCCTGGATACGCTTGCTGTTGGTACTGGTCATACTGGTCGTAGCCGTATCTGTATCCTGAGCTGGACTGCCATGACTGTTTGCTTTCTGACTGCTGTTGCTGCAGCTTGTTTCTTAAGCTGGGAGAGGGGAAAAAAAGGCACACTGCTGAATTTCTCTGATGGGCATTGATTCTACTCACATATCCATCTGCACGCTGATGTGGCTCATTTGGAAATGACTCACTTATTAGCAGCCAGGCTCAGCCTCAGAGGTTTGCCCCCGAGTCCCACAGCACCCTGACACTCATCCAATGCCCGCTTCTGAAGCCGCTCATCTGGGAACTGAACAAAGCCACAGCCCCTGAAGTGAAATATAAGGGCAGAGTTCAGTATGTTATGAGGAAGGCGCAGAGTTTACATGTTCATTAACAGCAAACATCAGCATGAGTCCTGACAAGAACCAGTTGATCCTATACAATATGCTGAGCATGAGTATACTGAAGATTTTAGAGCAGTAACCTCAGACTGCACTCCTCAAGGGCCAGAGCCCTGCAACTTTTAGATGCGTTCCTTGGCCTACACTTGAATTAAATGGCTAAACTGCCTCACTAGCATGCAGTCAAGTTCTACGGAGCTTTACTAATGAGCTAATGTTGGAGCCAGGTGTGCTGAAGCAGAGAGACATCTAAAGGTTGTTGGACACTGGCCCTTGAATGCCAGTTTTAGACAATTGGAGTTTTAGACAATTGTTTTAGAGCAAACTGCGACACATTGCTCTGCCTCTCAATTATCAACTAGTCTCAGCTTCACTGATTTCTTTCTTTCCTATTCATACAGCACCATTTCACAACAAATATCTCACGGTAATGAGCTAGACAAATACAACCAAACACAAAAAAAACAATAATATATTTTTTAAAGAGCTATCCATGCAGGGGGTTACATCTCATTATTAACTAGATTGCAAGCATGTGGAGACAGCAGTAACTAAATTGCAAGGTCCCTGGAGATGATGTTTGTTTTGAATTGAATTAACCTTTGAGAAAAAGATGCCATCTATGGATAAATAAAGTATACATTCATCTAGTGGCAGCTTCTTCAGTAGCTTTGTGTAGTTAGAATATATTATCATCTAACTTGCAGCACAGAAAAGAGGAAGCTTTAAGTCTTTCAGCGAATGAAGATAAATCATTATTTGTTCTACAGAGATTAACTTCCTCTAGGTGGAGCTGCTACAAAGGCTGATTGGGTTCTCATTGTGAAAAACAAAGTAAAAAACAAAGATTAATTAGAGGGTTTTCTTCAAATTGTATCTAAATGTTGTCTTTTTTAGAATCTGGACAACAGCTGCAACACTGTTCTGCACTGCATGTACATATCAGCATTCATGAAAAACCGTGACAAAAACCAAACCTGAGGATATTACTTAAAGAATAATTCTATGGACTTAAACCATTTCTGATTTATCTATTTATGTCTTGAGACACAGTATTTGAAACAAAAAATAAGTGCAGCTTTGTAAAAATGAGCACTAAGATGGATTGGCAGGCATGACAGGCTGATTTTTTTTGCACATAAATCAGTTCTGTGCCTCAGTCATACTTAGAGTTCCCCATGCTGTCAAGGACCACTTTCCCACCACGGCAGGACGGGTAACGGTTATAAAAGAACTCATAAAGCATCCCATCATCCACCTCTGGAGTCAGGTCTCCCACAAACAGAGAAAACATCTGACTGAAGGAGAGAAAAAGGCAGCAAGACATCAGAAAGCATTATTTGAGACCAATTCAATCTCGTAAGTTTTTTGATACTTTAAATGGACTCACCCAGCCTCCTGTTTCCCAAATGTGGCTCTGTTCAACTTAAATCTTGTAGGCTACATCAAAGACATATAGTTACATTTTCAAAAGGATTTCCATCAAACAACACACAAAGGAAAATGTGTTCAGGAAAAATTTCAAATACCGGACTGGCTCCTGGCATGGATTTCCCATTTACTTTGCGCAGACATCTTTCAGCTGTGGCCTCATCCGACATCTCTACGAAACAGTAACCCAAAGCCCCCCTGGGAGATGGAGAACTGTTAAACGTCAAAATGAAAGCACTGCAAATGCTGTAGCTGGCTGTGGGCTCAACACTTACCCTGTCATCTTGTTCCGAATGATTCGGACATTCACCACCTGTTCCCCCATTGTGGAAAAGGCTCTGGTGATGAACTTCTCATCCATGTAGGTCTCAAGCTGAAGTGAAAAAAACAACAACAAATAAAACAGAAATGCATTCCAGGAATTAATGATTTAGTCTGCTGAGCACAATGTTCAAAGTTGTGGTGTTCCTTTCACCACAACTTTCCATTTGGTCAGTTAAAAGAAGAGCTGGAACATACATTAATAATATATATTTATCGTGATAGGCATGCAGTCAATATCACTAATTACTGATCACGTGATCTGGTAGAATATTCTATATTAGACATATATATTATGTCTAATCATATCATAATTATGTCTTTCTATATTAGATATAAAAAATTATCACTGAACTACAGTAGTAGTGAACCTTCAGAGCCACATTAAGATGGTTACAAAGTCAGCCTTCTGTCACCTGAAGAACATCTCCAGGATTATGGTTATGTCTCAGAGAGATCTAGAGAAATTCATCCAGGCGTTTATCTTTAGTCGCAGTGATTACTGCAACAGTGTCTTCACTGGTCTGTCCAACAAATCAAACAGCTGCAGCGGATCCAGAACACTGCTGGTTGCGTTCTCACTAAAACCAGGAAGTTAGAGCACATTATCCAGTTCTAATATTTTCTGATCACTGCTGGTTACAAAAAGCAGAAACTATCCACTTAGGCGTACATTGCAATTCATGAGCATAAATACATTTATTCTGGTGAACCTGAAAGCGAATGGGATTACGTTGCTCATTGATTTGGTTATGGTCAAATGCGTTGTTTTCGAAGTGCCCTGAATGCTGTTATGTAGAAAGAATAACTTTTAAACAATTTTTACGCGTGATATTACAAATATATGCGTCAAGGATTTGAAGCAGAGTTTTGGAAAGGGTTTCGATACACACGTTTCTTTCCCCCAAAAGGCATTGACGTAGCCACCTACAATTTAGAAACATCTGCGGTGCGCATAGGTTTCAGCCAGTGAATCTCGCCACCAGTTAATCCATAACACCGGATGTAAACTATCTATAAAGAACAAACTTTAAACAGTGCTTTATATGGAAATAAACACAGACCGTTTCGTCTCTAACCACAAGTGAACCAAGTGTGGGAGATATTCAATAGCGAAGTAGTTCAAGGTACCGCTAGTAAAATTATGCTAAGTTTCTATTGTCCGCATGGAACTCAAGCTGTGATAACTGCTAGATGCTACTGTTGTTTACACGGAAACAAAATAGAGCAACTGTAAACTCACGTTCCCCATCCATAACGTGCTCATGATGCAATCCGCAATAATTTTCCTCAGAATAAAAATTCTCAACTGGAATGCTCACTGACGCTGAAAAATGGACACTGCTAAGACACAGCTCCACTCATACAAGACTTCTTCTTCTCGGCCTTTATTGATTAAAAAAAAAAAAAACATTTGGTATGCCTTACCGCCACCTACTGGTATGAAATGTCGCTGAAAACGTCTTACTTTATACATGTATTATCGATTCATATTTTGTTTTCCTAAAAACCTGATTATAATTTATATATATATATATATATATATATATATATATCCCCTTTATCTCAGCAAAAAATAGGGACATTAATAATAATGCATTGTAAAAAATATTTTTTTAAACAAAATATATTTGTTTAAATGTGAAAGAAAACACATTAATCATACTGGTTTAAACGTTGTCCGGCATGTTCTGGCATATTTTATTTTTGTTTCTTGTGAAAGAACAAAAACTGAAACAATATTTAAGACATTCATCCTATGCTGTTCATTTCCAAAATGATGCTTAACCAGCAATCTCATGCTAAAGACAAAGCAGCAGACATTTTTGTTTTTTCTTTAATCTGTAAAGATTCTAAATTAATTTTTAGTAAGCATATAGAGAAATGTTGTTTAGAAATCTATTGGGCCTCTTTTTACACTATTACTGCTCAGTTTACTTCATGTTTCATATATGTATTCATAAAAAATATAGGAAGACAAGAATACTTTAATATCACAAGAAAGCAACGTTTAAAATATAAATGAATAACCTCAGTTTTATGCAGGCAGCACAATTTATGGCTATGCAAATTAAGATGGTAGTGAGGCCTTTGACAAGATCAGATTTCCTCTAAATGAAACGTCATGGGAAGACTTTTACTCGTATATAGTAGGACCACGTATTTATATTTCACACACAATTTTGTAAATTTTGTTACATTCAAACCTCTGTGTGCATACTTTATATAGTGTTGTTCTAAATGAAATACAGCAAATACATTTAAATATCTTCATGTTTGAGTCCCACACCTTGACAATTCAGGGTTGACAACATGATATCCCAGTAAAAAGTTGGTAGCATTTCAACAGAAAATCCTACCCAAAAGGAATGAAACAGTAATGAATTACAAGAATTATTTGTTTTATCAAAGGACAAACCAAGACAAATATAACAATCTAGTGAAACAAGAATATGGAATGATTAATAATGATTAATATAGGTACATAAATGTACAGAATGATTCACGGTTATGAACACATATTTGAAGAAAGTTGACTTTGTCATCAACATACATTAGAAAAGCTAAAGTATGGAGAACCACACAAACACCAGATGAGTTTACATCAGATCGGTGAAGATGAAGTAGTGGAGCTCCTATTTGACTATGTCTCACCCCCTCACACACACATATACACTTAGTCCATCTTTTCCTTGTGAACTAACTTTGGGGCATCAACAAAGTCTTGTCCGTTAAACAGGATGACAGTGGCTGTGATTGCACTGGCGCTCCCCCAGAACATTACATAAGCAAGAGTCTCTGTCCATGTGTCACCTGGAAGACAAACAGCATTTACATCAGCCATTCTCCGATGGAGGAGATTCCCTCAATAACGTTATTTGTTAATATTATTTTTGTTTGTTGAAGTAGTGCAGAGGAAATGCATACTTTTTTGAAAACACAAAATTTAAAATAATTACCCAAAGTCTCACTTCAAAACACAAGTTGACACAGTTAAAAATACCAATAAAGCTTGAGCAAAATCAAATCTCAGTTGGGTTGAAGACCAATGGGTAAAAATAACTTTTTAAACGGGTTTTAAAAGTGGACAGTTAAAGGGTCTGTCCACTGTGCAAAGGTAGAGGGTTCCATTTTTAGGAACACAAACAGAGAATACTTTTTGTCCCCTCTAAGCTTCCATTTACAGGACACTCAGGTCTGCTGACCAGGAGCAGCTGGTCAGCAGACCTGAGTGACCGAGAGGGAGCGTATCGGTGGAGAAGGTCTGTAAAATAAGGTGGGAAAAGGCTGTTTAAAACATTAAAAACAAGCAAAAGGATTATAAAATTAACTCAAAAATACACGGGCAGCCAGTGGAGAGAAGCCAGAACAGTTCTTGTTAAAAGATGTGCAGCAGCATTTTGTACCAGCTGGAGATGTGGAAGTGAGGACTGGTTTACTCTGAGATGGAGGGAATTATGGTAATCCAACAGTGATGAAATGAAGGCATGGATTACCATTTCAAACTGTTCCCTTGTAAGAACAGATTTTATCTTTGCTAATTTCCATAAATTATAAAAACTAGACTCAACTGTGGCCCATATTTGACCATAAAGTTTAAAATCACTCTCTATCTTAAAACCAAGGTTTGTAGCTGTGGACTTAAGGTATGTTGCCAGGGGATTTAATTGTAGGGATCTGACATGCTCCAGTAGGTCCAAAATCAAGTACCTAAGTCTTTTTTATTATTATTAAAATCCAGGAAGTTTAGGAATTTAAGATCCTCAGGACACGAAAAAAGAGGTTTAATGGACCAGGCATCAATTCACTTTAAAGGCACTTGGATCTGGCAATCATCAGCATAGTAGTGAAAGGTGATGTAATGTTTTCTAAAAATTGAACCTAGAGGACGGAGACAAAAAAGAAAAAAAAAAACAGGTCCTAAGAGTCCTGGGGAACCTCACATGACAGAGGCCTCAAACCGTGCAATTATTACAGAAAATGTTGTGTCTTCCAGATAGGGCTTTGACCACTCCAGAGCAGTGTAACTAATGCCTACTGTAGGCGTGACAATAAAATGCTGTCGTTCACTGTGTCAAAAGCCACAGTTAAGTCAAGTAAAACAAGGATCACATAATCACATGCCAGGAGAATGTCATTGAAAACTCTCAACAAAGCTGACTTTGTTGAGACTGGAACATATCCATGATGTTATGATCATCAAGGAAAGTTTTTAACAGTGAATAAACAATTTTTTCCAAAATTTTTGACAATAGGAAAGTTTGAAGATGGGCCTAAAATTCCCCAACTCTATGGGGTTAAGATCAGTTTTTCTTTTAATCTAGGGCTTCACCACAGCATGTTTAAATTAGCACAGACTCCAGTCCAGGTAAAAGGGGCAAATCTGAGAAAAATACTTAAAAAAAATTAACAAAAGGTTTTGCTTAGGAATAAATCTTTCAATAAGAGGGTTCAATTTGCGTTTGAAGAGAAATTACTTTTCTGTCCTCGAGTCACCTGTCAATCAAAGCAGTAGTTTGTCAGCAACTGACCAGTCAGTGGTCTCATTTGTCCACTTACCTGGAGGAACTGAATGTCCTACAAAGTTAATAGAGTTTATCAACACAAATCTGCATGGAGATTTGGTGAAAAGTAATTGGAAAAAAAGGTTAAACATTGAGTGGAGAACATTTAAGTCACAATTAGAGCATTAAGAGGGTAGAATAGTGTTTACTCAAATGGAGTTTAGAAAATGTAAAAGATAAATGCCTGTGACTGACCTTATAAACAGCATAATACAACAGTGATTGACAGCATAACTAGAACATGTTCATCTACATAAAGGTAACTGCAAGCAAATCTCCTATTCTAATTACTGTTACAGTGTATGCCAAAGGTTAAATCAAAGATTAATGCATAAAGTTGGGTCCAAATCAATAAATGTGAGCTCAGGCTACATATCTGTTTTCATTCATTTCTTTGTAACGCAGTAACTTTTAGCATTCTTTATTTGGAATCTTTTAAAATCAATTTCTCCATGGTTTCTCAGAAGTCACTTCACTGACCTGATGTATGACTTGTTCAAAATGTTTTTGCTTGTCTTCATGTTGGCTGATAAGGCAAAACCCAGACAGCAAGCGATGGTAATTTTGAATTGTGGTCAAAAAGGTTGATTTTTGATTTAGGTTGATGATTGACGGTGGATCAAAAATCAAACAAACATCCAATTGTAGTCAGTTAACTCACGTTGAAAAGATGTCATTGAATCAATGTTGTCTGATGGTCAAATTCTAATAATTGAAATGCCAACGTCTCATCTAGTGTTTTTCAACACACGTCCTCAAGGCACACTGCCCAGCAAATATTAGACATTCCCCTACTTCAGCACACATAATTTCAGTTGATGGCTGATTAACAGAGTTTTGCAGTAATCTGAATGGGGTGTGTTGAAGCAGAGGAACATCTAAAACATGCAGGTCAGTGTGCTTTGAGGACCAGGGTTGGGAAAACTGGTGACCATACAAGTGGAACCATTATATACAGTTTCTATGTTTGTTCTTAGACTTATAACCAGTATATTAATATTTCAAAGGTTTTTTCATCTTTCTAATTGGCCAAAACCATCATCTTCCTCACTCTTATTGTTGTGTTTTTCAGCTGCTGCTCTACAGTTTGATCCAAAGCTAACTGCCGAGTACAACAGTAAAACTGGCTTCGTTATGCTCAGAACAGGAGGAAGGCATCAAGGATCTAAAGTGACACCAACCAGAGTCAAACTTGGATTACCACAACTCATACTGTTTCCCTGGTTCATAGAGTACCAGGCTTAACATCATGGATGCTGTTCTTCCATGGACAATAGAATTTTGTTCTGTCAGCCGAAAAGATAATTTTGAACAACATAATACCCATCGTCTGCCAACAAAACTGTGTGGCAGACCAGTGAAGAAACTTTTAATGGTATGTTATGATGTAGACCAGGAATGCCCAAAGTCGGTCCTCGAGGGCCGGCATCCTGCATATTTTAGTTCTCTCCCTGCTGGTAACAACCTTTTCAGCATGTCAATGTTCCTCTTAGACCAGGGGTGGCGAACACGCGGCTCTCGACCAATAAGAATGCGGCTCTTTGCCTGTTACCATATTTTCTATATACTGTGGCTCTTTCCTCGTTTCATGTTTCTTTTCTTCATATATCTTAAACACACTTAAATCCATCAGGGGTTATTAAAAACAAATAATAATATTTTAAAATTAATAAATTAATTTGACAGATTGGGTGTTTTTTATGAGACGTAAGACGTAAGAGACGTAAGTGACCACCAATCATATGCGCGGATTAAGTCTCATGCCGGGAAATTAGGTAAACATTTTATATGCATGCAGACCGCAGACTTACCTTCTTTGTAAAAATGGCAAAATGCAAAGCTAAACGAAAATATGACGATAAACACAGGACATTTCTGGAAGAATGGGAAGATGCTTACTTTTTTATTGAACGGAATGGCAAATCGCTCTGTTTATTATGCGATACCACGATATCACATTACAAGGCTTCAAACCTTCAGCGTCATTTTAGCACACTCCATGCTAATATTGACAAGGATTTCCCCAAAGGTACTGAACTACGGAAGCAAAAATTGAGCACATTGAAAAGCCAGGTAAAAAGACAGTCTCAAATGTTTCAGCAATTGACCAAGCGTGGAGAAGCTGTGACACTTGCATCCTATAAAGTGGCATGGAATATTGCCTGTGCTAAAAAACCATACAACGAAGGCGAGTTTTTAAAACAGTGTTTTGTAGATTTAATTGACATTTTGGCTCCAGATAACAAACAACTCAAAGATTCCATCACTGATCTCCAGATGTCACGACACACAGTTGAAACCAGAATATCAGACATAAATAATGCGCTTGAATCTGATCTACATGCAGACCTGAACGCATGTGTTTATTTTAGTGTAGCATTAGACGAGTCATGCGACATACAGGACAAGCCACAGTTGGCAATATTTGTACGAATGATTTCTGAGGACTGCGTGGTGAAAGAAGAGCTTCTCGATATTGTCCCATTAAAAGACAGAACTCGCGGCACTGACGTAAAAGAAGCAATGATGGAAGTATTCAAAACAGCGAATACGTCTTTAGAAAAACTCACCGCAATAGCCACGGATGGAGCGCCATCGATGATTGGTTCTGTGAACGGCCTTGTGGGCCTTTGTAAGGGTGATGACCTCTTCCCCGATTTTTGGAATTTTCACTGCATCATCCACCGGGAGCAACTCGTGTCTAAAACACTGAATTTAGACCACGTCATGAAACCTATGATGGAGATTGTGAACTACATCCGCACGCATGCCCTTACTCACCGACAGTTCAAAAATCTCATTGCTGACCTAGACGGAGACTTGCCAGGTGACTTGCCACTGCACTGCGCTGTAAGATGGCTCTCAAGAGGTAAAGTGGTTTCACGCTTTTTGGAGCTTTTGGAACCAGTAAAATTGTTTATGGCAGAAAAGAACAAAAGTTACCCTCAGCTCTCAGACCCCAAATGGCTTATGGATTTGGCTTTCTTAGTGGACATGCTTTCACACTTGGACAAACTAAACCTGGACCTGCAGGGGAAATTAAAAACTCTTCCTGATCTGACACAAAGTGTATTCTCCTTTGTTAACAAGGTGAAGCTGTTCAAAGTGCACATTCAAAATGGCAATCTGTCCCATTTTCCTTCATTGCGCAGCGCCCAGCAGAAGGCTGGCATTAGAATGAATATGGGTCAGTACGTGAAAATGCTTGCGCAACTGTACGGGAGCATTACTTCGCGTTTTGAGGACCTGCAGCAGAAAAGACCACAGATCGCTCTTCTCATCAACCCTTTTAATGCAGAGGCAGACTGCCTCAAATCCCCGCTTGTCACTGATGAGGCAGCGAGTGAACTGGAGATGATTGAGCTACGCGAGGATGACAGACTGAAATCTCTTTTGAAAGAAGGCCCTGTTGCGTTTTGGAGAGTTGTGCCAACTGAAAAATACCCGTGTGTAAAAAGAGCCGCCCTCAAACTGCTGTCGATGTTCTCCTCAACATATGTCTGCGAATCCCTGTTTTCTACCTTGAAACACGTGAAGTCCAAGCATCGGTCCGTTCTGACTGACACTCACGTAAAGGAACTGCTCCGAGTGGCTACAACTGAATACCAACCTGATTTGCAGAGGATTACTAGAAACAAGAGATGCCAGAAATCCCACTGAGATTATCACCCCATCACCTGCAGCAAGGTAAGAAACTCTGTGATGTAGTTTGAAAAAAATACCATCTGACTAAACATGCCTGTGTGAATATTTCAATATTGATCAATTTACATTATACAGGCCCTATCTATGTATCTGAAGTGTGTTCATTAGTTGCGTGTGTCAGAGCGAGGGATAGAGAGAGCAGTGCCTGTGTGTGTGTGGAGAGAGGGGTGTCTGACCTCCAGGGTAGTTGCTGTATTACCTCTGGCTAAGCTGCATTTGATGTGTGTGTTGAGGGTGGACACTTGAGGGTTATGTTGTAAGAAGAGGAGTGTGTTATTAGAAAAATATATGGTTTTAATTATGTGTGTTTGTGTGCGCATGTGTGTGTGTCTGTCTTGGCAGGTCAGCGCGTGGTGTGGCTCTTGGACTTTCACAGTTAAAGATTTCGGCTCTTTGTGTCTAACTTGTTCGCCACCCCTGTCTTAGACCTTCTAATGAGCCATTATTTGATACAGGTGTGTTAAACCAGAGAGAGAACTAAAACATGCAGGATGCCGGCCCTCGAGGACCGACTTTGGGCACCACTGATGTAGACCTATCAGACCAAAAAATGTACATGGATCAATATTCATTCTTTAACTTTGATTCAATACAGAATCAACACAAACATGCATATAGATCCAAATTGAGATGATTGTTGAATCAACATTGATACAGTGTCAGTTATGGTTGAAACCCTAACGTTGATTAAACATGCAAGTCACCGACCACTTTCAAAATCATTTCAATGTCAGGCTTCAACGTGAATTCAATGTTTCTGTCTGACTATATTTCAGTATTGATTCACTCATATTTTGCTATCTGGGATATGTCTCATCAAATGTCTTTGGTAATGCTGAGCTTCACTACTTTCACTATTACAACCATGTTTGTTTCTTTGGTGGTTCGATCCACCAAAGTGACACTTCTGCATGCGTGGACCTATCTTGCCATGGCGTGATGTCAATTTTCATCCCCAGTAATACAAGAGTACGAATGTTAAACAGCAGCAACAAAATGACAGCAATGTTCACTTTGAGCTATTACTTACCAGCCAGAAGAAGAGAAACAATGCACATGGAGAATGCAACCAGCATGACGATGGGAAGCTTCAAAGACAAAATAAAACATTCAGTGTGTTAGATCACTCAGATTTTTTATTACTCGGTGAAAACACTGATGAACTCACCGTTAGGAACTTCCAGTCCTTCTTCATACGAAGAGGAGTGGGTCCCTCTGACTCATCAACAGCAAAGTTACCCAGGAAAAGGTCAATAGCATCCTAATGGGAAAAAACAGCTGCTGGAGATATCCTAGTCTTTCTTTATGTATAAATCAATACTTAAGTCTTGACTCAAAAACACATAGCATTTGTCTTAGGTGACGATTAATTTTTAAAATCTTTTTGGAAGAAAAGTGTTATAAAAGGCGTCTTTACTTTGATCCATCAGAAATTGTGTCACAGAGGTACCTGTCTGAATCCATCTGAAAAGTTGTTTTTGTAGTAGCGAATCATGGAGTTCCAGCCATCCATCAGCAGTCCCCACCTGGTCCTCTTCCCTGTCCTGCTCAACAAATAACATTGCTGTCATATTCAATCAGACAGAAGATGTTTCTGTTGACAGATGTTTGTGTTACCTCGTAAAGTCTGTTTTTAAAGCTCCAGTCCCAGCATACTGCACAGCACATGCATTGGCATTGTCAGCCCAAGCTGTTAGAAAGCAAAAATAAAATACATGAGGACACACTAAAACTGTACAGGATCTACTAATCCCACAAAGCATGCTGATAGTAGAGCATGCTTTGTCCTACCATTTTTGTAGACTTTTTCAAACTCGGCCTGCTCTTCAATGCGCTGACCCACATTTAGAACTCCCATTCTCTGTTAAAGAGAGAAAAAGTATGGACTCAATCATTTACCATCACTACTGATCTATACAGAATCGGTTTTTCACACATTTAAGGACCAAAATCATCCACAGGGCTTCAGCTTAATTTTTCCCCATTAAACTTAGATGCAGACCTGTCATGATAATAAATTTTGCTAGGTGATAAATTCCCCCAGAAATGATTGCAATAAACAGTGGCATTGTTGTTCTGAGACCATTTTACAGTAATATAATAATAATAATGGCATAGTAAAGTAAGAACACATTCTCAAAGACCAATAAATTCTAAATACTGAAGAACATTTAAACACTGGATGGAACTGGAATACATTTTCAATACCCCCAAAAAATCAACCAAACAACAGAAACAAAAAATAAAATGAATTATAAAGTCTCTGTCAACAAAATTGTCCTTCACAAAGTGGCCCAGTTGAGAGTAATGCACCAGACTTTTGTCATCCAGTGTTTGGTAGAAAGACAGAGAGAAAAAACAATAAATTGTGCAAATGGCAATTATTGACCTTGTTTTAATTTATCATGTGATTAATTGATTTGCTGAAAACAAGTGCCCCTATCACCAAGTTTGTTTTCCTCTTTTAAAAAAAAAAGGTTAACATACCTGAAGCTGTGACTGAAGTGAACGTCTGGCCAGCAGGCTCTGAATGACATTGGTCCTGTCTAGGCAGTCCATGCAATTACTCCTGAAAACTCCTTTCTGCTGGGTCAGTGTCTTTCCATCTGAGTTCACCATAAAGTAGCTAGACAGACAAAAAATGCTCAGTACTCCTTCCAGTAGGCACCTTGAGGTAAGCTACCAACAGGTGCTAGTTCAGCTACCTGTATTCATCTTGTGTCTCTGCAACAGCATCCACTAGGATCTGAAGACGGTCCCATCTCATGTGACTGCACTCTTTGTGAAAATCGAAGGCCAAGTAGCTAAGGATGTAATGTTAAAAGTTAAATGTTCATTTACAAACGCAGGTAATCTTATATTTAGAAAAAAATAGGGTAACTTTAATTGCTTCATTAGACATTCTGTTGACACTGACTGACTCTATAAAACCTATGTACAAACAGTTGCTGTGTTTTCAACATCTAATGTTTAATGTGCTGTCCTTGATGAAATGAATTTGAATTGAATTGAAAGTGAATGTAAAAATTGAAAATGGTCGACACTTACTTGAGCATACCATTGTTGAGACCAGACGACATCTTGGCAAACTCCTCTTCCAGTGGCTTCTCTGATCCTTTTTGATTCACCTGGACAAGAAGAGTCCAAATTGCCTTCAAATATGTACAGTTGGATCATTCTTAGCTCAGTGTTTGATAAAAGGTCCTCACCAGGTTCAGAACAGTTTGTTTTCCATAGATGAGTAGTTGTGAGTCAAAGTGCCTCTGGAAACCATCCATCTGTGTACAGTTATCAAATGGTTAACATCAGATTCTGACTTCTATTCTAGTTAGAGCCTAAGAAATCAGGCATATGAGAGAATGGCAGCTCTTACATGATTCATGGTTTTGCTGATTACAGGTTTAGGCTTGTACTTCAGATTGGGCCTCTGGCTCCAGTAAAACGGCATAGAGCCTCGTGTCTGTGGATGAAAGTACCTTGCAATTACTCTAAAGTATTTATGAGGCATTACAACAGTCAGAGAACAAGCCTACCTGTACAAAGGAAGCCTTTGCTCCCTCATACAGAACTATCTGCTCAGTCTCCACAAAGTTAGCAGCGTGGCCTTCAGAGTCAATACCTGAGACAGAAACATTTGTCAAAGGATAGAGGAGAGGATAGAAAATGGAGTATCTCCTTCCCATTGCTGCTCACCACAGCAGTGGTAGCGAAGATTCAGTGCTAGCTAGTTTCTGCACTGAACTTCTATCTCCAGATCTGTTTCTGGAGATAGTTTCTGCTTTTTTCTTTAAAATGTTATCGTCATCCAGATTAGACACATCAAACAAGTAGCACATTTTGTTGTTCTCGTCGTGGAGCACAATGTCTGGCCAGTGTGCAGCGAATAATAATTATAGTAATAATATCCCATAGATAGGAAGCTTTGAACTTCAGCCATCGATATGAAGGCATAACTGCAGAAATAGAGCCAGCAAGGACCATCTAATACATATCCACAGGTAAACTAAGGCATAACAACTATTGCTATTTTTATTATTATTGATCAGTTGCTGACAAACCCACTGGATTGATTGACAAATGTCATGTCACTATGACACCTACATTTAAACTCAGGCATTTCCGACAGGAACATATTGCCTTCCCTTTATTAGTCCAAATGTTTCACAGTTTAATCCAGCCAAGCAATGCTTTTGCATGTTCACCTCTAACATAGTATCTCACACCAGCCCGGAAGCAGCTTCTCCTGGAAATGAGGATCCACTCAAAGATCTTCCCATTTATACGGCATGGCTTCATAACAATGACTGGAAGAAGAGGGTTAAAGAAAAGCTTTGTCTCTGAGCTTCTGTTAGTCAGGTCATCTTTCAACAAAAACATTCAGGATTTTTGGTGCAAAGGATACATCCATGAATAACAGGTAGTGCAAATCTGTGAAGCTACAGAGAAACAGTGGTAGTTAGAAAATGTGAGTATAAAAGTAGTTAAGATGAGTGAAGTCATGTGACAGCAGTTACCTCAGGCTGTCCAGCAAGTTCTCTTAAAAGGTTACCATTCCAGACAAATCTCTGGTCTGCCTGTAAACCACAAGAAATTAATTGTTATACCATTCACCATTTAACACTTCTTATATGACATGCAAAAAATATATTTTAATATCAACCACCATTTCAAACCTTTGTCCACATGCACATTTAAAGAAAATATAACAACAAATTTGAACTTTAAACAACTGCAAAGGATACATTTGTCAGTTTGGCCTGGACATTAGAGGCAGCAGCATCATTTCTGGTGCACCCTGTTTGATCTTAATTTCATTATCTTTGCCAGCTTCCACAAGAATCAACTTTTTTGCTGGCAAACTCTCTAAATACCTTATTTAGGGTTTAACCTTTATGTTTCTGTGCACATTTTTTGACATTTTGGTGTAAATGTGTTTTGTTCCATATTATTTTGCCTAAAACAGTCTCAGTGCTGGCTCTTTTGTTCAAACTGAAAGCACTGAATTCTCTTATTGTTTAAAACAGTACAGCAATTTATCACTCACCCCTGTGTTCAGGTATAAAATCATCTTACTCAAACACACGCCGCCTGGAGGTAAATTAGGAGTGAGAATAGTTGCGGTGAGCATTGTATGATTGTAAACCCTGGGAGTGACATTAAGACCAGTAGCAGTTTCTGATATTTGCAACATGGGCAGCCCTCCAACCCCTTGAACTTGCAGGGAGGTTTCACTGGGAAGTTGGAAAGGTGGTTCACCCAGGTTGCCAAACAGGCTAGGAGCATCTCTGATTAAAATGAAATATTTCCTAGAAAAGTTAATTTTGGCAAATCTGTGCGTACTTCTAGAAGTACCATTCCCGACAAACAAAGCTTTCAAAAATGTATTTTTGAAGTTAATTGGAAAACATATGTACATCTCTGGGGTTTGGAACAATATATTTAAAATATTACAATGATATTTCACAGTGTTGAATAATTTCTAATTGCATTTTTACCTTTATCCTCCAAAACATGTCAGATGTTGCAAGATGTTATATGAAAAAAAAAAACAACAACAAAAAAACAGTTGGTAGTTCCATCTGACTGCTGCAAGTAAATGAATCAAATTAAGTAGGCTTCTACTCTGACACCTGATTTTGCCTTTGCTAGCTAATGTATGTGGGTCATTTTTAAGCAGAATACAAAATGTTAGGGTATGCACAGTGACGCAGTTGGTAGAATTGTTGCCTTGCAGCAAGAAGGTCCTGGGTTCGATTCCTAGCCCAGGGTCTTTCTGCACGGAGTTTGCATGTTCTCCCTGTGCATGGTGGGTTCTCTCCGGGTACTCTGGCTTCCTCCCACAGTCCAGAAACATGACTGTTAAATTAATTGGTCTTTCTAAAATCTCCTTACATGTGTGTGCATGGTTGTTTGTCCTGTCTGTCTCTATGTTGCCCTGCAACGGACTGTCAACCTTTACCCCGAGAGGCGGGGTGAAGGGTGACCCCGCCTCTCGCCCGTTGACAGCTGGAGATAGGCACCAGCACCCCTCACGACCCCAATGGGATAAGGGTAAGAGGGATAAGAAAATGGATGGATCTACAAAATGTTAGGGGGAAATAGCATTTTTGTGGTTTTAGACAAGGAAAGTGTTCTATCAAACATGGGTTATCTCCCAGGGTATTATAAGCCTGATGGGCCACCAGGAATTACTTGCTTTCCCACCAGGCTAAGAGTTGTACTGTATATTTATTTTAAATGGTTTTTTAATACACCTGTAACAATAGCAAAGACTGATTAAGTTAGGTGTATAGTTGACACACTGATCTCAACACACATTCCACCATTCATTCAAAATTACCCGTTTGGAGGAGCAGTTTTGCCTGTAATGGCATTTATATTATTATATGGAAGCTCATTATGGAGAATACTGTACCAACTTATGTATCAAATATCAAAGCCTGACAACCTGATAGTATCAATAATGAAACGTATATTAATGCCCTGTTCTAAACTGTAAATGCTCCATTTTTTTTTGGTGCAAATGAACCTGAACACACAGTGGATTATATACAGTAACTTACAATTGCATAAAAAAAACGTGCTGGTGTAAATAACATGGAGTGGGGTTTTATGCATATTTAATCATCGTCTTGAAGAGCAGACATAACCAAAAGATCATCGATATTTTGAAAATCAGCAAAAACACACAAAGCTTCTATTCTGCTCCTGTCTCAGTTTAAGAAAATGTGGTTTAACATTCAGCTCACTGTACCTATTATTTTTGGGTAATAAAACATCAATAATATTTAGTGAATAATTACCTATTAAAAAAGACAATAGGATTTGTTTATACACACACAACCTACAGAAAGACTAGATTTATTCAGTCCAGTATTCAGTATTTTCTTTGTTGTTAATGTTTTATTTAAAAAATCTCTTGTCAACCCTTACATTTTTCACAAATAAAAACACTGGGTGACTGGTGAACTCCCCCACTGGCCTTAGCAAGTTTTCTGGGGGAAACCCTGCATGAGAAATCATTATTACTTCATTTCACAATAAAAAATGTTTTATTCAACAACATGAAGATTATTGAACTAACGTTTATTAGCATGCTCAGCAGATGAGAGTTCATCTGAAAAGCTTTTAAGCATAAAACAAGCAGAAATATTTTATGTTTATTACCATTAAAGTTCCATTTTTAATAGTCATCATAGTGTGTTCATTTTCTCAGATGTTCTTGGAGCTGCCAAAACACCAAATACCTCAGTATCCATACTAGGTAGATTTGATATTATAGTCGCATATGTCATAAATTGATTAAATTACTAAAAGGTAGGGCTGTACTGATTCCTTGAGTGATTCAAGTTTCTCAATTATTAAAATTCCTCAGGACAAATTATCTGCCTCGAAGCTTCGTTAAATTATGTCTCATTATTTACCGCACCATGTTACAGCCGGTTGATTGATTATGTTGCGCAACGCTCTCACTTCCGCCTGTGAGCTGCTGCTATGCTGCAGCACTAACGGCTGAGTGTTAGCAGCATAATATCTAATTTTAAAGTTGGTTCCGAGGGATTTTATTGAATAATGTCCGGATTTGTCGTTTTTTGGGAGAACAATAAGCATCCTTAAAGTGACCTTTTGCCTCCCTGAGAATATAGTATGATGGTCTGTCCTGTTTATACACAATACACAAAGACAAAAAAGTCAAGCATTTCAATTCAACCTATAGAAGCATTTTTAAATTAATTCAAATGCTTGACTTACTTTTAACAAAAATGTACAAGCAATTAGGGCTAAGATTTGTAATAACCATTTACCCTCTCCAGCAGACTCATCTCCTGGAAGTCAGGACTGGTGTTGGCCAGTCGCTGCAGCGTGTGTGTTAGGTCAAAGTCAGTGCAAAAGTAGAAGCCATCTGTATTCAGCACATTGTTAATCATAGCCAGGAAGGTCTTATTCTCCTGAGACTAAAGCAGAAAAACAAACATGTTTTCAGGATACACTTCTGTACTCTGGAATAAGTAATAAAAAAATAAATAAGAAAAAAAAAAGAAAATCTGTAAATAATTTCCATCCATATCCATTTTCTTTGGGTCACAGGAGTAGCAGCAGTACACACACACACATACAGTATATATATATATATATATATATATATATATATACAGTACAGACCAAAAGTTTGGACACACCTTTCTAATTCAATGGGTTTTCTTTATTTTCATGACTATTTATAAGGCAAGAAATCCCACTTATTAACCTGACAGGGCACACCTATGAAGTGAAAACCATTTCAGGTGACTACCTCTTGAAGCTCATCAAGAAAATGCAGAGTGTGTGCAAAGCAGTAATCACAGCAAAAGGTTGCTACTTTGAAGAAACTAGAATATAAGGGGTATTTTCAGTTGTTTTACACTTTTTTGTTTAGTGCATATTTCCACATGTGTTATTCATAGTTTTGATGCCTTCAATGTGAATCTACAATGTCAATAGTCATGAAAATAAAGGAAACTCATTGAATTAAAAGGTGTGTCCAAACTTTTGGTTTGTACTGTATGCATATATGATACATATCATGCATGATCATGATGTGCATATAGGCATCAGGCATGATCATATGCATGATATGATGCATATGATCATGCATCATATCAGCATGATATACATGCTGATATACAAACAGCATGTATATCATGCTGTACAATACATGCATGTTTATAAAACAGGAACAATTTTCTACACTTGCAGTTTTTCCAACTGCATAAATGTATATTGCTGTCAAAACTTTGAGTCTAAAAACAAGAGGTTGTTTTGGTAGACTACAAAAGGAACAATCTTGCTAACCTGGATCTCTGAGAGATGTAGCACCGTCTTCTTATAGGATATCACATCAAAGTCCACAGCCTTCCACACAGCATGGCCTAGGAGGTTGCCTACATTCCTCTTCCTGGTGATGACAATCAGGTACATCCCTGTGCAGTGAACGTTGTAAGTCAAATCGCAATCTTTTTGAAAACTTTAAAGACATGCTAAACAGGACATTTTACAACATGCATACTGTAGTTATCATTAGTCACATACCTGCAACCAGACGAAGAGTTCCCATGATCCCACAAATAGGTCTGGTGACAGCAGAGGGAGGAATATCATTTCTACCTATGAAACCATGAACACAACAGGGAAGAAGTTGAAGAGAAATACATCTTCCTATATATTATGTCCTTCTATTCCTTGCTGTTAAAAAATTGTTCACAGAATCACAGAGGTCTAGCAAAGAAGAGATGGCCAACAGCAGCTAATCATTAACTACGTTCCCACCATAAAACATCCTGAAGCAATACTATGAAATCAGTGCGAGTACAGTGCTTGCTATTCAGATGTTCTACCTGTGAGGGTCATCTCATTTGAAACCCGGTCAATGACCAGGACAGCATCAGTTCCTTCATCACAGGCCTCAATGAAGAACTTTTCAGGGGTCGTGTGCCTACGAAAACAAGTTGAAAATATTTGAAGACTTCAAATTCATCAAATGAAATGTATAAGATTCTCCAATAACCAACTATACAGTTTTTACAGGTTGGTAGCTATTCACCTGCCCATAATTTACATTACATAAACCTATATAAATGTAATCTGATCAAGAAAACACAATAATTAGATGGTCAGAAGTACAAACAGAAATCAATAAACTGACATTTAACAGGAAGAAATATAGTCAGAAAGAACTTTCACATTCCCTTCTCCAAGCTTGTCTTCAATTTTATGTGAAGAAAAAGGGAATCAGCTCTGTTACCGTGGTAACAGAGCAGACCTGTTTTATCTAGATGTTTCTCTCCAGTGATAGCCGCTACATCACAAAACCTTAAAACAGATACAACATAGATTTACACAAAGTATAAATACAAGAGTCCATCTTGTTGATACAGTTGCATTTCCTCATAAGTTATGTGATATAGTACTTATGAGTCTGGTAGAGGTTGAACTTATTTTTAAATCACTGGCTCTGCTGCTGCCCCAAGAGATGACAGCAGAGAGATTACACTCAACAACAGACTTGTAGAAGACATGTGGAAAACCTTGATGGACCTTAGCTTCCTGTCTGCTCTGTTCTTTAAGGATGTCTTCACTGTTGAGTCTCCAGTTCAGATTGTTGTTGAGATGAACACTGAGGAATTTATATTCCTCAACCACCTCCACTTCCATGAAGGAAAAAGGATTTAAAACAATCCTCTCCTTTTTTTTGTTTACTTTCAAGATAATAGTTTCCACCGTAGACATATATAAAGAATAGACGCCTCACGGACCGCTCTTGCCTATTGTTGCTGACGTCACGTAGGGCCGCCATCTTGGAGCTCTACTCAGCATTATATGTTTGGCAGGCGCAGTGATTTTAATCATATCTCACTAAATACTAAATAGATTTTCATGCTTTTTTTGCTGGAAATCTTATTCAAACAGCCATCACAACTACATGTACAAGGACATAATTTAAGTATTTTTCAAATGACACATGGTTGAACATATTTAAATATTCTTAATGGGGAAAACAAAATAGAATAGGAACAGAATATTCTGATATCAATGTATGATGAGCATTTTACAAAGCACACTGCCACTCAATTTTTTTATATAGCACAAAATAATACAAATGTATATCAAAACAAAAATGGGAGATCTGGGAGGTATCTTACTTTTGATAGTGTAAAAGAATTAAATATAAAAATAGTCTTTTCCACCTGTGTAAACTGGTGAATGTTATACAATATTATAATAATATATTTACAATAATATATATGATATTATTTTATTTCAAAGGTAATATCTTTTGTCAGATAAACTAAATCACTGTTAGAGAATAATTAAAACTTTTTAAGATTTACAAAATCTCTACTAGGCTTCATTGCTGGAGCTGAACCCTGGTATACACCAAGCACTATAGCTAATATTGTCTGGCATTTCGCCAGTTGTGCTCCATGGCCTTTCATGACAAGACATCACCCTAGAGTCTCAAACTGTGGTCCGTCAGATAGTCACTGATCCAAGTGATTGTTGAGGCCTCCTCTTGTGTCTTCTGGAGTTTCTCACAGAGCAGACCAGGCTGAATTGTGTTAGCTACACTGGGAGAAATCAAAGAACATAATCTTCACAGTACTGTCTGCTTTGTCCAGATGACAGTGGGTTTGTTGAAGAAGGTATATGATGACATCTTCAACTCCAACTCCATAGCAATAATCAAACTGCAGGGGGTCTTGATATGTGCTTGCTTGCATACTCAGGTGGGTCAACAGGAGTCTCTCCAGGACCTTCATGATGTGGGATGTCAGGGCAACTGGTCTACAGTCAATAACTCAAAAATGAGTTTTCTTCTATACTGGAACTGAGCTGGAGGTCAGGCTAAGGTTGAAGAGATCTTGCAGAGTCCCACAGAGCTAGTATGGAGCTTCAGGCCTTCAGAACTCTGGGGTTGACACCATCTGGACCTGCAGCCTTGTTCTGGTTGAGTCTCTCCAGCTGCCTCTTCACCTGACTTATCGCTAATAAATGACAATAAATCTAACATAATCTAGATACAGAAATGTGGGATGGGGAGGCAAAGGGAACAGCAACATCTCCTGATTTGGTTGAAGACAAACTTGTGGAAGCAGAAGAGTTCACGACTGAGGTGGAAGATGGAACAGCTGAGGTTTGACAGGAAAGCTGTGGGTCAGAGGAAGGTGGGATGTCTGTCTGTGTGGGGTCAGGAGAGGATGATGATGAGCTTGTTCCCTAACTAAATCTGTTGAAAAATGTGTTCAACTCATTTGCTCTGTCCAGACATCTACCTATGTGATTCTCCCTTTAGTTGAAGCCTATGATGTGATCTTCATCCCTGCCCATCTCTTATATAATATTATTCTTCTCCAGCTATTCTCCAGCTGGAGGTTATTCTCCAGCTTCTCCCTAAATACCTCATGATTGTGGTAATCTTCACTTTAAGCTGCTTGTGGATACTCTTCAATAACTCCCTATCTTCCTGCGCACAGGCTTTTTTGTTTAACTACTCAGTCAGAACATTGGTGATCCTAGGTTCGTAATTAGGGAAGCATCTCACTGTTCTGGTTTGGATGGTGTTATCCACACAGAAATTTACACAGAAGGTCAAACGCCCAGTTAGTCATTGATGTTAGTCTCCATGTGGCTGGCAAAGAGCAGCCCAGTCTGTAGCCTCAAAACAACCCTGCAGGACATCTTCAACTTTTTGTGACCACTTTCTCTCAGAGCTTTTCATTACAAGTTGTCTGTGAATAAGGGGTTTATATTCTGAGTAGAGTAAAATAAGGTTGTGATTTGATTTTCCCAGAGGAGATCTTGTTTACACAAATGAGGAGTTAGGTAATGCTTGTTTTTTGCAGTAAGTTAGCGGTCTCAAACGTTTTGGTGGTTCACCACCAGAGAGATATACCAGCAAGTGAAATTGGAGGCAAATTTTGTGTCAAAAGAACGTGGGCCTCTTTGAGTCCAGTGAGCTCACTGGGGAAACAGGCTGAACTTGTATGCTGTACCAAAGCAGGTTAGCAGTATTAGTAACGTATTTCTAACTGACTGGAAGAAGCTCAACTTGACTAAAACAAGCTGCATATATGGCCAAATAGATGTAATTAAAGTTTTTAAGTCATATTAACTAATTTAAAGGCTGTGATTCATAGATTTTATTGTCCCAAATGGGAAATTCTTTTTCACAAACCAGCTCAATTCATTCTAAATAAACATGAACTCTCTTGACATATGGATTTTTATCTAAATGAGATTTTATTGTATAACTATAACAGCCAACTGGATAACATGATTAATTTGTCCTTTATTCTGTGAACTTGAATTGATGTTATGAGCAGCACAAAATTACAACCTTAAAGACATTTATGACAGATGCCAAAATTCTTGTGTAGTACAATCAAAAGGCCCTGGTTAGATTAAATAGAAAATTTGAACAGAAAGTAGCTTATAACATACGTTATTAACTAGAATATTTCTGTCTTTCATTTTATGTTCAAGTTTGGTGACTGATGATTTGAGATTTAACAAGACTGACAAAAATGCCAGAAAATATCTAACAAGTTCTGTTTTAATTTCCTGACCAAATTAAAATTCTGTTTTTTTAGTTGTTAAAGTAGATATGCCACTAAAGCTGAAATACCAAAGCAGATTATGAGCTCATGTAATAACCTGTAATAATAGTCTGTCCATTCTGCTCATGAGCTAAACAATCTCTCATGAGTGTTTATTACGAGTAAAGGGCAAAGGTCCTAACAGTTATCTGCTCAATTTATAGCAACCTTAAAGAACTTCTTCTTCACACAGAACAACAGTATGATCCTTTCACAGAGACCTCAACTTCTACCATTTTGGCAAAAACATGAGCTAAGCATGCCTGAACTGGGTACAGGCCTTCAGGGAGTGGTGGCAGCCAAAGGCTGAACAGCAAGGACTACTGAAGTTGAAGAACAAAGAAAAAGAAGAGAATTATTGTGAAAGTAATTTGTTTGTCATAAAGAGACAAGATTTTGTCTCTATTTTGAATTGTTTAGCATTCATTGAATATAGCAGTGCTATATTGCCTCTTAAGATGTGAATGAAAAAAATGTCTGCCACATTAGCAATGTTAGGAGGAAAGGTGAGTCTAAATTATTTTTTCTAATTATGAGAGAGTCTGGTAAGGTCAGACTGAAGACTGTTGCTGAAGTGCAACTAAAGGTATCCATCCCACTATCTGGTAAACTGTGGGGTGCACCTATCTTTTCTTTTGACTGTGTAGTAGACAATCACAGAAATCTGTTTCTCATCACTGTACAAATCAGGAGAACCAGAAAACATGGCTGAAAAGGTTTACTTCTAGCTTTATGTTTCTAACAATATAAGTATTCATTTTTTAAGACTTCAAAAATTAATACTTAATATTTTAATTTAAAAATAAATATTTGCTTTTTCAATTGGAAAAAGCTAATTGAAATAAAAACCATTTTGAGTTAATGATAAAGAAAACAAGCAAGGCAACCAACAGTGGAAATTCCTAAAGCAGCCATTTTTAGACAGTTAGCTGTTGCAGTGGCACAACTACTCTTTGTTGGTCTTGCATAATCTATACCAGTCTCCACAAGCATGCACTAAAATCGTCACAACACTCTCCTAAACCGAGTATTTCCCCAGAATCGCTCATTTCCAACCAACTAATAATCGATTATTTATTTAAAAGGGGGTAACATTTAGCTTTAAACTGGTGGCTCCATCCTCCAGTCCATACCATCTGTGACATGAGGTCCGAACATTCAACTTCTTTAGGTTGCCTAAGTCTAACCTACTGCAGACGGCAGAAAATGAGGGATAACAGGTAGGGCTGGATGACTCACACTGAATGAAGGTGTATACCAAAGGTGTGTCTTAAGAATAACACTGTTGTTTGATCAAAAAAAAAAACAAGGCTAACCGTCAACGGACAGTTGCTCATAAAGCCTTTTGTTTTATGAGCGATGAGTGGGTATAGGCAAATCACGAAAGTCAGCTTAACACGAACATTAAGCAAGATGACACTCATTTCTTTTCGGTGTGATGAAGATTATGGACATGATTGATAGCAACCATGTTCACCGCACACACCAAATGCTTTCATTGATCTCAGCCTTGTGTGTACTTTTCATTATAAATAAGTGAAATGCGAAGCTCGGATGACTCCTGCTCTGAATTTCGATCCTATCAGCAAACTTCAGACTGCTCTGCTGAACTTCTGCTTCAGTATTAGCTTCGTTGGAAGCTCTTATCGTTGGAATCTTCGTTTTTTATTAAAGTCAGACTAGAACAATAACTGCTACCAGGATAGTTACCAAAGTTAAACGAAAATTACTTACAAATTGTATCTCTCATAGGCAGTCGCCATTTTCCTTCAGAATGGTTGACCTCAGTGACGACAGCATATATAGTTGCTTTCCTTTGTGTTGCCAGTTAAGTGTCTGAAAGCAGCTTTCCCGTCCAGCCCAGTACAACCTGGCATCCACACAAGGTGTGAGGATTTTTGGTATTTGTAGTTCAATGCGACTAGAACACTACAACTCATCATGGATTCTAGTGAGTTGCAGGATCCGCATGTTTAACACATGGTGACACAAGGGTTACACGTATATGAGACTGAAATGTTTGGCAAAAAAGAACTGTGACTCCATTATCATCAACCTCTTCTTGTTAAATACTATATACAAAAATGCAAGTTCAGTCATATATCTTCATGAAAGACTTGAATTGGTACGACATTCTTGTTGTTTCATTCAATAATTCAAAAGCTAGAGAAACTGTAAATTTTGTAAGAAATTGATTATGTTGTAACCTCTTTTTGTTGGTTTTCATGTTGTCACTGTATGTATAAAAAGTCCCCATGGCAAGTTTGTTTCGTTTTGTTTGTTTGTTTGTATTATGTCAATGTTTTTACAATAGTTAATAATGATTTTTAAAAGGCACAAGGTATACTGATGTAGTCTGCATTTTTTACAATATGTTTTGATTGCTTGAAGATTGAGGTATATTTCAATGTTTTTTGTTTATTTGTTTGTTTTTTAAATGATATGGTGGCACTCCCAGTGTCACTTGTCAGGACTGATCCTTCACGTACCTGCAGAGAGATGGTAGGAGGGGGCTTGAGCCCCTGCCCCTTTAATCCTTGATTAACAACCAAGTGCCCTTTCATGATTTTTTTCCCCCATTTATTTATTTTTGTGCCTCACGGCTCTCCATATGTTTGTGCCTCTCAACAGAAGTGTTTAGCTAAAAATAAAAATGTAGCAAAATAAATTGATCTGGCTGCCCTCGGTCTAATAATGACTCTGAATGGATACTCAGTGCCTCTGCCTCCATGTTTTTAAGACATCGGGCCTATGGTAAGGATGAGGGGTGCAAAACTGTGCCAAATTATGGGCAAACCTTTTTTTCCAACATACACTGGTTTGTGAATAAAAACGTAGGTCTGATGTTGAAGTTAGAAAAACTGTTTCTATTTATTTTCGGAATTGTCCTCACATTAGTGGAAAAAACCCTAAAGACAGAAATGGTTCAGCTGCAGAGAAAATTTCTGACTATAAAATTAATTTTATCAGGTTGCTCCAGTGCTGGACTAAATGCTCGATTCGCTATAGGCAGCCTGAATTGGTCCTATTGCTGTAGGTCAGAATCAGATATCTCCTGATATAAAGTTACGTTACCGTGACAGTTACAGCGACACACCTTCATTCGCTTTTATTCTTGTATTTTAAAATACAAGAATACATATATTATTTATATATATTTATACATATTTATAAATTACATATATATATTCTTTTATTCTGGAGCCCTCTAGGGGACATGGGGAATTGTTTTTCTTTTGCGTTATGTTGAGGAAAATTATTATTTAGTGTTTAAAATAGTTAATCTGACGGCAGGCGGAAAAAGGTACATTTGACACTCTTATTTTGAATCAGACAAACAGGGGTCAAAATGCAGATCACTCAAATGGGGCCTCCCGCAGAGGCCAGAGCACAGAGCCATAAAATTAACATTCTTGCAGGCAGTGGGGGAGACCTGCAGAGGCCAGCATTTGGGATGGTGTAAAATAAATGCAAAATAAAAGATTGAAACCCTAACATTTAATTTCTAAATATTAATACCATGTTTTTACTGAAGATTGTATTATTCCATTTTTAAACTACAAAATGATGAATGTATTTGAAAACTGTATTATCTGTGACAATATTAGAAGCAAATGGAAATTGTTACAATGAAATGTTTTGTTTTACTATTAGAAAATTGCTCAGGATTTATGCTAAATGGGGTTTTGTGAAGATAACCTTTCCTTGAACCAAGTTACTGGATTTAAGTTTGTCCTGAGAATTTATGTAAGGAGAGATAACGCGAGAGACTCCGGATTCCACAAGTATCTGTGAAATCTTATCTTATGTTTTTCTTTACCCAAATGACCATAGAAACCAGGAGGCCAGGATGCAGCTGTTCGCTCTTTTGTGAACCAGAGAGCAAATGGCCTTTGATCTTTGGCGTAAATTAGGAGGAGTTCTAAGTTTTTTTGAGTGTCCAAGGTAGCTTCCAGTTGGTCAACCAGAGGTACGCCTTAATTGAATATATTAAAAAGGAAAACACACCTTCAGTATAAGAGTTCGTGCACAGGAGTAATAATTCAGAAAGTTACCCCTATTTTGCTTTTTACATAAGCTTTCTCCAAAGACGCGTCTTTGTCTTTTCGTGTTCTTCCTTCTCTATTTTTTCCTGTTACAGGTAATGAGTATATCTCTGTATTTCTGCAGCTTTGTTAATTGATTCATGTGTTGCTTCATATAGAATTAAACTCTGTGATCTGTGACGTCAACGCGCAGTGTGGCGGTTCCACTTTCTAGCGGCTGCCCCGCCCGCTGAGAGGACCCGGGTTTTTAAGGAAGAAGACGAGCCAAACGATTTGTCTAAAGTTTTTAATAATTATTCTTCCTTTACAGTTACCTCGCAATACTTTTGCGTTACCTCGCAAAACTTTTGCGTTACCTCGCAATACTTTTGCGTTACCTCGCAAAACTTTTGCGTTACCTCGCAAAACCTTTTGCGTTACCTCGCAAAACCTTTTGCGTTACCTCGCAATACTGTACTGGTCAGTTATGCAGCATAATTGAACACTGTAAGCCTTTCTTACGGTGGGCACCGTACTTTATGCTTTAATATAAGGTTATGTGAGGTTTTTCCATGAATGTTAATATCTTTTTGTGAAATATCTGAAGTTTTATATCTTTCTTTAGGATAGAAAGGCACCGCAAACCTACGATATAAACAGAAACCTTCCATAAGTAGGAAAGAAATAAAAACACATTATAATTTGGACTATTTCTGAGTTATTATCGCGGGTAATAAATCATCTGACAGTTTTGATTGTGTCTCTGTTGTTCTAGTCTGAATGGTTTAAAGAGCTGCTTTCAGTGCCGTTCCATCTCAGCCTTAACGAGGTAAGGGGTACCTTACCTCGGGGCGAGGTAACGCAAAAGTTTTGCGAGGGAACGCAAAAGTATTGCGAGGGAACGCAAAAGTTTTGCGAGGGAACGCAAAAGTATTGCGAGGTAAC
This sequence comes from Xiphophorus couchianus, assembly GCF_001444195.1. NCBI lineage: Eukaryota > Metazoa > Chordata > Actinopteri > Cyprinodontiformes > Poeciliidae > Xiphophorus > Xiphophorus couchianus. The sequence goes on from NC_040240.1 coordinate 27,111,080, forward strand.
GCAAAAGTTTTGCGAGGGAACGCAAAAGAAAAAAAATTCCCCATGTCCCTTAGAGGGCTCCGTAGTTTTTAAAATAAAGCTTGTTTTTTTTAAAAAAAAGGTCCTGCTGGTGTACTTGGGTGGAGTCGGGCGTCCCCGTTTTCATGTCTATGGGCGTCACAAGGTTACGTGTTTTAATTCTGCAAGTCGACTTTTCAGAAAAAGTAAAATAGTAAATAAGAAACTAGATTAGGTTATGTCATTTATGTGACGTTTTATAGTTTTGAAGACCCCAGTTACACAAAAGACAAAAAGAGCCTTGTAAAAAAAAAAAAAAGACCCTGGCATTCCTTAGGACACCTATGACTTTTGCTCTGAGAGGACCCCCGTATATAAACTGCTGACAGCCATGTTTTAGTCTCTGTCCTTTGGTGCGAGATAAGGATACGTACGGAGAGGTTGTTCAAGATTAAAGCCAAAGCAGAGTTCCAATCCTGTGTGAGTCTGTGTGATGCATTGCTTGTGTAAAACACAAGGACCCTCGTTCGGGTTTTTATTTATTTTCACTGCTAGCTGAAAGAAAATTGCACCATGTGCACCGGCTTCGCGGTCCGAGCACGTGGGCTGGCAAGGACACAAAAAATGGAGGCTGACCAAATGGGGGTTAGTTGATAATCGGTTCATACAATACGGCTGATTTTGAAGAACAAAGCAACGATCATGAGGTATTCCTAATAGTAGAGAACTTTATCCTTTAGAAAACTTATTTTCCCACGTGTTTGTACGGAAAGCCTTGCTCACGTCACTTCACGTCTATGACATTAGTTAATTAGTGCTTAAACTGGATCGTTCACAAAGCCTTCATACTTGGAGCAAGCCTACTTCACTAAACGGCAACATGGATTTTAATTGAAACAACAACCTCCCCTTTGTGTTGCAACAGATGATCCAATCGTTAAAAATGGCTTTACTTCAGATTGTAAAGCTACATTTTTGCTATTTTGTTTTCAGAAAGTTTTCTGTGTTTTATATAACTGCTTTCAGTTATAAATCTGACTTTGTAAATAAAATGTGGGATTTGACGAGAATTTTGTAGCTGCTAACTAATATATCTAATCTGTCCCATATTTTCTTTTACAGCATCAAGATGGATGCCGAATGGCTGCTGGTTAAGTCAGTAGTTATTAGGTGATGGTGAGTTACAATGAAATTCAACTTCAGTAGGGCTGGGCAATAGTCATGCTGTTCATACTTATACCCTGCATTATATAGATAGAATACGTTTTCTTTGTTGGGGGTTTTTATTGCCCGTAGTTTGCAGGCATTTTGTTGGTTTTTATCCTTCCTATTACATTTTTGTGTCTGGAGAAAATCCATGTACACTCAAATTTTTGGTTTTGTTTTTCTAGTGAAATCTACTTATAGCTACAGGAAAAATATGGCTTTTATATGTTTGTTACAACTGTCACTTTGTCACAATAGTATGGTATAAAACAGATAATTTTTTATAAATTAAGACATAAATTTATAAATTAAGACAAATTTATACTATTTTTCAGTGCTTGCCCTAGCACTAACAAAATTGAGGTGGATTATCATAATGCTACTCTGAACATTTATATCTTGAACCTTGGAGCCTAAAGCCTTATTCTCCCCTCTTTGTCATGCATTTCAGCTGCAGTGTTGAATGAGAATCACATCTACTGATGCCATGTCATGCAAATTGCTCTTGTTTGTTAGCCCACAGTTTCCAAGACTGCTTCCATGGTTACTGGAAAAAGGTCCTGTACAAATGTAACTGTACATTTGGATTTGAATATATTGCCCAGCCCTACCACTGAGTTATGTACTGTATTAAAATGCTGTAGTGATGATTCATTAGACTAGAGTCTCTGATAATATGGTGATGCTATTTGAGATTGCACTGAACATGCATCCTGCAAACTTGCAATCAAAACTGATTTAGTAAAAATTTATACTAATTTATTATTATTTTTTCAGGCACCCGTTCGGTGATGTAGCCATAGACGGAATGTCTTGCTTCAGGTAACTCTGGAATCTACAAGCCTTTATTCTATTGGGTTAAGTGGAATGATGATTTTAGACTAGAGTCTCTGAAAAAAACATGAAGTTGTTTTCACAGTACACTGACCACATAACCACAGCTTAATTGCATGCTTTATCCATTAACTGCTTGTGTAGATCACTGCTGGCAATCTTTCAGCATGCGTTTACAAACAGCTTGCAGTAAATGGGCTAAAATACATTTTAAATCACTATAGTCCTTTTTAATTAGAATACATTTACCGATTTTAGTTTCTCCTTATAGATCATCTGCTGTTGTCCGTGGGGATGTTTGGGTAAGTATGTTAACATTAAAATCTGTTTTAATAGTAGAATAAAATTACAATTTGTGTGGAGAACTTGTGTTATCCTGTGCAGTCATGGTCACTTTTAGCTTTAAATTCTGATTAACTTTTAAATCAGAATTTAATGCATTGTTATATTTACGGCAATCAACATTTAATCAGTATTGACTGCAATAGACTTGACACCAAGGCCAGATTGCTCCCCCCATGTGGAAGTAGAGCAAACCTCTGACAAACATGGTGATGGTAGTGAAGCTCACTCGTTTTGAAAAATATTGTGATCATCAAATTGTATGCACTCGATGGCATACAGATGAGGTCATGCAGATCTTTGATTCAGGTGTTCTGGAACAGGGATGTGGCTAAAATATACAGGACAGTGGCCTTTGACAACACTGCATCAATTCTGAGTAATAAATTGAATTAAAAATTTCAATATTTGAGTTTTTGTTTTACACTACAAAATTATACAGTGCTTTAAAAAAGGGTTGAAGTAAATCAGCTTTGTGTTGGATGCTTTGGATGGTATGCAAAGCATCTATGAAACAGCGACTGCTCCATGGGTCTGATTGGTCAATGATGATGCACTTATTCGGTTCGACTGATGTTAACTGAAGTTTACTCGCAGCGCACTGAGACAATCAAAACCGCTGGAGCTTAGAGGAAACTGCTAGTTAAACATGTCTTTAGTCTCCTGATCGGCTGCAGAATGGGAATAGACATTAGCACACATTGATCAGTTTCAGTTCTTGTTGTACAGAGGGATGTACGCAACCAAACAAGATTTCTTATTTTAAGGTGGGGGTATAAGAATATTGTTTTGCAAAGTTGTAACTTCAGTTTCCAAACATCTCCAAGTAATACGTTAACCTTAATGTTTCTTGTCTTCTCACAGGAAGTGAACTCTGAATGAAAGCTAAAGCTTCACTGATCGTCATTCTGGTTATATACAAACTAGAGGGCTGTTTCACAAATCCAGGATAGCGGATTAAGCTGGGATTTTCTGGATATCCTGTCTTAATTAAACCTCAATTCAGTGTTACAAAAGAAATAACACACAAGTTACCATGGTGATTTATTTTGTGAAGCTAGCCTGCTCCAGACCAGGCTAGTAGCTAGGCTTAGTTAAGCCTGGAACCGTATCTGTTCAGTCAGCAGTCGCAGCAATCGGAAACCAAGGAGTTTTGTCCATGATTCCATTTTCTTATCTGCATGTATTGATTCTTTTTTTTAATCACCCTGCATTAAAACACCTCTAATTCATTTTGGTATTCAGTCAGGTACTATTATTTTTTACAGTATACCATTAGAAAACACAATTATCAATTTTAAAATGACCCATACGGACTCTGCATGGGTCAAACTGTGTTTCTGAAGAAAGAGTTTCTAAAGACTGCTGTTCTATATGAAACAAAAATATAAACGTCAAATATTGTTGACATGTGGAGTTAACAATTGTAAATGAGCATTTGCTGACATTTTATTGTACAAAAGTAATATTTCTCCTGATTTGTGTATAATTTTTAATCCAACTTGCTGTCAGTGAGCATTACCCAGTGCATGGGTGAGGCATGTCCAGTGGGTGATCAGACAAAATGAGCAACAGCTGGACAATCCTTGGACTGGGGACAATAAAACGCCAACCGAAAATGGAAAGTTTTGTCACAAGTCATAATGCCTCAGATGTCTCAAGTTATGCGGGGCATACCTTTGGCATGTTGGATGTAGGAACGTCCACCAGAGCAGTAGCTGCACGGCTCAATATCCATTATCGAACTATAGGCCGTTTAAGAGTTTGTTTCTAACAGACTGGCACAACTGCTAATCGACCTCATCACATGTAGGCCATATGTGACAACGCAGAACAAAAGGATCACAACTTAAAGGAGCAGTTAACTACAGGTCAAATTAAAGACAATACTTCCCAGATATTGCACATTGTTATATTTCATTTTGGTCTGTATAAATATCTAGAATGGGGAACAGAACAGAGAAACACAAAGGAATTTGCTGTTAGTTGAACATGTTATAATATTGACTTTCACTGTTAATTTATTAGGTTTATAGTTTTTCATTTGTGAAAATCTCATGTATGATTATGAGAATAATTGGGAAATATATATTTTAGGATAGTTACGTATTCAATTGATCTGCTATCGTTTGCTCTTGTAACGGCAATTTTTCTTTTGTATGATGTACTTCAATTCCTCATAAACCTCAATAAAAAGATGCTGTTTGTTTGGTGTGAGGTCTGGTGTACGCAGTTTATTTAGCGTAGCATTAGTGGATCTGTGATGGATTTCATTGGTCTCTTGAAGAAATCTGTTGACAAACATTCACCTGAATTATTTAAGCCTGGCTTAACAGCTGCACCTCTTGAGCCTGGTTTGGTCTTTGAAACGGATAGAGCCAGAATGAACTGATAGTGCTATGTCAGGCCTAGCTATCTCTCTTCTCCTGGATTTCTGAATCCTACCTTTGTGAAACAACCTTCAGGCAGCAAGCAACAAAAATGAAAAGGAAATTTTTAAAATCAGGTTGACTTAGCTATATCAGAGTTGTTAATGGTTTGTTGTCCCTGAAGCAACATAATTGTTTTTCAGTGTATGTTGATTGTATGTCAAATAAACACTATTTAAATGTCCATACCACACAGTGCATACTTTGCTCAAGGCAAAGTATGTCTGAAATATAGCCTGACATAATTTAAAGTCTATATTTTTCTTCTCTGTGTGTGATTTGGAATGTAGTTGATGCATTTACCTAAATGTTCACAAACTTATAAAGTTGAACAAAGGCAATATAGTAAACTACAAATGCAGTTAACTACCTGGGGCAGCAGCATCAGAATCAGGGACCTAAAAAGACTCAACAGCCTGATAAAGAAGGCTGGTTCTGTTCTGGGGATGACTGGAGCCTCTGAAGATGATGATAAAAAGAAGAATCCTTCATGAAATCAAGGCGATTATAGACAACTCTGACCCTCCTCTTCATGAGAGGCTGTCTTGGTAAAACTGTAGGACGTCATGTCAATAGCGACTTCAACGCAACCTTTGGCCAAATTGTGATCTTTGTATTTGGGGTTAAGGGTTTTTGTCTTCTGGATTTCATGCCACACAGTCTTCCGGTGACTTTTATTTTGAAGGTTAATCTGTCTACTGCCTTACAGCCTTTCTGCTGTAAGGCAGTAGACCTCTAGTTGGAAATGCGTGGCATCGGTCTTCTTCAGGTTGTCTGTTTAGTTTCTCTTCGACTTCAGGCACTTTAAAACTACACGCCCCATATGTTAAGAATGTAACTGAGGTATCTGAGGGAAAGCGTACACGGGCAGCAGCAGATGTGATAAGCTAACCTGGCTGAAAAGGTAAGGATTTGGCGCTTTATAAACATATTAGCTACACTTAAAGAACATAAAAACCTGAGAGAAAAAAGTTTAAGAGGAAATTTGACATAACTTCGACATTTTTGGTTAAAACTTTCTTGCTAGTTGGTATTAAGTCTTTTACGCCGCTAGCTTGGTAGCTCTGATGTTGACGTGGTACTAGACAACAAAACTATTAAAACTACAAATATTTCCTGTTTTTTTCCAGGTGTGAGATTCGGAGTAATGCCTTTCGGAATACCAGGAGTCCAGGAAGTTCGTCTCGAGACCCCAAAATTGAACAGTAGCTGGAAATAAGCTTAGCTAGGTGTGATACTGATTTACTGAAAACAACCTGGAGAGCCCACAGTGCTATAAACATAGCAAAATGCTAGGTTTATAACTGATAACTGATGACGGATGGCTTTGTATAGGAGAGATACTGCTTGTCAAGGGCAGATTTAGCAATGTACAGAGGCCAAGTCGCCTCTTGAATTGCTGAACGGGTTCAACACGCCTTACGGGTGTGTCTAGCCGGGAACGTTACTTTTGTCCTGGCTTGAATCTTCGAGGTATATTGGCATTAGAGAAACTGCAGGGGGCGATTATCTCTCCAATTCGTTTTGGTTAAACTTTTAATAAGTAATGTCTTCTATAGTGGGAAGAGCGTGGGGGTGGGTGCGCTTCTGGGGTAGTTGTTCCTCACAAAATACCCCAACGTTGTGCCAAAAGCAGCTTGCTAAAGGTAACTGGAGATCTTGGATATGGGGAGGGTGGAGAAAAGGAAGTGACCAGAGTGCTCTAGGAGAGGAGTACTGGGAAGCACAGGAGAAATTGCAACCCATGGAAATAGAAGATCTTGGCTCAGGAAAACCAGAGACGGAGCTACAGGTGTCCAGTTGGTGGAGCAAATATCTCCCCACGTCATATCTGTGGTCAAGAAAACCTCCTCAAAGCAGCCTGAGACAAAGGAAAGGTGATGTTGATGGGGACTTTTCTGATTATGGAACCCCTCCCCCGTCTCCCACTCCTTCTCAGCTGACCTCTCCATTCAGATTTTTCACAGATAGCTGGAATTTGGAGATTATACCAGAGCACTATGAGATTTGCTTCAACTTCCTTCGGCATTTGTTTGACCTATTTGTAGTTGCCTTCCTGTGGACTGTGTCCCCTCCTGCCAAACTGATCCTGGAGGTGTTTGGTGTCCAGGGAGCTCTGAGGCTGTGGTTTCATGGCATGGCCATGTTTTTTGTCTCAACAGCTGGAATGGCAGGATTGCTGTGGTTGATTCAGGAGTATCTCCCTCAGTTTGCTTTGATTTATGGCATCATACAAGCATTGGTGATCTCTGTCAGTGTACGACAAAGTGTAATCCTTGGAGTGGAAGAAGACAAAGAAAATAGCCAGGAGGTGAAAGAGACTGGTGAAAAGCAAGACACTGCAGACAATGGAGATAAGCTTTTTTCTAAGGAACTGCTGAAGACAAGCTTAGCCTAAGGTGAGCCTCTTCTGAAATCTTCAAATCCTGCCTAATAATAAATGTTACCTATCGGTCTATTTTTAATACACAGAGTAAAACTGAAGCAGTACAACACTATCATTTCTTTCTCACATGAAGAAATATATATCACACCCTACTGTTTCAGTGAGACTTACCAGTCAACTTTCATGTGACACATGACTCGTGTGACAAGCAACGTGTGTAGCAGCTAATGTCTGCCTTCATGTCATCAGACATGAAGACATTACAGGTGAAGGCCATAAAATTAAAATATCATGAAAAAGTTGATTTATGTCAGCAATTCTGGTCAAAAAGTGAAACTTGGATGTTTGTTACACACAGACTGATTTATTTCAATTGTTTATTTCTTTTAATGTTGACATTTATAACTCACAACTAATGAAAAGCCCAAATTCAATATCTCAGAAAATGTGAATATTAAGACCAATACAAAGAAAAGGAATTTTAGAAATATTGGCCAACTGAAAAGTAGGAGCATGTACAGCACTCAGTACTTAGTTGGGGTTCCTTGTCCCCAGATTACTGCAGCAATTCAAGGAGTTTTTATTACCTTTGCTTGTTTGTGGTACGAAATTCATACTACACAAATAAAGAATAAAGTAATTTATGTGATATATGGATATGTCTATTAAAAGAAAGTGTGTGTGGTAAATAATTTATAAGATGACACTCAATTAGGTGCAGCTTGAGTTCAGCAGTCTGATGGCTGATGGGTAGAACCTGTTCCTCAGCCTGGTGGTCTTGCTCGGTCTGCACCTCAGCCTCCTGCCTGAGGGGAGCAGCTGGAACGGTCTGTGTGCAGGATGGATGGAGTCCTTCATGAGGGCCCTCCTCCAGCATCATGCTGTGTAGAGGTCCGAGGTGGAGGGAAGGTGCTCCCCACAGTCCTCTGTGCAGCCTTAACCGCCAGTCAGCAGAGTGAAAAGGAGGGGACTCAGCACGCAGCCCTACGTGCTGAGTAGGGCTGCGTGCTGAGCCCTACTCAGCTGCACTGGAACACTGTGCTCCCAGTGCTCCAGTGCAGCTGAATCAGAATCCACAGCACCGTCTCTTCCTGGAGGAGGAGAATTTGGGCTTCTCCCCAGGAGGAGACGGTGTTATGGATTCTGACGGACTGTTGGTCAGGAAGTCCAGAATCCAGTTCCCCAGAGTGGAACTCAGTTGGAGAGAAGAGAGCTTCTGTGCCAGGATCTGTGGGAATGCTGTGTGACATGGAGCTGATCAGTCTGTGACACTGCTAAGGTGTTATGAGAGTCCAGGTTGCTTTAATTGTGACCTTCAGTTCTTCTGAATTATTGGATACTGGTAACTTTGGCACTGTGTGCAGGTGAAAAATCCTATTGGAAAATTAAATCTGCATTTCCATAAAGTTGGTCAGCAGCAGGAAGCATGAAGTGTTCTAAAACTTGCTGGTAGATGGCTGCATTGACCTTGGACCTCAGAAAACACAGTGGACCAACACCAGCAGATGACATGGCACCCTAAACCATCACTGACTGTGGAAACTTGAACTGGACCTCAAACAACTTGAATTCCGTGCCTCTCCTCTCTTCCTCCAGACTCTAATTTACTTTACTTTAATCAGAGAACATAACTTTGAATCATTCAGCAGTAGTCCAGTCTCTTGTTCAAGAGTGGCTTGACAAAAGGAATGTGACAACTGAAACCCATGTCTTGCATATACCTGTGGTTCTTGAAGGACCGACTCCAGCTGCAGTTCACTCCTTGTGAATCTTCCCCACATTTTTAAATGTTTTTTTTTTCACAATGCTCTCCAGGATGCGGTCATATCCAGATTGCCTGTCCATTTTTTTCCCCCCGACTACATCTTTTCCTTCCCTTCACCTCTCTATGAATGTGCTTGGACACAGAGCTCTGTACACACTTTTCTTCTTTAGCAATGACCTTTGAATCTTGCCCTCTCGTGCCAGGTGTCAAAGGTCATCTTTTGGACAGCTGTCAGGTCAGCAGTCATCCCCATGATTGTGTAACCTACAGAACTTTACTCAGAGACCATTTAAAAGTGCTTGCAGGTGTTATCTGATTAGGTTGTGGCACCAGTGGTCTTCAATATCGAACCTTTTCACAATATTCTGATTTTCTTAGATACTGAATTTGAAGTTTTCATTAGTTGTCTGTAATAATCATCAACACTAAAAGAAATAAAAATTTGAAATATATCAGTCTGTATGTAATGAATGAATAAGCAAATTTAACTTTTTGAATCCAATTATTGATTTAAATAAACTTTTTCATGATATTCTAATTTTATGACCAGCACCTGTGGAGTTGATAAACTGATAGAAACATATCAACTGTAGTTCTTGTTGAATCAGTTGTGCTCAGTGATGGATAAGAAAACAGACAGAATTATGTCCAACTATTTTTCCAGGTACATGATTTCTTTCACTTGATTGGCTTATACAGATGCTTTTGAGGTTTATCCCACCCCTATGTATTTGAAATACATCATATTTGCATAATCACTGTGGGCAGAGTCTCTCTCATGTTGTAGCCCAGATCATTTGATATTTTTAAAGTATTTAAGTTACAACAGAAATTAGTAAAAAGTGTGGCCAAACACCTTAAAATGATCATCACTTTATTACTGTGGAACCGTAACAGATGGCATTATTAAACTAAATTGAGCAAAAACGTTGAACAGAGTAAAAATCAAGTTGCTTATCATAGTGCATTCAGGTACCACTTTACAAACATCTGTGGAAATGTTATACATAATTTATATTTATCTCATGTTTTCCCACTATAAAGAGCAATTGACAGTCTATCAAGAATTTAAAGAATTGGAAATTCTCTATAAGGTTTACAGAAAAGTGGTCATTTTAGTAACAGTTGGTCTAAAAAACAAAGGAACAACTAAGTAAACGTTTATTAAAACAGTTTTCTAAACTTCAGCTTCTAAAATCCTTATAAATTTGTTTAACATATACGGTCCTTCAGTTTATTGTCTTTTAGCTGTAACCATGTGGTATGGTTCTAGTTACGGAAGCTATTTTAAACCCAGACTCTGCAAACCATTTGTTGATTTATTTAATGTACCAAAAGCAACAAATGAATATGTAGAGAACTGAAGTCTGTCAGCGGTTGTGATCAGTTTAGGTTTCCTGATTTAAATGCTGAAAAGGATGTTCACTTTTATACCTGTCTTGAACTCTTCTGGACTCTTTGCTGCAGACTAATTGGGTTTTCATCCATGAAATTTGTCTTTTCCACAGGTGATGCAGGAATCCAGCTGCTTCAGCCTTTCTCTAAATGTTTGACTCCACAGACACTGACAGATTGTGTATACCACTAAATTCATTAGTTATAATCATAGTTCACTTTGATTTAGTTTGGAGAAGTTGTTTCTCTTTGTTTTGCCTGAAATAGTGTCTGTATTCTGCAAACATCTACTCATCACCGTGAATGTTTATAATCCAACTGTAAATGCTGAGAATGCTGGGTATATGAGTGTTGAGGAGATGCTACTGTATGTCAAATAACAGTCTAGAAAATAGCCAGGACTTGGTGCTTGTACTGATATTTACATTTAATTTGTTGCCGTTTACTATTCTCATTGGCTCTCAAAAGTCTACTCCCACTTATTAAAATACCGTTATTGTGATGTGAAAAATATGATCATGGTAAATCATTTAAATTTTTCCACATAATGACATATGTGCTGCACAGTTCAAGTGGATAATAAACAAATGTGTTAAAAGGAAAAGTATAAAAGGTGCAATAACCCAGTTGCAGAAGTGTGTTTGTTTCACCTTTTTCTTTGCACAGTTAAATCCTTTGTCTCCTCTGCAAATTATGGCTTTAGCTAAAGGTGGAGAATGTTTGAAATTATTTATCATTGTCTCACTTTACATCACAAAACCCTGCTGATGTAACAGGTTTGTAGACTTTTAAGAGCCACTGTGATGAATCAGCTGTAAGATTTGAAATTGAAACAAATTAACAGGAAAAATTCATAAGACGCCAACATACACTCCAAATGTAAATCATCACCTTGCCTCTTATTAATCTTACTTTCCCCAAAGTGACATGCAATTAAGACATTTTAGGATTGCTAAGCAAAGGATTTACTGAAGGTGAATTTGGGAAGCACTAACTGCATATTTAGACTCACTACAACTTGTAGTGAGACTAAATACTCACTACAAGTTGAGTATTTTGTACAAATTGTAGTACAAGCACCACAACTTGTACAACTACAATCTTAAAATAATCTGAAAATATCGAGCTCCTCTGCCTTCTCCTAATGTTTCCAACACCACTCTGTCAGAAACAAGCAATCAGCCTGGATGAGGGTCTCTGTGCTGTCAATCACACATGTGCATGTAATGCTCTCTGCTATATCTTCTTCTCAAGAGCACAGCCTGCCATGAATGCCAAGGCTTGTTAGCATTCATGGCAGCAGATAAACAGTTTTCCTTTAATGTTAAGTTGTTTCTCCACCATTTGCACATTGAGTTGCGCATACACAAGCATGGTTGACAGTGCTAAAACACTCCTCTTTCTGGTTTTGAATGAAAGCAGTGCATTTCTTCAGATGCCAATAGCAGTACAGGAAGGAGGTGGAGGAGATCAGTTCTTTCACAGATTATCTGTCTTACTGTCATGACATGTACAACTTTTTTTATTTTATTTTAACAAACAAAACTTTTTGTTTTTTTTAGAAAAAAATGAAAGTTACATATTTCTGCTTTAAAAGTCTGTTTAACAAAAGGCGACAATCCAGTAGAGCCTTAGTCTTGAACATCTTGTTTTTTCCTGTTATTACACTCTGGTATTAGAACTTTAACACTACACACTTCAAACTAGATTTTGTTTCTTGTGATGTATTTTGTTGGACTGCGGTTTCATGTAAAGGTACCTTTGCTGTTGTGAATTTCAGACTTTAGTTCAGGAATTGAAAACCTATGAGGCTTTTGGAGCATCTAGTACATACATTCCAAAACATACTGTTCATATAATCTAAATATGTCTTTTATTTTCCATTGATTACATATTTGGATTATAATAACAATATAGATTATGTGGAAATACATGATTAGTTCATTGTTTTCCAAGCTACAGAGAAACTAGCTTTACCTGAAATAAATTCTGCTTTCTCAACATTTTAAAGGGTGCCTTGAACTTAATTTTTGAATATATTAAAGTATTGGTTCTTAAATGTTTCATTTTCACATGTTTTTTCAAAACAGGTTTTTACTGTTGAATGTTAAAGCAATTGTCTTTTTCAGAATTATTAAACTAACAAGCAGCACAGTAAAGTATTGTTGATTCTTCATGTTGACTCGAAGGCACCAAAATGGAAATTAATAATATAATCTGGTTTTATTGCATGATTCCACTCTTAGCACTTTTCCTTTGTTTAGCCCGAGGATATGGAATTATTTAGAACTGTGTTGATGCTTGCAAGACATTGAAGCCTGTCCAGTGAAAGTTATACGTCATTGTTTTCAGGGCCAATAATACACAATAAAGTTGGTAATAAAAACTAGTGTTCAGTATTTTCCTGAGCACAAAAGTAATTGGATTAAATTATTGTAATGTGTGGTAGCAAACTATTAGCTATACACTGTACCTTGAATTTTTGTTGGACTTTTTTTTTTTTTAATCACAAAAAGGCTTGCTTATAGAAAGTGTATTTTTCATGTTCTATAAATATTCCAAAGGTGAATGTAAATGTTCCTGAGTAAAACTGGAAGGAAAATTTAAAGTAAACCTTTAAATTTGTCTCACAGATAAGCCTATTGTAGCCTTTTCTCCACCTAAATTTCTCCCAACTGTTTCAGTACATTTAGGACCGACAACATCCAAGGGTCTGTCTATACTAACCTTTTTTTATGTTTGCTTGTGGTTGTGAAACTTTTTTTTTTACAGTAAAACTAAGACCCAAGATATTTTTAAATGAGCACCATTGCACCTTGCAAGTGTAGATCACTATAGGGAGAGCCTCACTATTGGCTGCACTGTGAAGTTAACTGATGGACCTTAGAGAAGTACAATATGTGCTTTATGTTGTTCTGTAATATCTGCATATGAAAGATGTGAATACTTTGTAATTAAAGTCAATCTTGCTTTAGATTTACTTATTTTCTGGTTTCTGATTTTCTGTTATTGAAATTATGCACAAAGTGGAAAAAATTATATTTCAGACCATTTTTAAAAAAAAAACAAATTCATAGCTTTTAAAGTTACATAACGCAGAAAAAAACCCCTCCTCTTCACAATACCTCAGAGACTTTCCATGGGGTTAGGTCAGGTGAGTTTGCTGGCCAATTAAGAACAGGGATGCCATGGTCCTTAAGGTACTGGTAACTTTGGCACTGTGTGCAGGTGAAAAATCCTATTGGAAAATTAAATCTGCATTTCCATAAAGTTGGTCAGCAGCAGGAAGCATGAAGTGTTCTAAAACTTGCTGGTAGATGGCTGCATTGACCTTGGACCTCAGAAAACACAGTGGACCAACACCAGCAGATGACATGGCACCCTAAACCATCACTGACTGTGGAAACTTGAACTGGACCTCAAACAACTTGAATTCCGTGCCTCTCCTCTCTTCCTCCAGACTCTAATTTACTTTACTTTAATCAGAGAACATAACTTTGAATCATTCAGCAGTAGTCCAGTCTCTTGTTCAAGAGTGGCTTGTCAAAAGGAATGTGACAACTGAAACCCATGTCTTGCATATACCTGTGGTTCTTGAAGGACCGACTCCAGCTGCAGTTCACTCCTTGTGAATCTTCTCCACATTTTTAAATGTTTTTGTTTCAAAGTTCTCAGAATGCAGTCTCCTAATGCTGGTAGAAATTTTTTTCAACCACGCCTTTTCCTTCACTTCACCTCGCCCTCTATGAATGTGTTTGGACACAGAGCTCTGTGAACAGCCAGCCATGAGTTTTTGTGACTTGCCCTCTTGTGCCGGGTGTCAATGGCCGTCTATTGGACACCTGTCAAATCAGCAGTCATCCCCACGATAACCTAAAAAACTAGACTGAGACCATTTAAAGGCATTTATGTGTGTTTTGGACTAATTAGGTGTGTGGCACCAGGTCTCTTCAATACTGCCCCTTTTCAAAATATTCTAATTTTCTGAGATGCTGAATAAGGAGTTTTCATTAGTTGTCAGTTGTAATCATCAACAATAAAATAAATAAACGTTTGAAATATATCAGTCAGTGTGTAATAAATACATATTATATACAAGTTTCACTTTTTGAATGGAATTACTGACATAAATCAACCTTTTTTCTGATATTCTAATTTTATGACCAGCACCCATATTTATGCAACCAGGTTATTTAAATTTTTTTATTTTATGTTTTTCCCCTTGAAAGATTTCAGCTTGTTTCTCTATTTCTTTGTACCTTTTCCACATTAAAGGTGGAAAAATGTTGTGAAATTATTTGTCTTGCGGAAATTTTTTTACATCATGAAAACCTGGCATTTGAACAGAGGTGTGTTGACTTTTCGTACTCACTGTATGTTGTAATACTGACAACAGGAACACCTCAAAATGGTACACATTAGGTAGTTGACTTAATTTATAGCATGAACGTGTTGTTAGAATGCAAGCCTACTGGAGCATCCCTCCATAAAACTGGTGGTTTATAGAATGTAGGTGTAGGTGAGAAGATCTTCACCATTCCTTTTCATGGTACGATGATGTTGTATTTAGGTAAACCGGACAACAGAAATTATGCTGAATGTAAGTGAAAAGGTGAATACTTCTGTATATGCTGTGGAACTATTTCAGCTCAGGAATGAACTAGACAAGTTCTTTTGGAACCAAAAAATGTAAACACTTAAGCCTTGTTGATTATGAGATGATTTTAGTTTTAATAAGTAAGTACCTCTATAAAGAGTTTTATCTGCTGTATTTTTATCTTATGCAGAAGCTTTGTAACATTGATACTAAAAGTCAGAGGACTGAAACAATTTTATTATGGTTCATCATGTTTCACACCATTTTAGGATAAGTTGAAAATGTTTTACTTATGTCATGATACCAGAGGGAACACGTTGATACATAGGTTGTAACTTTAATCACAGTTCAAAACTTGATTTCACATTATATCTCCTCCTTTATACTAACAATATATACAGGAAGGTGAGTCACCAGTACAAGAACGATGTATGCACTGAAGTCAGTTTGTAGAGATGGTACACAAAGTGATATAAATGAGCTGATATAGCCTCACATATCAAACTGTGCAAGGACGAAAATGGTGAGTCATGACAGTAGTCACAGCAGAGAAACAAAGAAGCAGTCAGACCTTTCCTTCTGTTCTAAATGCAGACATCTGTGAAAGAGTTCCACTAGTTCAGTGAAGGATCTTTGCTTGTTCAAGTCACAGTAATAAAATTCAGAAAACCTGTAAAGCCCAGCACTAAAAACACAAGTGCAGAGTATTTCTCTACTGCTTGCTGGTGGTAGAGAAATACTCTGATGGCAGCCTGCAAGTTTGTCATTTTAGAAGTGAAACAAACACGACAGATACTTCCTGGTCACCCATTCTTTATATTATTTGTAAACATCCAAACTCCCTCTCACAATCGCTGCTCCATTAAAATCCTGTAAAACTGGTGGACACAATGAGTTCTCCTAAGATTTAATCCAAATTCAACATGAATTTATTGATGATTACCTACTGACAGACCTTACAGTTAGAATTTTTCATTGTTTAAATGTATTAGGTCAGACCTCCCTTCTTCATGCTAGTTTAAAACATTTTTCATATTCGAAAGAGATGAGCCATATACACTATGTTTAGTGAACTATTATCAACAAACTAAAACATAGAAATAATGGTTATTAGAATGTAAGCAAAAGCAATCAGCTGCTCGTCTCAGTGATCCGTTCATCTGCATCTGATGAAATTGAGCCAAAATGACAACTCAAAGCCCAAACTGCATGTCCCTAAGAAACAGTTGGACTAAAAAAACAGAAGTATTCAACTAATCGTCCTGCACCCAACTGAAACTAACATGAGCACTGGAGCTCAAATTAAATTCTTTTTGAACTTTATTAGAAATATAACGACCACTAGTTGAGAATTGAAATCAAGACATACATTAAGCACAAGGGCTGGAAAAAATGAAAACTGCTCAGAAACTCCCTGGATATTTCTGGATCAATGCATATCACAATTCAGAATTTCATAAATACAAAGCTTATGCCATGTTCAATAAAAACTGATTTACATAAAAAATAAAACACAAACATAAAAACTGATGTGTGCATTTGGTAGCTCTGTGAGCAGAGGTTATATGGCAGTAGGTAAAACGGAATTAACGGTAGCTTTTATCAGTTTACAATCACAGGAATATATGCTTACAATCAAAAAGAAAAAAGATATTTTCAATCATTTTTCTCTCCCAAAAACAATTTTATTTATTATTGCAAAACTAAAAAATAGATTGTCATCAGGTATGGGAAGGCCAGTGTTCCGGTCTGATTAAGTCCAACTTACCAACATAATTTTGATTTTCTGAAAGTTCTTCAGTTGCAGTTCAAAATTTAAGCTTGCAGTGAGTTGCTTGATGCCAATGGAAAGTGTGTGTTTTTTCAGTGCAGTGGTTGAATGGGAATAAAAAGCGACCTTTATTTGAGTCAGAAGGTATTTTCCCCTCAGGTCTTGCTGCTATGACAAATGTCCAAGAAAATCTGATTTTAATAAGAAATGAATCAAGTAAATATTGTCAAACTACATCATGCCTTGTGGAACAAAGAATACTTAAGATTTACATGTTGTGAGAGCTCTACAGACGGGTTTGACCAGGGGAAGAAAAACAAACCAACTTTGCTCATTGTCATCTTATGAACTTAAATGAACTAAAGATATGAAATAACTGTATGTGTAGGTAAATATAAAGTGCTTTCTAAAATAAAACCAAAAATAAATTATTAAAAACTGACTTTTAATTATGTTTAATATGCTTTTATGATAGGTGGAGACAACAGAAGCTATCATTGGTTTCAATCAGAGAAACGGTAAATACTGCTCACAATACTATAGATTTGTGTATGTCCAGTCTGTTAAATTTCCCGTACTTGCGGAAAGATAGTAAAGCAAATCCACATCAAAATATAATGGATTGCATGTGTTAACCCAAGAAAAAACAGCATAAACTGAGACCAGCAAATAAATAGAATTATAATGCCATCAGTAGTGTACAATGCAACCTGCAGCCCATCTATCTCTTCATGGTTTGTTTCAGACACCTTACAGTCAGAAAGTCCGATGAGCTGCTGGAGATATGCAGCGTAGCTCAATATTTTGCTGAAATGACAAAGTGACTTTTTCGATCTGCATGGATCTTATTATAATAACTTTCCATTAGTGTTAAAAGTTGTTTCTAAATCTCTGAAAAAACAACATTTTTGCACTCAACTGCAGTTTTATAACAGTTTAATCAGTAAAAAGTAAATTACTGAATGCACTAATGTGCTGAACAGCAATTGAACGTTCTCTGTTTTCTAACATATTACAGTCAGAACAACTGCTTTACATAAAAGTTTGCCAGAATAACAAGTTTTCTTCTCATTATCTCAATTTATATCCATCCACATGACAACATTTGAGGCTAATGTATGTTTAAAAGCAGTGGATTGAGAATCTAACAAGAAAAGGAATGAAAAGAAAAAAAACATTCTACCAGTATATTCATGCAATGAAAATGCAGCAGCCGCAGTTTTTGATGTGCCTTTTGTTCCTGCCGACATTGGTTTAAACTGAGCAAGTCTCAGGAATCTTGTCTTCGAGAGTGAAATCATACAGAAACACAAACAATCCATTATGGAACATTTATTTACTCTGAGCTACTCATAAAATGAGCTGCTTATTTTATGAGTAGCTCATTTCAAACCCCTGAGCTGCTGAGGGAAAGATGATTTAATAGTAACGCCCCACTCAGGATGCTCTCTGCTTTTGAGCAGAACAGCAGTAAGAAGTTGAAGCTGTGCTCCAGCAGCTGGAACTTTCTGACTTCAAGTTTGTCTGTAACTCTCTGAGGAAACTAAACTAAAACTACAGAGCAGTTTGTAATATGGAACCCTCCCAAACACACTTTGTGTTGCACGTTAATGGTTGTGTGTCCCTCCAGCACTTGGAGGTGCTCTGGTTCCTTCATCAGGCCTCTGTCCATGTCCTTTCCTGCCGTGGCCCAGGATGCAGTTGGCACTTCCACACCCTTCGTCGTCATCATCTCCCTCACTTTCAGAGGATGATTCTCCAAACTGTCTGGGCTTTTCATAAATACAGCAACCTGGAACACAACATGCAGCTGGATCAGGATGGATATAAAAAACAACCATTCCACATTTTACAGCCAAGATGTGCTCATATAAACATTCAATAAGTGACAAATTTAGCATCACTACAACATAAATACCCCTCACCTTCTCCAAAAAGCCCCCCCAAGGTTGATCATTAATTTCTTGGGACAACATTCACTGTGGTATTGTTCTGATAAGCTTTTGCAACATCACAAGATTTATTTCCATCTAGTGTTGCATTCATCTTTCACCATGGTCTTATATTGGTGATGGAAGAGTCTGACCACAATACAAAACCTTCTTCAGCACATCCCAGAGATTCTCACTGGGTTAAGGTGTGAAGTCTGATGTTCCTGCTCCCTGAACCACTGCCTTCCTGGAACATGGTCATGACATCAGGCAAAAGAAAAACCACTGACGGAACAACCAGGGCATTCCTGATCTCCAGGTAGTCAGACGACCTCATAATGTTGCTGAAGCTGAACCTGACCAAGTGCAGTGACCCCAGAGCGTGCTGCCTTCACAGGCTGCTACAGTAGACACTAGGGATGATGGGTCATCACTTCATCTGCCTCTCTTCTTACCCTGATGTACCAAAGATTCTAAAAGAAGGTCAATCTGAACTCAGACCACATGACTTTCTTTCAATCTTTATGCTTCCTTGCAAATTGAAGCCTTTTTCTCCAGTTAGTCTCACTGATTAGTGGTTTTTCTATGGCTACACATGTTCAGATGATATCCTGGTTCTCCACACCTCTCTCATCACACATTAAACACATCAGTCAGAAGGCCAGCAGCTTCTACAACCTTCATGCTGGCATCGCCCACAATCTGTATGTGTTCAGAGAATCAAATGCCAACATCTTCCTCTGACTAATCACTGAAATGACATACTAGTGCAGCCAGTAAATGCTCCAGTTCTCATTTTAAGTCCTTAACTATAAATACACTTTTTAAATCATGGGGATTTGGGATTTTTTATTTCTTGCTGAGAAATGGTAAAAAGATGGAAATTATTGTCATTTTAATGGAATGTGTTCTTCAAATTCCTGTTTTTGCAATATTATTCCTGCCAGGTTGTGGTGGAGATCCTGTTCTGGCCTTTAAGCATAAATACATCTGCGTCCTGGTGGACTATGACTAATTTACTTTTGAATGTCACAAAAATAGATTTGCAAAATGTATCATAATGCAGTCTAAGTTGTTGATGCCCTGGTCCAGCTAGGCCTTTTCTTTCTTAGTTTGTAATTGGTTTAATTATAATTTACTAAATAAAAAAAACAGTTTAATTGTAGGTGATTTTATCGTCCACATTAATGACGTCACTTGGAATGTAGCTCCACTGTTCATAACCATCACATTTGAACTACATGTTTCTGGTGTCTCTCATCACATCTATTTACATGTTGAGTACATTTATATAGGAGCCATTCACAAAACGTTTAAATATTTATTCAAAAACAGCAGCAGCACCTCCTGACCCCACTAGGGACAAGGGTGTTAGAAAATGGATGGATGGAAAAGCTGGCTTCAAAACAGAAACTCTAGATGGTTATTTATGACTTTATTTTACCTAGATAACTGTAACACACTTTTCAAATGCATCAACAAATCCACCCAGAATATTGCTAAAATTAGAAATTTTCTGTCCAGAAATGGCACAAAAAAAACAGTCGGTGCATTTGTTAATTACAAAGCAAGAATTTCATAATCCTCTGCAACCAAGAAGTCCAAAAAATGAGGTTAAAACAGGTGAGCCAAAGCCCTTGGGAAAAAACTGAGTACCATATTTTTTATATTTTTAACTTACATTTTAGTCAAAAGACTAAAACTAAAACATTTGCTGTCAAAATTAACACTGCTCTCCTTCGTTTCATTCTTCTATATGAGAATCAGAATATACTTTATTGATCCCCAGTGGGAAATTGCTTATTTGTTGTCTATCTACTCCATCCAAAGTGTTATGTATAAGCAAATACAAATTTAACCATAAGTGATGTAAAATGTATAAATTTATATATATATATATATATATATACATATATATACATTAGTTTGATATATGTAATTTAAATATTTCCTAGATGTGACAAAAATAAATCAAATAAAATATTAAGTCTGTACATGGAAATATGTTAATCTATATTAGACCATTAGACTATACTAGACCATCAAATCCTTCATTTCTGCCAAATAACACTTTGCTGTTTCCCATAAGCTATTTAAACTCACACTTAGAAGATCGTCTTCCCAGGTGCTCATTGTCAACTGTGTCACTGGACCACTCCACCTTCTTCTCAGTCTTCCTCTTCCTCAGCTTGATTGTCAAGCTTCGTCCTTCCTGTAAAAAAGAAATAAACTTCCATATTAATGTCCAGTTACTCCAGTACTAATTTTTAAAATCAGGCAACAAATTCAAACTAGAAACAATATTTTAAACAAAATATTACTTTGGTAAGGAATAGTCGCTAGTTTTTTTAAAATTACATAAGTGTCAATGCAATTTAAAATAGATTAGTAAAAGATACTTTAAAACGTTAATCACTTGGTAATATAACACTTCTTTCTAACTAGATCAATCTGTGCTGCAATTTAACTGTGATCTTAATATGTTGTGAACAGACTATCACACAGTGACATTGAAAATATATTAATAAAGAGTAACAATGAGAGAGACCATATTTTTATTAACTGACCAATAGTAAAAAGTCATCTTTCGTTAGCAACAACAGTGCTTATAGGCCTTCTCTTACTGGCGGTTCGGCTGAAAGGCGTGTGGACTGAGGTATCGCTAGCTGGGTACAGATACCATTAGACAAAATTGTATCAGTACCAGAATTTTATATTATGACCAGGGTAGTCATGAAATCCGTCCGAACACACCCACAGAACCGCATGAGCAACCTGTAAAGCTGCTCATGCCCACTATGTTGCATCCATCCATCCATCCATCCATTTTCTGTTCACCCTTGTCCCTAATGGGGTCGGGAGGGTTGCTGGTGCCCATCTCCAGCTACGTTCCGGGCGAGAGGCGGGGTACACCCTGGACAGGTCGCCAGTCTGTCGCAGGGCAACACAGAGACATACAGGACAAACAACCATGCACACACACACTCACACCTAGGGAGAATTTAGAGAAACCAATTGACCTGACAGTCATGTTTTTGGACTGTGGGAGAAAGCCGGAGTACCCGGAGAGAACCCACGCATGCACAGGGAGAACATGCAAACTCCATGCAGAAAGACCCCGGCCGGGAATCGAACCCAGGACCTTCTTGCTGCAAGGCAACAGTGCTACCAACTGCGCCACTGTGCAGCCCTCACTATGTTGCATACCGACCTTAATTCATGGTCACTGGTTTTAACACGTATCTAGCGTTTAGTAATTAGGACTAAATAATAACGGTAGCATCAGGCTTCGTAAATTACTAAAGAGCGGCGAGTTAATGGCTTCTTTTGTCACCTTCTAACATGAAGACGGGCCTTGTTAGCAGTAATGGGTGGTTAGGTACATTACAAATCAATTACCCAATGCGTTTTTAAGCATTTACCTGCTGTGGAGGCGGCGGTGTATTTGTCTGAACTGTCTCCGTTATCGTCTCACTGGATGTTCCGGGAACCTCCGCCATCCTTTTAGCTGCTCTGCTAACGCTGCCGTTAGCTTATTTTAAGATCCAAACCAACTGGAATCCGGCCTCTCTGAGGTGGAAGTTGTAGGTAAGGGGCAAGTTGGGAATGACCCTACTTGGTAAACTCACAAAATGCCAATTAAACGATTAATATGAACCCGAAGACTATGGATTTCTACAGATATACGTTTGAGACTACACAAGTTGCAAAAAAAGAAGAACCTGACTTGAACCGGATGTAGATTCTTCTTCTTCTTGAAATTTATTGGCGGTTGGCAAAAAAACATTAGGTGAGCATTACCGCCACCAACCGGTAAGGAGTGTGGACCACATCTCCCCACCTCTCGCCAGTCGACAGTTGGAGATAGGCACCAGCCCCCTCCCGATGTCAATGGAATAAGGGTGTAAGAACATTGATGGATGGATTAACATGCATTGGTGGGCAATTCCATTAATATTTCAGTCAGGCATTCATATGTTTCAACTCATTTCAGAGATTTCAAATATAATTGGAATTCAGATTTAAAACATGTTTAAACTGGGGGGATCTTAGCACTATTTATGAATAAAGAATTTTGCCAGACTAAATGTCAGATTACAACAGAGTTGTATTGTTTTGTTTTTTAATAGCACTCCAAAAGTTACCACATCTCTAGAAATAGATGCAGGAAGTACAATTTTCGGTTTGATCCACCTTTCTAAGCAATTCCAAAAATATTTTGGTTTAATTGCATTCATAGAAGACATGGTCTATTGTTTCAATGTCACTTTCACATAATAAGCATTTATTTTCATTAATATTAAAGCAACTTCTTAGTAGCTCTTTAGAGGGGGAAATTGCATTAAAAAATTTAAAGTGTGTTTCTTTAGCCTTTAGTTGTATGGGGAGTTTCAGATATAGAGTTCTTAACCTTTCAATTGATTTTTTGTTTCAAATTTGCAATAAATGTTTCATCCATCCATCCATCCATCCATCAACACCTTTTGTTACACCTTTATCCCATTTATTGGGTCAAGAAGAAGGGTAGGGACAGATACAGGAAATCCTTCCTGCCACATCTCACTGTACAATAAAAGCTAAATCATTGTTCTGCACTAATCAGTCCAATTTTGCACAACTGCAATGTGGCACACTTGCTGTACATATACTTACATATACATATCTGCATCTTTTGCTTTTTATATTAACAGCATTTTATATTTTTATAATTTATAGCATTTTATATTTTACTTTTCATTTTTTATTTTATCTACAACTACTACTCAGTGGTAGTTGTTATTGTGTCTTGTCTCTATGCTGTAACTGCGAAGTAATTTCCCTGCTGGGATGAATAAAGTACTTCTATTCTATTCTATTCTATTCTATTCTATTCTATTCTATTCTATTCTAAGAAGGGTGCTGGTGCCTATCTCCAGCTGTCACGGGGTGAGAGGCGGAGTCGCCCTGGACAGGTCGCCATTCCATCGCAGTTATTATAATAAGAATGTTATTTTTATTTTGTTTTCCCAGGGAATAAAATTTTGTTTAGACAGCTTCTAATTGTGTAGTTATTGAATTTTTGATCAGTGAATGATATTCCATTAATAGATAGATTTGGTAATTGTGGGGTTATAGGATATTATATTTTTAATCTGAATAATAAATTGTTAAACAATCTGGTAAATTCAACTTTTGGGGGAAAACAATTTATATTTTGCACAGAATTGTTCATACTTTAACATGCAGCCATTATGATCCATTAAGTGTATGCTTATGGATGGAAAAGACCAAATGTTCTTTTCCATCCATTCTTTGTAAAATAATGACTTATAGTGAAGTAGTAATCTGTTATTCCATATGACAGTGGAGTTTGGCGAGTATTTATATACATTTTCATTTTCTAGTATGACACTTGTTTATGTGTCACTATAAACAAGTGACACATAAACAAGTGTCACTTGCTTATA
Organism: Xiphophorus couchianus; assembly: GCF_001444195.1. Classification (NCBI taxonomy): domain Eukaryota; kingdom Metazoa; phylum Chordata; class Actinopteri; order Cyprinodontiformes; family Poeciliidae; genus Xiphophorus; species Xiphophorus couchianus. Next base: position 27,135,180 of record NC_040240.1, read on the forward strand.
ACAACTATCATTCATGATAGCTAAATGGGCAATCTATATATACTGAAATCGGCTAGAAGTAGCAGTTTATGAAGTCATTTAACAAAACTATATATTTATTTGTTAAATATATAATTGGGAACACAATACCAAAACAATTGAGAATTTTTGAATCCATCCATTTCCTTATGCCCTTATCCCATTGGGTTCGGGAGAATTTTTGAATCTTAAGAGTTCTGATAAGGCACTCAAAGTCAATTACTTTCAGACCACCATCTCTACTTTCTTTGACCATGTGACTTTTTCCTAGGTAGTGTGCTCTGTTTCTCCAAATAAAGTTTATGTTCATTTGATTGATAGTTTTATTTAATCTATTTGAGACAGCAATGCTACAAGCTGAATATATTATTCTAGACAAATTTTCCATTTTTGATGGGTAAATTGGTCCTAAATTAGAAAGGTCTATTTGGAGCCATGAGTTATTTTTTGGAATAACTGATATTCCTTCATTTTATTTTCAAGAGTTAATTTTATTCCCATATTCTTATTACCATACATTCTCCTGTTGGTAAAATATGTTCTAACTCTCTTCCTTGTAATAATAATAAATCAATTAGATCCATTTTTCAAAAGGACGTGACCTCTATTTCTGCTGTTGTACCATAATGGAATCACTCTTATATTAATATGTCATGGAAATGTACCTGGTCGCTCCCAAATCGCTTTCTTCTCACCCACAAGGTAAAATGTCTTTTAAACTAGGAATCTACCCAGTTAAGGTCTACCTAAAAAGTTCAACTCTAGCATTGCTGTACGTTTGTGACCTTTGCCCAGAGTATATCACTCATTTGTTCTGGTAGTGTCCTCAAGTATTTTGGCAACATTTTTGTAGCTATGTTGACTCAAAAATATCAGCAGGCTTCCAGTTACATTGGGAAAATATCCTGTTTGGGTTTCAAGAAAATTGACAAATAAATCTGCAGGGTTTCTTTATAAAATTATTAATCACTACAGCCAAATTTCACTTGCAGAAATGCAAATTTTTCAAGAGAAAAGAACATTTTATTTATTTTTTTATTATTATTGAACTTAATATAATTACAATTCGACCTTCAACTAATCAAAAAGCAAAAACAATAATATGGGCTTGCACCCAACTTGGAATTTTGGACGATTTATTGTTTTAATTTACTATGACATGAGACTCTCTGGCACATATGTCACAGTTTGTACTATTATTTTCTTTGTGCAAGAATAATGTGACTGTCATTTTCTTCTTCCTATGTTTTAATGTATGCTCCCCCTGCCACATTTTGTGAAATAAATAATAATAATAATAATAATAATAATAATAATAATAATAATAATAATAATAATAATAATAATGAAATTCAACTTCCTGTGTATGGTTCCGGTTTGCGGCGGATGTTGCGGAAGATATTAACTGACGGACTTCCTTTCAGTCCGTCAGGTTAAAGCAGCCCGTCAATCTCAATCCAATGGTGTGAACTGACAGTTTGAGGGTATTTATTACATTTGCAATTAAAAGTATGAAGAAGAAGCCTTACGATATTGATTTATGTTTAGCTCTACTATTTCAGACCTTTTTTAAGGACGTTGAAGGGGTATTACAATACTAAGTCAGCTAAGTTAAAGGTAGTGTACTTTGAAAATACATGTATTCACGAAGTTAAATTTGTGACCTTAATTCCGTGTATATTAACTAAAAATTCGAACCTCTAAACAATGAAACTTACGTTAGAATTGATCAGGTTATGCCTTTATATTTTTCATCTCTAGGGTGTTTCGTAGCTGAGGATGTGGACTAAAGGTCATTGTCCAAAGGCGAGGCTGGTAGCGAAGACAGCCACCAAACTGTGGTCCAGCAAGCCTCCAGAACCTTCTCGCCCTGTCCCTTCTGCTCAGCCGCGGCCACAAGTCCAAAAACGCAGACGCAGGCAAGAACGGGAAAAGACTATTCTGTCAGCTCAACATAATGTAAGCCGAGCAGACTAAGCACACAGATTGAACTACTAAAAAGCAAAGACTTTATAAAGTGTCATTTCTTGGGATGAAATACTAATATTATCTAGTCTATCAAATTTTTAAATAGTCAGAAAACTAACTTTAAGTGCATAAAATGCACAACAGATTAAATTTAGTCTATGCTAATAGACAAGTTGCATCCCAATGATTTAACAGTTTATGGAAGCACCCTTAGTGGCACTAATATGAGGTAGCTGTACAGACAGAGACAGCTACTCTCTAGTTAAGAGATGCCTGTTAGAGGTGTATGTATGGACCTTAGTTCACAGATGATTTGTCCATTGGGGTTATTAAAGTATTCTGAATCTAAAATCTTAGTCATGTAATGGTTATTGAGAGCAGGATCCAAAATGCAGAAGGTACCAGGTAGGGAGGATGCAGGAGTCAAGATGACCCAACTTTATTTTAACTTGGCAAGCTTAAAACAATGCTGCAACTGAAAAACTTCACTGAAGGTCAAATTATTCACTTAAGGCAGGTGTAATGAATGGCAATGAGAACCAGGTGTGTGCCACACATAAATTAAAAAACATAGATTAGGAGAAAAGTGCCACTACCTAGCAGTATCAGACTGGCACACTCGTGTGAAGGATAGATAGATAGATAGATAGATAGATAGATAGATAGATAGATAGATAGCATTTATTGTCATTGAACAGAATTCAACGAAATTTCCATTGCAGCTCCCGTGCAAAAGGTCAAATATATACAGTATAAATAAGCAAACACACAATAATGGCCACAGTCTTAATTATTTTCTTTCTAGGTGTAAAACAATGGACTTCAAATTGTCAAGAAATTGCCTTATACCCCTTTTCAAACTACAGTTGCTTCTCGAATGTCATTGGTGGTTTCATTCCTTTGTAGCATTGTGTTATTGCAAAACTGACATACTCAAAAAACTGACATACATACAGACCAGAAAAAATAAACTACTTTATAAAAGTATTTTCACTTGACAGTGATTAGATAATTTAGAGCAAGATATCAGTGCTTTCTCTCACTGGGTGCTTTCACTTTGTCTGTCTGTCTGAATCTATCGATCTTATTTATCTATCTAATGTAACAAACTGACTTTATATTGTCTTCTGTGTAGAGGCAAGGGACAGTTCGACAAGGGAACTAGCCCCTCTTTGGCCCCTGTTTAAACTTCTCATGCATGAATTGATGGATACATGATTGCTACCTAAATATGATCACTATTTCAGAAGGAATAGTGGCTGCTGAATACATGTTTTTACTTTCAGAAAGTTGGAGATCAAACATTAAACTGGAGTGAAAAACAGAAAATAGCTTACACGGCTCAAACACCTCCTGGGACAAAGAAAGGTGACTTTATGCACACATTGTATTAGTTTATGTAGTAATTTGTTCTGTATGTAGTTATTTGGCAATTTATGCACTTGTTTTCAGATACCAGCTTGCCTTTCCCATCTTCATACAGTCCAGATTATGTGGAGTCCTGCTGGTATCAGTGGTGGGAGAAAGAGGGATTTTTCAATCCTTACCAACATGTGAGAAATCTTAAAATATTTTTTTGAAAAAAGTATTGATTCAGTTAAGTAAAGTGGTGACTTTTGGACGAGAAACATAATTTCTGTACAATTTTTCATGTGCACAAGTAAAGGAAAAATTGTTGGACAAATGTGTGGTGAGGCAACCTGTTGCGTAAACTACTTGTATGCAATCAGTTGGTTTGCAGTTGTATATAATTTTTGATTATTTGTGGCCCTGTCGAGATGACCCAAAAGATAAGCAGCCCAAAATTCTAAGTTTACTTATAATTCCCAGGTGGCACAATCTAATATTTAACTTGTACGTTGTTTTATTGTACCCTCCAAAATTGAAACCAGATGTTTACATACACAATATAGAAAGACAAGTCTGCATTTTTTTCACACTGTGATGTGAAATTAACATAAACTTTTCTTGTTTTAAGTTAAGTTGGATTACCAAAAATTTTTTTCTACTTGCACAATGGCAGATAATAAGAGAGATATTTTTTTATCTGAAAAGACATGTGCCAGCAAGGTGACCTACAGTTGGAATGGACCAAAATTCCTGCCAACTATTGTGAGAAGCTTGTGGAAGGATATCCAAATACTAATGAAGTGCATATAAACGTTTGACTTTAAAGAAAGTAATAAAAATTGCCTTAAAAAAATTATCTCACATCACATTATTCTGGCATTTAACAAACAGATAAAAAATGGTAATCTTAATTGACTTAAACAGATACGTTAATTCACTTTGAAAAAAATGTATGTCTTTTTATATAGTGTAACTTCTAGTTTCAACTGTATCTTTGTAAATGTTCAAATTTGCTATTAACATGCCCAACAAATGGCTAATAGTATATAAAATAATTATATAACAAAGCAAACCCGAGTAGAGTTCAAGATTTCCCCAATTTTTGATCTATGCTCATAGTATCTTCAAACAATTTTCAGTTAGAAGTTAAAATTCCATTGTACAACAAAGTAATTATCAGAAATATTATTAACTGTGACTGGGTATTTAGAAAATGGATATGTAATTTCATTTTTCATATTGTGAAGTAACATCAGAAAACATAATTTCCTTAATAGTCCCACCAGTACACATTGATGTTATGTGACCATGATCATACAGACTTGAACAAAAAAAGAAGAGTTTTAGGGAAGAGTAAGTAGAAACACAAGTCCATGTCATATATTTGCTGAGGTTACTTTGAAAAATAAAAGCTCAATCCTACCAAGAACAATCCAGATACCTCATAAACATAAACACATTCTGATAAGTTACCTTTTTTTCTTTTCAGCAAATTTGATTTTCCTTCCAAATATTGAGTCTATATGGGATGACAACACAATATTCTTCTGTTAGGAAAAAAATAAGTCCTACATCATAACACTCACAAGGATGCCTGTTTTATATTTGGCATGAACAAATTTTCACACTCACTCCTTGCTTATGACAAAAACAATTTTATCCAACACTTTGCAAGCCCAATGGTTACAGGCAAGCATGATTAAACTTGAAATTCTTATAGTTTCCTTACACTACAGTCTGTCTAAATTATATTGTGACAGTTTAGGTGCAACCTTAGGTTTTTTTTTTTAATATACACAAGGACAAAATTGTTGGTACCCCTTGGTAAATGAAAGAAAAACCCGCTAATTCCTGTTAAATTGATTTAAAATATCCTTTTGGTCACATTATTTTCAGGGATGCCATCATTTTTGTCCAACCCTGTTTCATGAGTTTATTTTGTAACGTAATTTTGTTGCAGCATGTTTGAAAAGCAATGTCTGACTTTCATTTGTTCATTTTCATAAAATTGTTATTCATTATTACCTTTGTCAGACCATTGGGTTTTTCTTTCATTAACCAGGAAGTACCAACAATTTTGTGTACGTGTGTAATTCAAATCAGTTCAGTAAGACTTTATTGTATCCACAGAGACACTGCTAGAAGCACATTCCAGTCATAAATTTAGGCTGTTCAGTCTTATCTCACAACAACAAATGATCCAAATACAACTTAGTCTGGACTAACTTTGTATTTTAGTGATATTGGAGTTTTGGATTTCTGCCTGTTAATACATTCATTAATCTTTGTTATTGATTTCTATCTATGATGTATGTAAATTGGTCAGGAGAGATTGTCTCATCGTGTGGATCAGACGTTTTCTTTATGTATTCCTCCGCCAAACGTGACCGGTACTCTTCATCTGGGCCATGCTCTAACTGTAGCTGTACAAGACGCTCTGGTTCGATGGTAACAGTCAAAAACAGGCTTCATTAACAATCTGATGCTTAACATTTAGTCAAAAATATTTTTGAAAAGCTTTCATTTTGCCATTTGCTAGGAGAAGGATGCAGGGTCACAGAGTTCTGTGGGTGCCTGGATGTGACCATGCAGGAATCGCAACTCAGGTATGACAACTTTGTCTTCTTTGTCTTTTTTTTTGTCCTATGGCATAAGCCTGGGCGAAAATTATCCTACACCGAGATTTATGACAAAGACTGACATCATTTTATAGATAATTTTGGTGTTTTTAAAAAATTAAGAGTTGTTTTTGTCCTTTTTGATTGTAAATGTAGGATTTGCTCATGTTCCTTAAGACACTGCGCTACTTGTACAGTCTGTTGTCTCCACCCCATCCAATCTGTAAAAGTTACAGATTATTACAGAAGTAGACTCTGAGGCTGAGAAAATGGAGGAAATTTCAAATATTGAAGTGGCAGTAGTGCTAGTAGAAGCAAGACTGTATGTCTGCAGCCTGGAGACTTTTTGTGTCTTAGCAGTTGTCGCATGGCGTTTGTCAGGTGATTTTAAGAATAGAATTAGAATTTGTCACTGAACATGTACAATCCAACAACAAATATATCCATATAAATAAATATATCCATATAATAAATATAAACATAAATATGATGATATTTACAAAACCAACTAATACTTTTGTTTGGTATCCTGGCCACACCTAGGAAAGGTTACCAATGTTCCATGTTTTCTCCAATTTTGGATAAAGCATTCCATTGTGATTTGATTGAATCATAAAGCCTTAGAAATGTCTTGGCAACCTAAGACAAACTTATAGATGTTATTGATTTTGTTTATGCGCTATTATTTTTTAAATTGGAACATGGTGTCTCTGTTATGAGATCTCTTGGCGTACTTCAGTTTGTCCAATAGGTCATAGGTTGTATGATTTTCCCCAGATTTCTGTTGAGAGGGAATGGACAATATTCTTAGAAATAAATTGTTAGCTCTATATCTCTCCTTGTGCTATCTAGGAGGCAGAAAAATTTATCATGTGAGACACAATTACTAGGGAAACAATAACAAGAGGCAATTGAAATCAAACTACATTTGAAATTTGGCTTGACATAACTCATCATATTCTAAACCTTGACCATGCTTGCTATATCTTTGTTTGTTGAAACATTTGAAACATGTACTATATGCTGCAGTGTTTTTCTCACTCCAGTAAGTGTTTTTTGTGCATTAGACAGTGGTGGAGAGAAGACTTCTGAGGGAAAAAGGGAAGCGGAGACAAGATTTTTCTAGAGAAGAATTTTTACAGGAAGTCTGGAAATGGAAAAATGAGTGAGTTTTATTTTTTTATATTTCTTCAAACCAATTTGGGGTAACGCTTACTTTGAAGGGGTGTGCATAAGTCTGACATGATTCTGTCATAAACATGACATAATAGCTGTCTCGAACGTGGAGTCTTCAATGTTTATGACTGTTATAATTAAAGGCACTTTTCCAATGGCAAGTCGCGTTATAACTGGTTAATATCCGGTTCGGTTTTATCCCAGATAGTGAGCTTTTCCATCATATAGTCCACATGTTCCTCGCTAATGCGGGCGTAACGTGACCGTGCAGCAACTGTGGTCAATTCTTTGCTGATGTTTGCAGTGACACAAAGGAGAACCTTGAGATTCTTTTTCAGATGAACTCGGATAAACCGAGATATTTCACTTTGTTTGCATTGCTGGCCCAAACATAAGCTGCAAAACAAGCCCCGTTTAAAACTTGCCTTCCTGTTCCTTTATGATGGTCTGACTGGTTAACCGCTAAGTCGGGATGTCATACAACTAGCTGTTGATAACAAAGTGTATGATGATCTAACTTCTACGTCTGGCATGTTTCAGGCATTGATGGATGCAGGGACTGAGCAGTGAATTCAGAACTGGTGTTTATTGAGGGATCGGCTTTTTCACAGTCAGACAGGCCAGGGTCAGAGCCAGCGAATCCAAATCCAGGTCAGGCAGTTCCTGACCTGTCTGTCTGACCCTGTCACATCTCAGAGTCAGACAGATGGGGGATCAGAGGCAGGGAGTCCAAATCCAGGTCAGGCAGGTCCAGATCTCAGGGTCAGACGGAGGGTCAATAGCCAGGAGGTCCAAATCCGACGGAGTAGATCAGAATCCAGGACAGCTAGCAATAGCTTAAATTGTTTAAAGCTAACTTTACGTAGAAATAGAAATATAGTCAATGTTTTCTTCTAAAAGAAAATCTAAATTTAATACAAAGCATACTCATATCTCTTAATACCTCTGCTTCCTTTTACTAAGGAGGGATGGCTGTTGTAACTTGTTATAGGTAGGGGGCAAGATAAAGACTTCTTTATATTTTTGGCAGACTGCATGTAAGTTGGTGCACTGTTGCCTCTGTCTGGTGGACATGGCGAGACAGCCTTAAATAATGTCATGTTTCAAATGCAAAGTTCATAAGTGCTTTGTAGACATCTTGCTGGAATACTGCAGGATTAATTAGATGAAGAAAGTTAAGACTAACAACAAATGACACAGTAATTTAATATAAACACATAAAGTTACATAAATTTGTAAAGTTTGATCATTAATACATGTCACAATATATGAAGGACACAGAGGTCGCGCTAGACTTTTTTGTTATCCGTCATCTTGACCGACAACATTTTTAAAAATCGGTCATGTCCTATTTTTACCCGTCAAATTATAATCATATTAACATCGGCTATTCAGCCGCATATTTATGCGCTTTGGTTAATATTAACCTAGTTGAACATCACAACCAGATCCCATCACACTTAAAGCAGATGAACGCATCTAACTTTTTCTCTGTAGTGACAAAAACCACTGACTGTGGCCCCAATAACTTATAATAAATGAAATTAAACGACTCCACAAATTACAAGCACTTCACCCACTGGGGTCTGAACGCACAGTGCCTCACAAATTCCTCCTGGTTGCATCCGCAGAGAAATCAGTCAGTTGGATCTGTCTGATCCAAACCGATCAATTGAACTCTGCAAGTTTTTTAACCTGTGAGCCCTTTTCTGAATTATTTTTTGCGCCGTTTCGCTTCTTTGAAAAAGACAGATGTTGCGTCTGCCGAGCTCCTGCAGAACGCCGCTCTCCTGGGTGCGGGAGGGTAACGTGCACCGAGAAGGCTCCATTTGTTAAAACCACAGGATGAGTTAAGTTTAATTCTTCGCAGCGGCGGAGTCGCGTCCGCATTGATTGTGCAGCACACTGCCCATGTTGTAACTTCTGCATCATTATTTATTTCCTCAAGTTAAACTGCCGGCTCCTCTGTTTAGACTATAAATGGATTAGCTCAACATTGCATTCTCTTTTGTTTTCTCTGATCTGTATGTACTGAAGACTGGAATTAAACGTGCCATTTCTACCAAAGGTTTTGAATGCGCGTTTGAACCAGACTCTCCAAAGCGTCCGGTCCATAACTCTAAAACGCGCTGTCAACTCCCAGTCAGAAAGACGCATTTAGTTCAGAGTCCTTGAGATGATATTCAGAAAGGATTTTTTTATTAATTGATTTTAGTTGCCTCTGGGATGAAATCTTTGCGTAAAGTCTGTAATGTCTCCCCATGTGCACCAGTCGGATGTTAATTATAATCTGTCAAATGATGGACGGGCTTTAAATTTTCCGGTCGTTTAAGAAAATAACCGGTCAAATACGGAAAATATTCCGTTAACACGAGCTCTGATAGGACATATGATTTCTTGGTTAGTGTCAAGTTGTGATAGCAAACACATTTTAAACAATGTCAACTTTGCATTAAAGGTGTCATTATTTACTGAATGACAGTAAATTACAACAGTCATAAACATTTATGAACACTCTTTCATGTTCATGACAGGTGTTGTGCATTGTTTATGACAGTGTCATGCCACCTTTATTGCCACCCCTTCAAATAAAGTGTTACCCAGTTTGGTTGAATGATGTGCTCAGCGTTTGCTTCAGTCTCCCTGACCTCTTCTCCTATGTCCCAGGAAAGGAGAAGAGATTTATCACCAGCTGAGGAGGCTTGGTGCTTCTCTGGACTGGAGCAGAGCCTGTTTCACTATGGATCCAGTGAGGCTTTTAATGACATTTTATTCCTACCCTGTGATATCACCCACTGTTTAAAATGTTTGTGTGTAAAATTTGCATCTGTCTGGCAACCTGGAGAAACAAAAATAGTAAGAGCCTGTAGACAGTTTTTTTCCTTCCTACTAATAGCAAATACTGATTTTTACTGTAAATGCAAATATTTTCTGCGGCTCTGCTGACTTCAATTCAGTTGATTCAATTGCTGTGTCATGAACAGGGTTGATCAGCTCTCTGGGTTTTTTTTCAGTCAGCTTACTGAGAGGTGTTTGTTCTTCCTTGTGTAGGAAGCAGCAAACCCATTTACTATAGAAATTTCTATTTGTACGTTGTTTCAATATCTATCAAATACAACATATTTCACTGTCTTATTTTTGTATGATTTCAGGGTTTTAGCAGAGCTGTAACTGAGGCTTTTGTCAGACTGTGTGATTCTGGTCTTATTTACCGCTCAGAGGGTTTGGTCAACTGGAGCTGTGCTCTTCAGTCTGCAATCTCTGACATAGAGGTAAGAAACTCCCTATATCAGACGTTTTGCTCTGTCTTTATTTTGCCTAAGTTTTATGGTTTCAACTGGATGTTTCATAATATTAACTTCAAACCCAATTTTGAAAGTTTAAAAGATTTTTGAAATGCCTAAATGACCGTTTCACGGTCTTAGTCAATAACAAATGAGTTGAAAGAAAATTATTATATATATATATTAAAAATTATATATATATATATATATATATATATATATATATATATATATATATATATATATATATATATATATATATATATAGAAAATTATATATATATATATAGAAAATTACTAAAAAGAAAACTATTTCTTTCAGGTTGACAAATTCAGAATGCAGAATTATTATGTTTATGGCAAGTTATGCTGAACTGTGGAAACTGTGCTGTCATTATAAAATTTAATTTTTTTTAGGTAGCAGCAGGGAAAACACCCAAACTTATAATTTACATTCATAAGTTAACATATTTTATTTTGCTCATCTGGTGCACATTTTCAGTTAAGATTGAACACTTTTGTAATTTTCTATCCAAAGAGTAACTTGAAGTTGTTCATTTGTCTTAGGTGGAGACCAAGGATGTGTCTGGGCCAACCTTAATGTCTGTCCCTGGATATGAGAATAAGGTGGAATTTGGAACAATGTTCACCTTTGCATATACTGTTGAAGGCATTGGTGAGTATTGGTGGGTGGAAACATTAATAATGGTCTTTAATTTCATCTGCTTTGTGTTATATTGATATCTGTAAATATCAATATATCTACTGATCTACCGATCGATCGATTTATCGATATAGATATGTGTATGGATATATGTGTATGTATATGTATGCATACATACATGAAATCCATATAGTTTTATCACAATTTATCCTTAACCTCATATACTGTATATCTCTATACATACATATACATAGGGATATAAGGTTAAGAATAAATTGTGATAAAACTCAAGTTATTCATTTCAGAAAACAGTGTCATGTATTGACAATATTTACTTTTAGTTTTGGGTCTACTACTTTGTCTATTATAAAAACATATAAATATTTTTGATTTACTGTGGATGAATATGTTACATTTGAAGAAGGTATTAAAGTTCAGTCAGACTGGAAGAGCATGAGGTTCAGTAATAAATAAAGGTGTGAACAGAAATACTCCTAAAATTATGTTATATGGAGATATGGGTTGGGAACCATGTGAAGTTAAATATATCGTAGATATGGTCAGATTGTGGAATAAGTTTTATTAATATGCCAGATAATAGATTAACAAAACACATTTTCCTTTGAAATTTCACAAATAGGTATGTTTGGGCCAGACAAACTGAGAAGTTGTTTGAAGAGGCAGATTTTCAGTACATTTATAGCAGGAGTGCCCAAAGTCAGTTCTTGACGGCATCCTGTATGTTGTAGTTCTCTCCCTGGTGGTAATAACAACCTTTTCAGAAAATAGACTCTGTCTATATGTCTATCTATCTTCTTATTTATATGTATATATATATAAACTAATACAGCAATCAATAAATGTCAGCAGAATGACGCTCAAATGCTGTTCTAATCATCTGATCCACTAATTGCTGTACGCAGTAAAACCTGAATGTTCATGTGAAGACTGACTTCAACTGATAGGATGTTAATTAGCTCAAGGCTGATCTTCAGGAGTCACAAGGTCATGGCACCAGATGTAACCCTTCTTTGCTCGTCTCAGATCCAGTAGGCTGACTTCATGACAGACACATTCAGGTTCATTGTATTTGTTCTAAGAATAGAGAAAATCAAGTTGGTGGTTATTGTCAGTCCAGCAGCTTCTACTCCCACAGTTACAGGCAGCAACAGAAAAAGGGGACGAGCGGTCAGTTACTGGTTACTATGGTAACCACCCACTGTCAAGAGCAACATAACAGAACTTAAAACACAAATAGATGACTGAAGAAACATATAAAATAAATTCAAAGAACAAATAAATTTTGACAAACTTCACATTTATAATATTGTTACATTAATATTACATACACATATATACATATACAGTATATATATATGTATATATACATATATGTGTGTGTGTGTGTATCAGATGGTGAAGTGGCAGTGTCCACGACTCGTCCTGAGACAATGCTTGGAGATGTGGCTGTAGCTGTTCACCCTGATGATCCTCGATATCAGGTGAGTACTTACAAGATATATGAAGTTATGTTGCTGAATACAGTATCATTGGTGTCACTGCTGTGTGGACTTTGCATGTTCTCTCTCTAAAAAATGAATATTCTTGTTACATTATGCAACGAAATAAAAGACCTTTGGTTAAGTCTGGAATTCACACATAATCACATTGAAAAACTCCGACATTCAATAATTCACTCCAAGACACAGCTAAACTTTAGCAACAGATATGAACTTAGTCATTCAAGAAAACAAAACCATAAAAGAACTACATTGGTCATTCAAACAAGAATGACCAATGACAAAAAATGATATTGTCCTGTATGGACAATATCATTTTTTCATGGTTGATCCACCATCAATTGTCGACCTCAATGAATAATCAACCTTTTTGACCATAATTCAATGTTGAATTACCGTTATTTGCTATCTGGGGAGCATTATAAGAGGAAGCTAGAGAGGAAACTCCAGAAGGAAAACACCAGAGAGGCCTGGAGAGGGATGAGGAATATCACTGAGTTAAGGTCAGCAGACAGTAGTGTGGTTTAGGGCAACATTGATAGAGCCAATGAACTCAACCTGTTTTTAACAGATTTGACATTGTGGTCCCTTCACCTGCCTCCCATATCCTATCAATACTATTGCTGCTCTCCACCCACAGTTTGCGCGCCTCAGTCTCCCTCTCGCTCCTCATCCCCATGTGAGTTTCACCTTCACACCTCCTCTTCTACTCAGTGACCATGCCCCCATCCCTCAGCCGGCCACCTCTGTGGTAAACATCACCACTGATGGTGTTAGAAGACAGCAAGTGTGACTCCACCCTGTCAAGGCTGCCCTGTTGGTGTGAGCCTGAGGGTGCTCAAAGCCTGTGCTATCCAGCTCTGTGGAGTCCTCCAGCATATTTTCAACATGAGCTCGCACCTACAGGAGGTCCCTATGATGTGGAAAACATCCTGCCTTGTTCCGGTGCCAAAGACCCTGTGATTCCAGGAACTACAGCCCTGTGGTTCTGACCTCCCACATCATGAAGTCCCTGGAGAGACTTGTCCTGGAGCAGCGCTGGCCTTTGGTCCAACCACCCCTTGCAGTTTGCCTACCAGCCCAAACTTGGAGCTGAGGACACCATCATCTTCCTGCTCACCCATGTATACATTCACCTGGACCAGCCGGTGAGCACTGTGAGAATTATGTTTTTGACTTCTCCAGTGCATTCAACACTATTTGTCTGGCTCTACTGACAGTGATGCAGGTGGATTCCCCCTTGGTAGACCACAGTTCGTGCACTTTAATGCTCTATCCATCTGACTTTTATTGCACTGAGACCTGTGGGCTGAACCACCTGCAGCTCAATGTGACAAAGTCAAACGAACGGGTGGTGGATGTGAGGAGGAGGACCAAGACGCCAATGACTCCTGTTACTATCATGGGGGTCAGTGTGGACTTTGTGGAGAATTATAAATATCTGGGTCTCCACATTAACAATAAACTGGTCTCTACATTCTGAGGCAGCTGAAGTGCTTCAACATCTGCCAGACCTTGCTTAGGATGTTTTATGAATCTGTGGTTGCCAGTGCCATCCTGTATGCTGTGGTGTGCTGGGGCAGCAGGCTGAAGGTGGAGGACACCAACAGACTGAATAGACTGATCCACAAGGCCAGTGACGTTGTTGGAGTGCAGTGGAGGTGTCAGAGACAAGGATCCTGTCCAAGATGCAGGTCGTCTTGGACAACGAGTCTCATCCACTTCATAATGTGCTGGCTAGCTGCAGGAGCACCTTCAACCAGAAACTTATTAAACCAAAATGCGCCACAGAGCGACGGGGGAACTAAACTAAACTAAAATCGCATTTTATCTGCACTTATTTATAGTTTTATAGATGAACATATCTGCATGTGCATGCTTATTTATTTATTTATTTATTTATTTATTTATTTATTTTCAGTCATATTGAAATACTTACATCACTTAATATTAATATTTAACACCTTGAGTGGAGTAGCTTGTCAACGAATACGCAATTTCCCCTTGGGATATACAATAAAGTATATTCTGTTCTATTCTATTCTATTCTATTCTATTCCTGAAAGTAAGCAACACAGTCAGTTTTTTTAAATGATATGTCTAATGGGTTCTAAATTGCACAGCAGTTAAAACTAACTTGGACTCAGTTATTTCTTATTCTCCAAATTTGATTTGTCTAACACAAATTTGATAAAACTGGCATTAATTGAAAGCCACATTTTCACTATGCTCCCACTGTAATAGATAAAATAAAATTCAGATGACTTGCATCTATAGCATGCTGATGTGGTCCATGTTCACCTATACTCTGACAGACATTGTTGTTAGGCAATAACTGTTTTGCCTGATGAACTGCTTGAAACCTTTCTGAATTCCCTCTTCATTGGGCCATGCCTGGACTCTCCAGGCTGGACCAGTCTGAACTCTGCCCCTGTTTTAGTCTTTTGCCTGCCTTATGTGTATTGAATCCAAGCTAGGAGTTCCTAATCATTATTGACAAATTGATACAATGGACATCTTTCTCTCTGTTTTAGACTTTCCATGGACTAAGGTGTAAACATCCTTTCACCAACAGACTCATCCCCATCATCACAGATACAATGGTGGACATGGATATGGGAACAGGTACCAGTGTGCATTCACTCCAGCCCTGTTAGTCCGTTTCAATATAACTCTTGTTCGATTGTCTCTAAAGTCCAGTTTTTTGGGGGGAGGTGTGAATGCGTAATTGAACTCTGATATGGACCAGAAAAGCGAACTTCAAAACCTTGCTCTCAGTTCGGTTGAAGTGAAATCTGGCACGGTTCAAATGTTTATACGGTATGTGGATGCAAGTGAACCAAAGAACACTCCAAAAGCAGGAAGTAAACTATAGCACAGGGCATTCTGGGTCACTAGAGCCAAAATAAATGCACAAATCTAGCGCTACAGAGAGAAATCATGGTTTCTTACCAGAGACAAAAGAGAAATCCTACACTGTTAGATCTGATGCCACTCCATTTTAGTTTACATTTTGTGAAGAGGAAATTTACAGTAGTTTACCTGGTAGGTTTTTATGTCATTTCCTTCAGTAGTTTTGGTGCAGCGCCACCACATGTCAGGGGGTGAACAAGTTTTCCAATTAATTTGGATTGTTTGACTCAGTGCAGTGTGAAAACAAACCGCACCAGGTAAGAATGTAGCAGATGTTGCAATTTTGGTCCCCAATCAAACTGAGTCTACCAGGTGTAAAAACACCCTAACAGTTTCATCAAACTAAGAGCATTAAATCATATGTATGCTTTTGTGGAATAATATCTGTTGTTTGTATTAACTTTGTAGGTGCTGTGAAGGTGACTCCTGCTCATGACTTTATGGACTTCCATCTGTCACAGAAGCATTCTCTGCCCCGCCCTTCGGTTATTAGAGGAGATGGAACTATGGAGCCATTGTGTGGACAGTGGTTGGAGGTGCAGGAAAATCAGTGTGCTAGATATGTATCGATACCAGTGTTGAGCATGTATGATTATTGTTAATTTCTTAGCTATCTCAGTTTAAACATAATGAAGTACTAAGACTTAGAAAATGTTGAGTCACCTTAGGTTCATGCTTCCAAAGAAGTGGTGAACATCTCACTTTTATTTTTATTCTGTCACATATCACACATTGTTCCTTTTTGTTTCTTTAAAGGGTGTGAAGCGGTTTGATGCCAGGCAGCTGGTTGTGAATGGTCTTGTTGAAAAAAACCTTTTCAGAGGAAAGAAGAATCACGCCATGACTTTACCCATCTGCAGGTAGTAGAAAAGACAGGATGCTCAACAAGTCTGAACATTTGTCTGGATTTATTACTCCTGACATGAAAGTTGGTCCTGAGACAATGCTGTCTTATCTCAGTAGATCATCAAAAGCATTGGTGCCAAGCTCCAGTCCATGAGGGCTGGTGTGGTAGAAATTTTAGATGTCTCTTTTCTGAAAAAAATATTAATGTTAATAGAAGGTCTTTGAAAAACTTTACTACACGCTAAGGGAGGCAGTATAGCCAATTTTTTCAGTTGTCTTTAATCAGGGACACAGAGCTGCAGGACGTCCCTCCCCTGAACTAAACACTGAGGGGGCACAACAACAAGAGAATTATTTATTAGTGTCTTCAAAATTAGAAGATAACACACATTTCCCTACAAATTTAGTATCACTGCTTTTGATCAAGTTAACTTGGGTCAGATGTTTTGGGTTTCCTTCTACAAGCTTTTTCTAATAGTCTGCTGGAATTCTTACTCACTCCTCCTGACAGAAGTGATGGAACTGAGTCAGGTTTGTAGGATGCCTCACTCACACACACCTTCTCAGATCTGTACACAAGTCATAGAGATCAAGGCTTTGTGATGGCCGCGCTAAAACATAGATTTTGTTGTCAATGTCACTTTGTAATCAGTTTGGCTGAATGCTGAGTTTGAATTTGTAAGCATTAATTCCTGGCTAATGTCTTTAGATACTGCTTCAATATTTCTCTGGCCTACAAGCATCACCCTTATTCTACCAGATGTAACAATGGTCATTATGGAAACACTTCCACTTTTGGTTCATCAGACCACAGGACATGTCTCCAATATGAATCTACCTTTTTCATGTTTTTTTTTTTTTGAAGTAATGTCTTCTTCCTGGCAGAGTGACCTTTCAGCCTACGTGTTTCACTGTGGATGATGACTGTCTTTCCAGCTTCAGCTAGCATCTATACAAAGTCTTTGGCTTTTGTTCTGGAGACAAATTTAACATTTTCCAAACTTGCTCATCTTTGGGATGGAGAACCAATCTCCTTCCTAAGTGACATGATGGCTGGACATTCCCATCACAATTAAACTTACTTATAATTGCTTAAAGACATACATGTGGTACCTTCAGGCATCTGGTTCTGAGGTTGAACCAGACTGTTGGAGCTCCACGATTCTCTTCCTGATATATGTGCTAATTTCTTCTGTCTTTCCCATAGGGCAAAACAAAGCAGTGTGTTACAGTCTGTTCTCTTCCAGTTGACTCAAACCTATCAGAAGTTTCCAAAGCCATGACATCATCATCTGTACTTTCTCTCATTATTTAAAGAGATAGTAATCCCCCTGCCAGTAAACATCTGATTTTGAAGACTTTATTAGATAAATCTCTGACATATTGTTTTTCTTCTTATGGTGAGATTTAGTAAATATTGCAATTGCAGCTGACCAAAAACAAGTGAAGCTTTATCAGATCATATCAACATCACTAATGTGATAATGTCCCTAACTTTTTGTGCCTATTATTTCTTGTCCTCTGATCCTTAGTCGCTCAGGAGACATCATTGAACCACTTCTAAAAAAGCAGTGGTTTGTCCGTTGTGATACAATGGCTATGAAAGCTATAGAGGTAGGTTTGTGAATGTGAAATGCTGATAATTTACTAAGCCTCTGATGATTATGTTTATGATAATGAGGTCGTGTCATCATAATGTGAAAGTATTTACAAACATTTAATATTTAAATATTAAAAAGAACGATTTGTATTTTAATGGCAGGCTGTAGAGGATGGCCAATTAGAAATCATTCCTCACTCCTACACCAAGACGTGGAAGAACTGGCTGTCCAGCATCAGGTCAGATGTCCTGATTTTTAAGTTTGATGAACTCCAGTACACATTTGGAAAACATTAGGTCTACGTGCTGATGTACATGAAATGGTTCCACTCTGATGGTAACTGAACAATTGAACACCTTGTAACTGTTTGTTTGCTATTTACACTACAGTGACTGGTGCATATCCAGGCAACTTTGGTGGGGTCATCAGATCCCTGCTTACCAAGTACAGCTTCCCAATTCAACAACTAAAGAAGAGGTAGGTCTGTGATTTATTTGTAAAAATGGCACTAATATATTGAAAGTATGATTTGGCCCACATACACACAGAAAACAACAGCTTTGTAAAAGCCGTAGTAATGTTTTTCTGTGTTAATAGTATAATCATTTGCCATATTTCTTGCCAGTGTCAGTCTGTCTCCTGCTGGAGTAACTGTTACTTTGTGGTAGGAGCTTTGGGTTTGGGGGAAGAGTGAAGAGGAGGCCCGACAAAGAGCTGCCGTAAAATATGGAGTGAACCCAGAACACATCACTTTGCGACAGGGTAACACCCTTTTACTTTCCTGCTTTTTTAGCAGCTTTGAATGAAGCATTACATTCATTCCCAAAGTTTCAGTTTATCCCATGATTATTGAAGGCTTTTTCTTTTCATCTACTTCTTATGCCCTGTTTCTACTGAAATCGGCACACCACCCCATTTTGTCTGTTTCCATTGTAAAAGCAGCAGGCCTATTCCAGGTTTCACTCTGGAATAGGCCTATACCTGGGCCCCCTTCACATGTAGGCCCATAGGACAGTCAGCACGGTTAGGCCAACACTTCTTGTATCACACAACATAATCTATTGGGGGGATGGAAAAACGTCACTGCTTGTAAACAAGCATGACACATACTGACGCATCAGGTTTGTTGTGATGTTTTGCTTTAAGATTCTGCTTGTTGTTCAGGGATTTTGTTCTGTGTACCTTTGTTGTAGGATATCACAATATCAGATCAGTATGTAATCAAGATGCTATTGTTGAAAATGAATAATCTCACATTTTCTGACCGTTTTCTTTCTTTTTCATTACATCATGTCCCCTCAAATCTAAGATGTTTTTTTAAATCACAATAGATCAAAAGTTTCTGAAGTATACAGACTAGCCTGTCTTGCACCAACAACCATTTGTTAGATTTTTTTTGTATAAATGCTGAAAATTAAGTCCAAACTTTTTGTCACATGGGCCAAAATCATCAAGTCATAAGTACTCACTGACCAAAAAATTTTTTTAAAACCACAAAAAAAGGAATTGTTTTTCACTGCTCAACAGTGAGCTAAGCATACAATAATTATAATTAAACAAATAAAGAAGTCAACTTTTAAGGAAAGTGTAAATCACTGTAGATCCATACCTTTGAGTTGTTCACGTTCTTAAAAGATACTTCTTTTGGGCCCAGTTTCACTCCGTTTTCAGCAACAAGAACACGATTTGGGCCACTCTTGCTTTATAAAAGCTTGCTATATTAAGTGAAGTTTAACAAATTAATTAAAAGCATACAGCTGTTTCCTTAATCCTTAATGTTTTCACAATGGAATTAATCTCTGAATCAGACCCAGATGTTCTAGATACGTGGTTCTCCTCAGCCCTGTTTCCTTTCACCATGCTTGGCTGGCCAGAAAAGGTACTTCCTGTCCCACCACTCAACAGAATTAAACATACACTCCTGAAAAGTTTAAATCTCTTATGGAAATCCCATTTGTTAACAGACCCCTGACCTCCAGCGCTTCTACCCCAACTCTGTTCTGGAGACTGGCAGTGACCTCATCTTCTTTTGGGTTGCTAGGATGGTGATGTTGGGATCTGAACTGACTGGACAACTACCATTTAAACAGGTTGGTTTTACAAGAATACTGAGTTACTCAAAGCAAACCTAGTATTAACTGTGACGGATGAGGTGACTTGACTGATTCACTTTTTTTTTTTTCTGTCATGCCTTTCAGGTTCTGTTTCACTCCTTAGTACGAGATAAATATGGCAGGAAGATGAGTAAATCTCTTGGAAATGTCATTGACCCATTAGATGTAATACATGGAGTCACTCTCAAGGTGAGACACACATTCCAGATTTTGCTGTTAATATAACTCTACTGTTTTTTTTCTTATATAGTTTCAGAAATGTGTGAACATGCTGAAGGAATTTATTTAAGTGGTAAACTAGAATTGTTAAACTTGCTCCACACATATTGTCACATTGCCAGTCTTTCAATTGGTCATCATCCATCCTTTTATCCTTTTTCTGGTCTGATCCAGTAAAATAAAATATTTTCTATAAAAATGAGCCACAAACAGCAATTTTATGCACTTCTGGGACTGTATTTTCTTTTCCCCTTGAGTGCTAATTTTGGAATTCTATTTAAATATAAATGACTCTGTAATGAGAAATACACACTGAGGAAAATGCAGTTTGTATTTCTCATTGTTATCAACATGATAACAATGATGTTATATTGAGGTTATCACAGAAAACAGGTCTTTACCATTTCTCTTAAGGTGTTATAATGTAAAACTCACCTTGCGTTTTGTTTTTGTTATAGAGACTTCAGGAGAAAGTGAAGGAAGGAAACCTAGATCCAAGGGAGCAACTAGTTGCTATGAAAGCACAGGTTCTATACTCTTCAGTCTGTTTGGCTGGCTGGGTACAGTCATTGCTTTTTCTTACTTGTCTGATCTATCTGCTTCCCTACAGAGTAAAGACTATCCTAATGGAATACCCCAGTGTGGGACAGATGCTCTGAGATTTGCCCTTTGCTCCCACAAGATGCAGGGTAAGTTGCTCATCTCTTCTCAAGAGTCGTCATCACAATTAAGGTAGTGTTACAGAAAGAAAAAACTGTTTTGACTAGAGAGATAAAGTCACATTTTAAGGAAATAGTGAAAACCTTAGTCAATACTTTCACTGGCTGACAGGCAGGTTATGAATCTCTTCAGGTGAAGCAATGTATTTTGACTGTTGTTGGACTCTTTATCCATAACCTCAGTCCTAAGAAGTCATGTCCTTGAAAGCTCAGAGACACACTATGCACTATGTGCATGTCAGTACACACATTGTAGGTAGAACACACGCTTTCAATTCCCAATCCTTATCTCTAAAAGGATACTCCATGTATTTGAAGTAAAACTACTTCAGTAAACTTTGTCATTCAACTTTTACACCTCGTGAAGGCATTCACGAAATAGTGGCTATCAATCCTATTGTTTATTCATTTGTTCATTTAGAGATTTAGCATTTTGTAAAAAGAATGTTTCTTAAGTACACACCTTTCAAACTTCAAATGGGTCACAAGAGATTGACTTTTACTAAAATTTAGTGTTTTAATATGTTTTGTCATTGTCCAGAACAAATGAGCTGAGGCTCTCTGCTCCTGTCTTCTATGGTGTTTCTTCTCTTGTCACCATTGCAACATTTTTCAATTCCAAGTGACAAGCAAGCACAAACATACACAGACACACCCCCGCACACCCCTACACACACAGGGCTACACCCACACATCAAAACAACTAATCCAATTGGTTAAGGGTCATACAAACAGTCATCTTAAATTAGGAAATATTCTGGAGATTTTCTTTTCAAAGCCTCCCTGTCACTTGTTGTCAACCATCTTCTCTGTAAGAAATGGCTGAAGAGTGCACAACAGGACATGTGGGAAATTCTTATCCCCAGATAAAATATATAACTCTGACTGTGCAGACAGAAAAACCTCATGTGTGAATGAAAAATCTGTTAATCCTACATTTGCTCATAATTCCACACTGATTGGCATTGGCACACAATGTCATACATCTGGATTTTACTTGTGCTAATGCAGTTTTCTTAATTTCAGCTGATTGGTTCAAAGACACAACATGACTCCATGTTGTTTTAAAAAGATTAGCCACCTGTGTGTCTCTAATTTGGAAATTTTGGAACAGTTTTCTGAAATATTTTTTCCATTGTTCATTTTCATTCTTTTGAATTGTGGATGTCTTTACATTTTGAAACTATGATTTAATATATACTATATTGCTTACATTTATGCAAACCTGCATTAAGAATAGTTGTAGTTTCTTTTTCTACAAAATATTGTTTCTTTTGTTTTTCAGAACTGTTTCAGTTTCAAAGTAGATTAAACTGTATTCATCTTGGTGTAAGGATAACTTGGTGCACAAATGTCCATTTGCATGAAACTACTCTAATAACACGAGGAGGGAAGACATACACAATATAAAGTTTGTGCTTTCTTAATGACTAATAAATATATTTGTCTGTTTCTTTACTAGGTGAAGACATTAGTTTGTCCATATCTGAAGTTCTTGGTTTCAGACACTTCTGTAATAAAATGTGGCAGACTCTGAGATTCACATTGGGAGTTGTTGGTGATAACATAACACCTGTGGGAACACTTGAAGGGGTATGGTGATTTCTAAATTTTGTGTTTATGTCACCTAATGTCAATCATAGTTCCTGTTTTCCTCTCCCTTGTGCTTGGTTGCTGAAAAGTTTTTAAAAATGATATTGACCGGAGCAACAGCAATTCAGTCCCTGTTGTGGTGTGTCTAAAAAACCCTGGCTATGTCAAACTCTATGGGTAAACCCATATTCAGAGATGAATAAAATGCTATTAGAAAAACATTTAATTTATCCCAACAATCATATGGAAGTGTCTATCATTTTGCACCAGAAAAGCACAGTTCCCGGTGTGGCAATCTGTTGATCAATACTTTGTTTACCAAGCAAAAGGTTTTTCATTGGCAAAAGACTAAGAAAGAGACTGCTGTGTGTATTCAGGTTTCGGAATATTTTTTGGTTTCCAATATGTTTTCCAATATTTTTGACTGGCTTCCAGAAATAGTTATTCTTAATTGTTACTGCAACAGTTATTAAGCATTTTCATCATATATTTTGAGAACATCTCTCAGCTCATATTTAGTGTGGTGTTGTTCTATTTTACATAAAACCTCCTGTGCTAGGTAATAGAAATTAGGAAGAGTTTCAGAAAAATGGAGAATTTTCTGAAAATGGCTTCTAAAATGTTCAACCAATTATGTACTGCTGTGCTGAATTTAAACTAGATGATAAGTTCTCATGCACATATTTGCTCTTTCTTGTGTGTGATGTGTGTGTGTGCTGGATTTTGCAGGTCACTCATTGATACTTTTGTAATTCCTTGCTACCTTCTAGCAAGGATTGAGGAATTTTCATTCCTCCATCTTTTCAGTGTCTATTAATGGAAAAGGTTTTCCATTGGTGTTCCATTCCATTCATGGACACTGAATGGATAAAGGTCAACTGGGAGTGAGATGGAGCTGATAATAACCCTTGTGCTAACATTGCCTTCAGAATGTTTCTCTTTTTCCTTCTTTTAGACAACTCCTCTGAACAGCATGGAGCGGTGGATCTGTTCCAGACTCTACAGCACAATTGTAGAATGTGAGCAGGCGTTTGAAGCTTATGAGCTGCATATTGTCACATCTGCTCTCTACTCCTTCTGGGTGCACAACCTGTGTGATGTTTACATGGTAAGGAGCCGATTTTCATATGGGAGAACAGGTCTGTCTTATTATGTTTATCAGAAACAGGTGAATGGAAATGACTTTTACTATGTGAGGCACAATCTACCCTGTTATTTGAGCATTGCAGAGCTAAATACAGGGTATGGTTAATGAAGGCATATTTATATTTTTGATATTCATCCTGGTAGAAGATTTCAACTTCTGTTTCCATCCATCCACCCACCCATTCATTCATTCATTCCTTCTTCCCTCCCTCCACTTGGGGAAGGGCATCCTCCCTGACCCAGAGAAGGCACTCAGACTTGGAGGCACAGATCCTCATCCCAGCTGCTTCACGCTCGACAGCGAACTGCTCCAATGAAAGCTGTAGATCACGACCAAAACGGATCCCCTCAACATGTTGACTGCACCTAAAAATTCTGTCCATAAAAGTAACGAACAGAATCGGTGGCAGTCGAAGTCTCACCAGACACGAGCCCAACTTATTGCCGGCAATGCGGAAAATAGGTTTCTGTAGGACACTAGTCCTACAGAAACCTAACAGCCCATATCAAAGGGCCTGGTACCCTATACTCCCGGAGCACCCTCCCCAGTACTCCCTGAGGGACACGGTCAAATACCTTCTCCAAGTCCACAAAGCACATGCAGACTAAGGTTAGACGAACTCCCACGCACCCTCCAGGACCCTGCTGAGGGTGTAGAGCTGGTCCAGTGTTCCATGACCAGGACAAAAACCACACTGCTCTTCCTGAATCCGAGGTTCGACTATCTGCTGGAACCTCCTCTTCAGGACCCTTGAATAGACCTTGCCAAGTAGGCTGAAGAGTGTAACCACTCTGCTTCTGTTTCCAAACAGGGTGACATCGACCAATTACAGATGTGTGTGCTTAGCTTGTAAAAGCCAGATTGATAACTAATATTGTTATGGTTGTTGGTAATCAATGCTGAGACATGTTGCTTTCCCTAAAAATGGTATAGCAAACATGTCTACACATTGTTTCAGAATGACAATGTAATCTTTGTCATTTCTGTGTTTCTGTCCTGAAGGAATATGTAAAGCCAGTGCTGCTGAAGCAGAATGAGGGAGTTGAGGTCCTGACAGACAAAGACCACAGCAGCAACACGACGCAGGTGGCCAGCACTGTTCTCTATCACTGTGTGTCTTTGTCTCTTGCTCTGCTCTCTCCCTTCATGCCCTTCATCACCGAAGAGTTGTGGCAGAGACTGCAACCATTCAGACCAGGAGCTATGGCCCAAACCAGCTTGTGTTTGCAACCCTACCCCCGATCCACTCAGCTGGTGAAACTTTAATTATTATTCTTGCCTCAAAATCAATACTTACATTTTACATGGTTCACATAATATATTTATGGTTGCAATAGAGTTTATCTCTGCAGCCTGGGAGGATGCAGTTATATGCAACAGTTTAAGTCAGTGCTTGCAAGAAAAGAACATTATCTTTTAAATGTAATGTAAATGCTAGTGGCTGGAGATCTTACTGATTGTATTTTCAGACATCTGGTAACACCTGGTTTAATAAAGAAGGACAACTTGCTTTGATGTGTAAATACGGTACATGAGGTAAAGCCCAAAATTATTCATATCACTGGCAGATTTAAGTTTAAATAATGCCTTCATTTTACCAACATGTTTTTTCTTGGCTAGAAGTAATATTGCAAAGTTTTGGAGTGTTTCAACCAAAGTACCAACATTCATCTGATAGAGAATCTGTGGACAGAGCTAAAGATTAGGGTGATAGCAAGGATGCCTTCCAGCCTTGAAGTCTTGGAGCTCATCATCAAAGATAAAACATCCAAATACTCATTAAAGCATGCAAAACGCTGCTCAGTAAGCTTTGACTGCTGTAATGCCAGTGAGTAATTTGATTAATGTGTCATTTCCAACATGACATTCTTTAATAAAGCACAAAAAATAAAAACACTACTTTTGAGAAATGTATCATTTCCTATGAAAAAGAAACTTTTTGGTTGTAATAAAATAATTACAAATTTAAATTTGCCATTGGTGTGAATACTTTTGGACTTAACTGTGCAGCTAAAATTTGATATTTACTTAAACTGCATAAAAGTCTCATATTAAATCAGATTAAACCTTTTCTGTTTAGGATTAATAAAATCATTTATATTTTCTAAAAGCCTGAGTAATGAGAAAGCAGGATTTTTTTGTTACATTCTTCAAATGTAGAAGTTTACATTAACTTTTATTACTACACCTTCAATCTAGGAGTGCACCGATTTATCGGCCAGCTGATTTATCAGTGCCAGTTTCCTTAATTTTGGGAGATTGGTGATTGGACGATTTTCACATGTGATCCTATCCACTGATGTTATCAACCTCTGCAAAAGTCTAAAAATCAACCACTGTGCTTTCTTTTCTCCTGTTAGAGAGGTTTGACTTGACAAACTGACTGACCAGGTCATGTCTGCACATTTACAGTTAACAACAGTCACCCCATTGTTGCCAATTCAGCAACTTTCTTGATATATTGAGCAACATTTCAGACAAAAAAATGGTATCGGCCCAAATCAGAATAGGTAAGTTAGACATTTTAAAAGATTAGTAATCGGCGATCAGCCAGAAAACTGCAATCGGTGCACCCCAACTTCAAACAGGCCGGATGATGATACCATAGCGTTGTTTGCTGCTGAAAGGCTAATTCCCAGACCTGTCAATGTATTTTAAGGTAATTGGTGGATTGAACTTGTGTAGCACTTTTCTAGTCATACAGACTACTCAAAGCTTTTACACTAGCACCGCTTTCACAAACTCGCACGCAAAATGCATCTTGGCCTTTGGTACCTTGCTCAGGGGTAAATCAACACCTGACAAAGAAGGAAGCGGGAATCAAAGCCACAACTTTCTCATTGCAAGATGACTATACACCCCATGAGCCACAACTTCTCCACACTTGCACACCTTAAACACTGCTTTGAAAATGATAGACATCTGATACTCAAGTATAAACACCATTGGGATGTATCGCTATTTCAGGCCACTCTAAAAAAATGTATTACTCTAAAAACTATGTAGACATGATCCAGTCATAAAATTTAAATACATTTCTTCAGATACTGTGAAAATGTATTGTATTTAAACATAGAACTTTTAGGAAGTTAAAATGTCTAAAAAAGACGAAATGTCTTTTTTTTTTACAGTATATGTAAATATGTAGTTCAACTGTTTTCTTATTTGTTTAACTTCTCCATGTTGCCAGGCTCACTGGTATTTTCCGGAGGAGGAAAAAGATTTCCTGCTGGTTCAGAATGTTATCCGAGTAGCACGTTCTCTGCGAGCCCAGTGTGGCCTAACTAAAGAAAAACCTGTCAGTAAGTCAACAGATTAATAATCATGTAACAATGTGGTTGTTTACTTGCATACTTCTACATGTAAACCTTGGTATGTTTCAATTCAAGCCCTTCCTGACAAAGGGTAAAAAACAGTAGCTAATATATCTACATGTTTATACATGGTTTCAGTGTGGGCAGTGTGTTCACCAAGCCAGGCCCAGACACTTCTTCGCTTTGGCTCAGCTGTTTGGACTTTAAGTCGAATCTTAAGCCTCCAGATCTACTGTCCAGATCAAGATGGTCACCTTCCCTCCATCCACTCCACTCCTCCTCCTACGGGATGCCTCGTTGCTGTGGTGGACCACACATGTCAGCT
This sequence comes from Xiphophorus couchianus, assembly GCF_001444195.1. Classification (NCBI taxonomy): domain Eukaryota; kingdom Metazoa; phylum Chordata; class Actinopteri; order Cyprinodontiformes; family Poeciliidae; genus Xiphophorus; species Xiphophorus couchianus. Next base: position 27,162,569 of record NC_040240.1, read on the forward strand.
ACACCTCCACATCCAAGTGTGTATCATACTCATTCTGATATATCTTATATTATATAAACTTTATTAAAGCTACAGCAATCAAGCCCTTTATAATGGCCGAACAGCTTTTTGCATGTTTGAGCTGGTATTTTGATTATTTATCTTGGATGCTGAAATCCAAGTCTTAAGAGTTTGGAAAACCTTCTTGCAATTACCTTAATTTTTATCTCCAGCTATCTGACATAAATTAATTAATTAAGGACATTAATATTAACTCCAGGCAGAAGAAACATGTTGGTAAAATTCAAAGCTACTTCAATCTTAACTTTTGCATTAGTATGAACAATTTCAGGACTATTCATATGCGGCTTTGGTAAAAAGACAAAATACCCAATTGGTAGAGAGGATTAATTACCTTAGCAATAGAACAGTGAGGAGGATAGAGCTAAAGGTTAGAGACCAAGATGGTGACCAGTGCAGTTGTTGTGTGATATTGACCTTTTGCACATGACATGACCAAAAGAAAATTAATAAAAAACAGAAATCCAAAATACAGCAGTCTTAATCCAAACCTCACACTCATCTCCTTTGTCTAAAGCAACCTCAGACTCATGAACCATCTGCACCAAGTCACTTAAACTGGCTCTTTTTAAATATCTGATTGCTATCTGATAAAAGCCATATTAGTTAATGACTTCATCACTCAGCATAATATTGATGTTATGTTTCTGACAGAAATATGGTTAAATGACAATACTGAATCACCTGTACTAATCGAATCAGTGCCTCCTAATTACAATGTTTTAAGTGAGATTAGAAAACATAAGAGGAGGGGTGGCCTCCAAATCCTTTTAGGTCATTTTAACTCTTTTGAATATCTGGGAGTTAAAGTAAAAGGCCATAAACAAACTCTGACATTAACTCTGTACAAAACTCCAATATATGTGTAAAACTTCTTTACTGACTTTAATTTCTATCGCTCAGCTGCATTGATTAGAATTGTTTAATAATTGTCTGTATTTTAACATCCAGGTTAACAAGCCTGAAGACAGAGGGGCAAAAAAGCTGTGTCTTGATAATTTTGTTCTGTATGTGAAACAAGCAACACACACTCTAGGACACACACTGGACCTCATTATCAGTAAGGGTGTAAATATTTCCAATGTCTCTGGAACTGATGTCGCCCTGTCGGATCATTTTGCTATTATCTTGGAAACTACAATGTCCGTTGACTCATTTGGCAAAACAGCGACTATAACAAAACGTTCTTTCATAGACAACACAGTAGAAACATTTAATCAAATCTACTCTACCTCCTACATAGAGGGAGAAGAGGAGTTTATAGATAGATAGATAGATAGATTCTAATTTCAGATATCATTGATTGCAGTGCTCCCATTAAAGGGAAGGTTTGTGTCTGGTAGAAAAAAGTCTGCGTGGAGAAATGTGCAAACAGATCTGCGAGACAACTTCGCTATAGGGTGAAAAATCTATAATAATCTATGGAATTATACATTATGGAATCTATAGAGAAAGACTGCGTAGCTATCACTCAACACTAAAACGTGCAAGGATAACGTTTGCAGAAATTATAAACAAAAACATTAATGATGCTTGAGCTTCATTAATGTTTGCAACAGTTTACAGGCTCACAAATTTTCCTGACTAAACTACCTGACCTGCAATCAAGCAAGGCTTGCAATAAATTTGCCAACTTCTTTGCAGAGAACATTTAAAAAAAAAAAAAGGCAGAAAAAATGGCTCGATTTCAACTACTTGACCATAAACGCCTAGAAGAAATTATAGATCAATTAAGCTCAAGTTCCTTTTCTTATGAAAGTCCTCACTGTCATTGCAAATTATTGGATTAAATTAGTAAACTACTCCCTCTCACCAGGTGCTCTCCCCAGGCTTTAGAAACCACTGATAAAAAAGAACCAACTGGACAAATCACTACTTCAAAGTTACAGGTCAATCTCCAACCTCCCATTCACCAGCAAAATTATTGAAAAATCTGTTTTAAAAGTTAATTACCTCCCTAACAGTAACCAACCACTTTGATGTCTTTCAGTCTGACTTTCACACTCACCACAGTACTGAGGCTGCCCTTGTCAAAGTGTTCAATGACATCCATATAAACACAGACTGTTGTAGGACCACAGTGCTGGTTCTGTTGGACCTCAGTGCAGATTTTGACACTGTTGACCATGACATATTAGAGTTTGAATCTTACATAAAGAACAGAGATTTTTTTGTTTCAATAGGAAACTTCTCATCAAAGCAGACAGAAGTCAAATGTAGGGTGCCAAAGGTTCTATCTTAGGACCTCTCTTATTTAATATTAAAAATATTAAATAAATATTTAATATATGCTCCCACTTGCTAAGGTTAAACAGGAGATAGGATTAGCTACCATAACTATGCAAATGATGCATACATTACATTAGATCTACATTACGATGTCAGCAGGTGACTCCAAACCCAATCAGTCACTGAATACATGCTTAGAACAGATACAAGTGTGGATGTGCCATAACTTTCTCCAGCTGAACAAAAGCAAAACTGAAGTTATTATCCTTGGATCTACAGAGGAACAATCTAGAATCAATGCACAACTTCAGTTATTACAACTAACAACCAGCAATCAAGCCTGAAATCGGAGTGTAGTGAAGAACTCTGACCTGAATATTCATAGCCACATGAAGACAGTTCCAAAGTCGGCCTATCATCTGAAGAACATCTCCAGGACTAGAGAACTAATGTCTCAGCAAGATCTAGAGAAACTCATCCATGTGTTTATCTTTCGTCAGATTGATTACTGCAACAGTGTCTTTACAATGACTACATTTTGGTTAATCTTAGCATTGTTGCTAATTTTCAGCATCTGTACCCCTGATTTGTGTCAGATCAGAATACTGGGTTCCAACAGACAGGCACACTTTAACGGGCCCCTTTTAAATTTCTTAGGAAATTTTCTAGGTGGACTTTATTGTACATTCATCCATCCATTATCTTACACCCTTATCGCTAATGGAGTTGCAAAGGATAGTGCCTATCTCTAGCGGTCAACGGGCGAGAGGCGGGGTCACCCTGAACAGGTCAACAGGACAACCAATCATGCATTGGTTGTCCTGAAGAAGAGGCGCATCAGTGCCTCTTCTTCATGAGAACCCTGAGGAAGAACCACCTGTCCTCAGAGATCCTCACGAACTTCTACTGCTGCACAACTGCTCTGTCTCCGACCGGCAGGCGCTGCAGATGGTGGTGAAAACTGCCCAGTATATCGCCAGGGCACCGCTCCCTGCCATCAAGGACATCTACAGGAAGCGGTGTTTGAAAAGGGCTGGGAAAATCTCAAAGGACTTCACTCACCCAGCACACACACTCTTTTCCCTCCTGCCCTCTGGGAGGCGTTACAGAAGCCTACGGACCAGAACCACCAGGCACCGGAACAGCTTCTTCCCCACAGCTGTCACGCTTTTGAACGCCTCCTGACATAAAACATAAACTATAAGGACTGTACTCCCCTATCCTCTCATACAACAATAACACATGGACTATCCTCACACACACACACATCACGGACTGTTTTCTTCACACACACACATACAACCTGTAAATTTTATCTGCCATTATTTATCTTGTATTATATTATATACATACTGTATATAATCCATTCCCTAACATTCTTGTATATGCTGTATATTCTGTATAATCTGTGCATATAGCTCCCATATTTATATTTATACACAATATCTATATTTATATCTATATATATTTATACACAATATTTATATCTCTTTGCTATAACCCCTTATAGTCCATACATACATAGTCTTGTACATCTGTATATAAATATTTATATCTCGTAGAGCACTTCTGGATGGATGCAAACTACATCTCGTTGCTTGTACTTGTAACAGTGCAATGACAATAAAGTTGAATTCTATTCTATTCTATTCTATTTACACACCCACACGTAAAGAGAATTTAGAGAGATCAATGAACCTGACAATCATGTTTATGGACTGTGGAGGGAAGCTGGAGTACCTGGAAAGAACCCACACCTGCACAGAAGGCAGGATCTTCTTGCTGCATGGCAACAGGGCTAACAACTGCGCCACTGTGTAGCCTAGAATTTGTTGTGACATTGATAAATACAAATTTGTATCATAATAAAAAATTGATCACAATAAATGACAATATGATATATGTTCACCCCTCTCTATTACCATATGTCTAACAGAGATAGTCTGATTGATTGTTTTTTTTTTCCTTTTGTTTTTTTTTTAGAGTGGAGTTGACATTGAGCAACAGATCCTGCATCTCTCTCAGCGGAAAGATAAGCTTCTTCCGAAGATGGAAGAAAGTCTTTGCAAACTTCAGTCTTCCAACAATCAAACCAAGACTCCAGCACATATCAGGCAACGGATGGAAAGTAAGGTGAGAACTGGACAAAAAAAAATCCACTTCATCTAAATTGGGTTATTTTCCTTACTTCCTATCTTAAGATTTGCCTAATTCTACAGAACAGGAAAATTTGACAAATAAAATGTAAGATGTTAGAATTAAACTGTTGTGCATTTATTGGTTAAAATATTAACCAATAAATATCTTAACCAATAAGATATTTATTGAATGTGGTCTGTGAAAGAACCACAGTTCTGGTTCGGTTGGTTGGTTGGACGTCAGTGCAGCTTTTGACACTGTTGACCATGACATATTACTGAAACTCCTGGAGAGTTGGGTAGGACTCTCCTGTCCAGTACTCAGTTGGTTTGAGTCTTACATAAAGAAGAGGGATTCCTTTGTTTCAATAGGAAACTTCTCATCAAAGCAGACAGAAGTCACATGTGAGGTCTCCCAAGGTTCAATTTTAGGACCTCGCTTATTCAAAATCTATATGCTCCCATTAGCTCAGGTTCAACAGGAGATAAGATTAGCTACCATAACTATGCAGATGATACACAGCTCTTTATTACAATATCACTAGGTGACTCTGAACACATCCATGCTCCAAAGAGATGCTAAGAACAGATAAATGTGTAGATGTGCCATGACTTTCTCCACCTGGACAAAAACAAAACTGAACTCATTATGTTTACATGTAAAATAAAAAAACAGTTTTTTGTTGTTGTTTTTTTTAAATGGTCATTTTTGTGACAAAAAAATTACCATTTACATTTGAGTGAGATTTTTCAAACATTGTATTACTTATTTATATATTTGTGTGTATGTGTGTGTTACTTGTATTAGGATAAATATGGCTGTTTAATCTTCTAAGTTTCAATAGTAAAAGATTAAAATTATTTTAAAAAACATTGGTTTTGATGATACTGATGTTAAGTAACAGTGAATGGAGTCAGCGTTCAGTGTACTTAGGTGAGTTCCGGAGCTTCGTAGTTTATTGCCCACAGAAAACTTTTGCATGGCCACCACACATTTTCAAGAAGAAGGTAATTAGCTTCTGAACATTTACTGTCACGTCATGTTCATTTTTATACATCCCAAGTTGTGGGTAAAACTTTGCACCACACATTTTTTTGCAAACGCAAAAAATGTACGCACAAAAGTGCGTACATTTTTCACACCTAATTTGTTTGTCAATTTCTTAACATCTAAAACCCTAGACATTAAAATAATTTGTTTTCTATCATGTGGACATGTCTGTACTTGAGTTGTGATTGTGATAATAGTTAATTTTATGTATATTCTATCACCTTGTCTGTTCAGGTTTCAGTTTTGAAGCAGGAATTAAAGACCATTGAAGATCAGATAAAAGTTCTACAGGAGAAACAGTCGACGGGATAACTACAACTGAAGGCCATACTGGAACCTTGGAGACATCAGAGCTTGTCTATTTATTGATACTGCTGCTTGAGTCAAAGATGTCTAAAGCATCTTGCATTTCAGCACTGCAAAATACAGCAAGAAAATTATGGGTTCGTACAATTATAATGTGATACTGTGTAAAAAAACAGCTCTCATGCTAAGGAACTTACTATAAGTTGTAAATAAATATAAATATCCAATCCATTCTAGATGGTATAGTAAAAGTTTGTCATTCTTCATTGTAATTAGATTCTTCACTGCCTATTGCAGCTAGTGGATGAGCCTGAACATGGCCTTTATGCAGAGATGGAAAGTAACTAATTACTTTTTCTCACATCACTGTGGAGAAGTCAAATTTGTCTGTGCTTTGCACTTTTTGAAGTTTACAATACCTGAACTTATGCTTTTACTAGTTTTTGTATAAAATATTTTAGTCAGTTACATTGAAATCATATGTTAATGTGTACATATAAAATAAAACTCCAGAAAAACAGCACTGATCCTTCTGCTAGGTTAGTTAGATTTCATGATGATGCATCAACTTACTAAGTGCTTAAGTCAAAGATGTTAAAGAAGCATGCTAATGAGATGATCAGCTGCAGAGAATCATAAACACAGTTGGATTTTGATTTAAAAACAAACAATTTTATGAGGGAACACCTAAACAAAACAATGCAACTCCAAATCAGTCACACCTTTGTGGAATCAATGTCACCAGATAGTTAGTAACACTTTTTTTGAATCAATTTAACTCGCTGCTGTGCAAATGGAACACACAAGTGGAAATGAGAGTCAGTTAGCAAGATAACTTTTATAAAAGAGTGATTTTGCAAGTGGTGACCAAAGATCATTTCTCTGTTCTCATCCTTTCTTGTTGAACTTTTAGTCACATTTTCATTTTGGCATCAAGGCATCATGAGGTGTTTTTTACAGCCCACTGAAGTTGCTCAAGTAGTACAACTAATCCAAGATGGACCGCTATGCGAGCGGTGGTGAGAAGATTTGCTGCATCTCTCAACACAGTGTCCAGAGCATGGATTAGGTGCCAGGGGACAGGCCAATACACCAAGAGACGTGGAGAGATTCCATAGGAGGGCTTCCAGCAGCAGGACCGCTACCTTGTCCTTTGTGCAACGAGGAACAGGAGGTCCACTGCCAGGGCCCTACAAAATGATGTGCATGTTTGTACTCAAACTGTCAGAAACAGACTCCGTGAGGGTGGTATGGGGCCCTGACGTCCACATATAGGGCCTGTGTTTACAGCCCAACACCATGCAAGACAAATGGCATTTGTTAGGGAGCAACAAAATTGGCAGATTCGCCATTGGCACCCTGCTCTTCACAGATGAAAGCAGGTTCACACTGAGCACATGTGACAGTGCAGACACCGTGGAGAACATTATGTTACCTGCAGCATCCTCCAGCATGACCGGTTTAGTGGTGGGTCAGTCATGGTATGGGGAGGCATTTCTTTGGATAGCTGCACAGCTCTCTGTGTGCTAGCCAGAGGTGCCCTGACTGCCAAAAGGTACCAGGTGACATCCTCAGACCCATTGTGAGACCATATGCTGATGCAATGGGCCCTGGGTTCCTTCTTATGCATGACAGTGCTAGGTCTCATGTAGCTGAAGTGTGTCAGCAGTTCCTGTAAGATGAGGGCATTGATGTTATGGACTGACCTTCCCGTTCCCCAGACCTGAATCCAATTGAGCACATCTGGGACATCATGTTTCAGTCCATCCACCAACGCCACGTTACACCACAGACTGTCCAGGACCTCTGTGGAGGATCCTGGACAGAGGACCCTCTGTGTCCAGAGGGGCCTCCAGGTCTCCTGGGAAGAAATCAGTCAGAACATCTGCCGTCTCATCAGGAGCATGCCCAGGCATTGTCGGGAGGTTATACAGACACATAGAGGTTACAAATATTACTGAGCCTCATTTAGACTTGTCTTGAGGACTATTCAGTAACGTTGAGTCATGTTATTTTCCACTTTCATATTGAGTATGAATCCAGATTTCCATGGTGTAATAATTTAGGATTTTTGATCATTTTTGTTCACAATCAATTCCACTGTTGATAAAGTTTTTCAACTCGAGAATGTTCGAGTTCTAGGATGTGTTATGTTGGTGTTTAATTTTGTGAGTTTTTGTTGTTTGTTTTGGCCTTTTTTTTCCTTCTTTTTTTTTTTAAGGATTCATCCATTCGGGACTACTCGGGTGAATTCGGTACTAACCAGTCATCAATCCGGAAGTGTAGTTTCGGCTAGGAAGAACTGAAAGATGCTGTCACCATACATCAGCGACAGGCGCCTGTGAAAGAGCATTAGGATAGAAAAGCAAAGGAACCGGTGCAAGAGAGAACGGGAAACATTTTTTTAATATATCTAAATTGTTGCATTGCGTCCTTTTGGATTTAAAACACAGTAGCAGTGGAGCGTCAGTCCCTGGGCAGACACTGTAGTAGCAACAGTTCTAGGACGAGGAACCAGGAACCTCGGGCAATAATGGTGTTGGGCTGTGAAGGTGCGAGTGACCTGAAAGCTTCCGTGACAACGTACAGATATGTGCTGTGATTTGAAGGCAGACATTGGGAAGGGGCGGCTCGACTCATTGATAGCTAGCTAAACAGCTAGCCTCTTGGTCCTTCAGCTGAATGAGCCTTAGATCGAGCTCCAGAATCCTCTCTAACAACAAGCCAGATGTAAGTGGGATGAGTTTGCTGCATTCATGTCTTCAGCTTGAACAGGTTTGGAATGGAAGAAAATTCTGCCTCTCTGTTCACTGCTACTTATCAAGCTAACAGCAGGTGAGGTTTGACGATCCTGACATACCTGCTGAAAAGAGCGCTGCAGTCAATGTGTGTTTGACTGAACCATGTGATAGTCCCAGTTCTATATTTGAGGCTAACATAGCAAGCGGATGGGCTGCTTGCTATGGTACATAAGTGGAGCAAACAAAGTGAGCAACGTCGGCCGTCAGTACTAATCACCCAGGACTGTTAGTGAGCGACTAACTGGAACTCAGCTGTGGGATCCAACCGGTCAGGTCCACGTTGTTGTCTGAAGGAGGGAGGAGCGGACTGGAGACAACAGTGTCAGCTGGTACAGTTTGAGTGAGGAGTAATGATCCTACCCCGTTCACGGTTGTCTTCTGTTTTGTGCGAAGCTTTATTAGCATCAGGAGAGAGCTGTCCTACAGACTTCAGGTATGCTAGCTATTATTTCGTAGCCGTAAACTTCCCCTAACCTTAAGAGGTTTTGACGTGTTTTTGCCTTCAAATTGCTCAGATGCTCTGTTGCTAAACAAAGTTGTTCTTTGTTACATGTGGTTTTAGACTGATTTTCACCCAACGATTCAATTTGGCAATTCGTGTTAATAAATTAGATGTGGATGGGTCTAAGCAACATGAAGTCAACTGTAATGTATGGAAAGATGTAGGAAAAATTACTTTCTGGTCCGTCAGTTTTTATAGACGCTTTTGTTACATTAGATAGAAATTATTTACTCGATTGTTTCTCCGCGAGAAAGTAGAAAAGAGCAACTCCTACCAGAGTGTTTAAGCATGAGCTTCTCTTTGGATGTCCGGATAATTTCTGTTACAACGAAAATCTAAAAAAAAAAAAGGACTGGTTAATCATGTAATTGATGTGAATTTTGGGGAAATCGTCATGTTTAACAGACCAAACTCTGAATTGTTAAATTTATCTACAGAAAGTAAGTTGTGGTTGTGAAGAAGTGACAATGATATTGTTGGCTGATGGTTCACAGATAATTTTATTGGTCCTATCACAGAAGCAAGACACTTCAGTTGTCATATTCTGATTGCAGTGATTATTCTTGCCGAACGTCCTTCTGTACAAGATTATTGCTGTCCTATATTTGTCAACAGTAATAGGTTTAGGTGTTTCTAATGCTGAGAGGCTTTCTGTGGTAGTCAGTCTAACCTGTTCCTCCACTCACTTAAATCATTTTAGGTAAAAGCAGATTTGAGTCAGGACTGTTCTACATGCTTTGTTTTGAGTCTTCTTGCTGGAATTGTGCTACAAAAGGAAAAATTTATTTTAAAAAAGATTTGTGCCATTGCTTGTCAGCATTATCACATAAAAAACCCTTTGGTTTGTATGTCTTGAATGTTATGTAAAGTTGGAAAGCCTAATGTGCCATGTCCTAAAGTTGTTATTTTAGCCAAATATTTTCAATGATAACTTACTGGGGCTTGATTTATTGATCTACTGGCCAGTGTTCCACGTTGCATAGAATCTGTTCTTATAAACTTATTTAACAGCTCAACTTTCTAGTTTTGGGGAAAAAACCCTCAAATTTCACAGCTGTTAATAGCATATAACAGAGAGCTCTTTGTTGAAATAATAGAATTGTAAAACTACTTTCAAAAAGGAAAATTCTTTGTGGTATTAGTTAGTATTTTTCCCCATCAGCTGGTTGTAAAACTTGGGTAAGTACAAACAAAATGGGAAGAATGTTAAAGGTGACTTCCAAGTAAATCAAGTGTGCTATCATGTCATGTCAAAAATGTGCAACAAGAAACAAAAGCCAGAAGAGTGGAAACAGGAGCAACAATGTTTGATTAACTAAAGAAGGAAAACCACCTTGAAAAAAGAAAGGATGGCTCCAGTGGGCTAACGAGAAAGCAGACATCAGCTGTTACTGAGTAAATGAAATGGGGATTCTGTGATGAATCTGTATTAATCAGGAGGAACTGACTCATCTGCATTGGTCAAGGCAGACAATTAATCATCATTAATTTGGACAATAAAATCCTGAAGAGGTACAACAGATGATCAGTTCTGGTATTTTTTTATTGTAGTGTCTGATGGGGAATAAAAGCAATCTCTTGTATTTTCTTTCTTATTTTATTATTTAAATGTGAGAATGTCTTTTTTTTGAGTGGAGGCAGTGGCATCATCATGTTCTGGAACATTTTTGCTGCAGGAGGAACTGGTGCATGAGGATGCACCAGTTCCTCCTGTGCATCCTCATGCACCTGTGGTTGAGAATTGAATATTCAAATTGAATTGAATATTCAATTTGCCTCATTTACTCATAGAGTAAATGAGGCAAATTGCTTCTTTTACTCTATCCTTGTCCTTTATCTTTTGAAATTACTGGTGAATGAATGCCACTAATGCATAATCATTAAAAGAAAGATATCCATATTAAGTATTCTGATTTGTACAGTTGAATGACTAGCTGATATTATTTGCAAGACACGAGTTTGGCTCCCACTGTGTGGGAATCTGGAGAACAAATCATTAGATGTTCAATCATTGGAACATTTGGTCCAACGTTTCAACTGGCCAGGACTCTTTGTGCTTCGAGTTTGCATGTTCTTCCTATGCATGTGTGAATTCTCTGAGAACTCCCACTTCCTGCAGGGTGTAACCTTCCCCTGAGGCATGCATTAATTGATGACAAAATGTTAAGTTTTTACATTCAAAAATATCATAGTTACTAATCGGATCATAAAAACAAAAGGACACTATTTAGAACCGGTTATTGTTTTTTGTGATCTGTTGTAGTCAAATATTAAAATGTGATATGAACTGTCCTCTTCCTGTTCTGTTTTTCAGGATGATGGGGAGCAGATAACCTCTACCTTTTGACATTTCTTCAACCTAAGTGAACCCACTTTCCCTTTTTCTGAAAGCCAAGTCATTTTTCCTCTCATTCAATGAGCTCGTCAGGATTTCATGGATTGCAGAAACTCCAGAGAAACATCATGCAAGTTTGTTTTAATTTGGCCTTCTGTCCTCCTGATACACTCCTGACAAATAATAAAAAAGAATGAAATGAAAACCATGTGAGCAGAAATATTATCCCTGTTTGTGTAGTATTGTAACCTTGGGTTGTTGAACTTCTATTCTGTTATCAGATTCCCTACCAACATCATCCGTTTTGTCTGGTTTGTAGGCCATGGTTCGCAAGAAAAGTTCTTTCATATTATGTGGTGCTTTCCTGTTTGTTGCCTGGAATGCGTTGCTTCTGCTTTATCTTTGGGGTCGACCTCCCATTGGCCGTCTTGGAGATGGTGGAGGAGTCGAACCGGGGGGAAAGGAGGAGTGGGGTGCTGGAAGGGGTAAAATGGGCCAAATCAACCTTGCAGAAGAGATGATTCGGCTGGCAGAAGAAGTTGAAGTTCATCTTGATACCCAGAAAAAGCTACTGAAGCAGATTGAAATTCACAGAGAAGTGTGGGCTCGGCAGAAGGATCTTGGGAAAAGGGAAACTGGTTCTAATATCAAAGAAGCAGGAGACCAACAGCAACCTCAGAAAACTCTAAGACCTCTCAGAAACAGTGTGGATGCTGTGGACCAAACTAATACACAGAGGCCTGTTCATGAGGTAGCACCAAGCTTACCTTTGGAAGAGCCTAGTGAGAAAATCAGAAACATTAAAGTGACAACTCCCATTCCCAGCCCAAAATTCATTATTCCCATCCTGGTTATTGCTTGTGACAGAGTCACAGTGAAGCGGAGCCTTGACCGACTCATATCGTACCGTCCTTCCACAGAATTATATCCAATCATTGTTAGTCAAGACTGCGGCCATGCAGACACAGCTCGTGTGATTGGTTCATATGGAGATCAAGTGACGCATATAAAACAGCCAGACCTTGCTGACATCAAGGTCAGGCCAGAACACAGGAAGTTCCAGGGCTACTACAAAATCGCCAGACATTATCGATGGGCACTCAACCAAGTGTTCAACACCTTTTCCCAGTCTACAGTGGTCATAGTGGAGGATGACTTAGAGGTGAGCATTTTGACATATTTTCGCATAACCTACAGGTGTGGTACAGTAGACGTTATGTTTGAATGATTCAACTCTGCAACTTGCACATTCTGCACAAGCACTGTTGGAAAAAATACTCCAAACTACTTCTGTACAACTTTAATGTTACTGACCAAATTGAAGCCCAAGCAATCCCTGTATTGATTATTTGGGAGTTACTGAAAATAACCTACATAGTTGAAGTGTATCTAACTAATACAAATATAAAGTTAATGCCATAGTAATTATGATCATTGAAGAAAGTCTCAGAATTTAACTGATTGTAAAAGTAGAACTGGTGTTGCTTTAGAATTATTGAGGTTAAACAGAATCTTTTGCTGGTTGTATTTATCTGTTTGTACTGCATTCCTAAACTGAGAAAGCTAATGTGTATCTCTTCTCCTATTCAGGTGGCACCAGACTTTTTTGAATATTTCCAAGCCCTGTATCCCATTTTACGCTCTGACCCCACCCTATGGTGTGTTTCTGCTTGGAATGATAATGGCAGAGACGCTTTGGTTGATCCTTCCAAAGCTGAGCTCCTTTACAGAACAGACTTCTTTCCTGGTCTGGGCTGGATGCTGCTGAAGGAGTTGTGGGATGAACTAGAACCAAAATGGCCTTCAGCCTTCTGGGATGACTGGATGCGTCAACCTGAACAGCGCAAAAACCGCTCCTGTATAAGACCGGAAATCTCCCGGACTATTACCTTTGGCAGGAAAGGGGTCAGTTTAGGTCAATTCTTTGACCAATACCTGCGCTATATTAGGCTAAACACTGAGTTTGTGCCTTTCACCAAACAGGATTTGTCTTTTTTGCTAAAGGAGAAGTACGATGAAATCTTTGTTCAAGAGGTTTATAGTGCCACCTTGGTGAAGATTGAAGATCTTCAGCACGGGGGTAATTTAAAAGGACCTGGACCGTACAGGGTGCAGTACTCCAGCAGAGATAGTTTTAAAGTCTTTGCTCGAAATTTGGGGGTGATGGATGACTTAAAATCTGGAGTTCCTCGCACAGGTTACAGAGGAGTAGTCAGCTTCTTACACCGTGGCCGAAGGGTCTTCTTGGCCCCACCAGAGGGCTGGACGCAGTATGACGTCAGCTGGAGCTGAGAGTCGCCCAAAGTGTACAGTAAATTTTATTAAAGACTAATGCTCTCTGAGACCAAAGAATATTTGACACATTGAGGGCAACACAAATGGGACTGCTCATCAATGAAATAAGGTAGTGGTGATCCTTTTCAATAAGGGAAAACCTTTAGGGGAAAAAAACTAAACTGGTTTAAAAACACTTACTGGCAATGTGCCTTGCTTTTTGGACCCTGTTTGTTTTTGTGTTCCGTTCTAAATGGGAACTTCAGCAAGACTTACCAATATTATTTGCAGTAGTTGCAGGTAGAAGGAAGAAGTCAGCGCAAATAATTCTTGATGTGGGAAGAGACACGAGAGGTAAACTCAAAGGTCAGCATTTGGAAAAGGAAAATATCTGAAATGACTTCTATTTTCCTCATTTTTTCTCTTGACAGAATGATCCAATTAAGACTCTGTTACTTCAGGAGTCCTTGACACTAACTATAATTATAAAAATTTTTAATTTAAAATCAAATGGAGTAACTCAGCAAGGTTTTAGGTTATAAAAAAATTCAGTGTTGAGCAAAGCTATTTTTCCTTTTGAAGTCCACTAGTTTACACTACTTATATCCAGACATAAAGGAATGTGTTAAAGAAGCAGTAACACTAATCACATCTAGCAGCAGTAAATTGGGACTAAAAATACTCAACAGGCCTATATTGCACTCTTCTGGAATTCTACACACGAGGCAAGTAGTACTTTAAAATGTAACTATTGAAAACACAAAGGCATAGCCTTTGATGAATATGTCTGACCAAAATTGTGTTAATTTGCTCAGATTCCAGTATGAAAACAACACTGTAATATAAAGTATCTGATCCTATTTCAGGCCTACACATTCATATATTGAGCTAGTGAGTAGTTCCAAATCTGAAGACCTATTTTTCAAATGGACATTGTCTCAGCCTGTTACCAGTTTCTACAGGAGACAGATAATACCACCTTCATTCAAATCAGGTAGGTTGAAGCAGGAAGATCCAGGACCAGGGGTTCTGCCAGCCCCTGAGAATCAGCCCTGATTCTTAGCACAAACTCCCAAATATTTATCAAATGTTTTCCTGCTTCAACAAGCATGACTTTAGTTGGTGATGGAGACTTCTTTAAGATCTGATGACAAGCTTGTTTTGATACCTTTGTGTTGGAGCTGGCAAACTTAAAAAACACAAAGGACACTAATGCGGTAACCTAAGCAGTAGTGTTGAGAACTACTGGAATAGATACTTATGCCATAAAAATTACAAGGATTTTTTTTTTCAAATGTATTTCACTCGACCAGCAGCAAGTGAAAGGATGTTCTTGGTGCAGTGATAATCTATTTCAAACCACTGAGATGGATCATTAGGAATTATTTGTTGAAATGAAATACCATATTAGATCAGGAGTGTGTCACTGGATGAATAAATTAAATGAGGTGCTGGAAATAAGTTTTTAAGTTAATGTCCTGAATACATTTTTTAAAACTGCACATGAGACTGAACCAAGCTGGATCAGATCATCCTGATGATGTACATCCTGAGGCCCCGGAATGGGATGAATTTTAACAATGACATCTAAACTCTGGTTTTTGCTGTTTTAGGTTACATGTAAATCCAACAAATGTTATGTTTGTCCTGCAGCAAACTGGAGATTATTATCACTGTACTGTAATTAACTTTGGGTTATTAGAATACCATTTCTGTACAGTGATGTGAAAAACCACTGCCGGAACTGTTTATAACTTTATTACAGAATAAATTAAATCAAATATTTTGATATTTGTGTACTTACTGAAGAAGTCTCATCTAATTAATATTACTGAACTTAATGTTCTGTTTTTGTCATATTCATATGTTGTCACGGTGAAAAAAACAAAAGATCAGACTGATTTATTCCACATAAATGCAGATGAGCAGAAGCTTACTTTCATGCAGTCTGAGCAGGGAGTTACTTAACTTTTAAAACAGCTTTTTCAATAATTTTGCTGATGAATGGGAGGTTTTAGATTGAGTAGTGATTTGTCCAGATTTCTCTTTTTTTAGCAGTTGTTTGGTAACCTGTGGCTAGTGGTTGGTTGGATGGAGCCATTTATTATCCAACTGTGTTTGCTGTATTTACTTGTTTTTAATCATATTAATAACAGAAACTACCCAAGTGACCCTTGTCAAAAGTTTACAAAACCAGTTGTTTTCTCTTTTTTTCTCTTAGTGCATGTCAGCTTAATGTCACACGCAGACCCGTTGCCTTGGCAACCGACAAACAACAGATCCAGGTGCCCACAGAGCAGAGATTACGTTCAAGTGTATCAGAAATTAATATTAAAAAACACAAAAATATTTCCCACACCTAAAGTACATAAACATACACTCAAAAAATTCACCCCTTTACAATTTTATGTTTTTTGAATTTTCAGACTTAATGTTTATTTGTAATCACTAATAAGTGATAGCCTGAACACTAGTGGTGGTTGATTATCTAATAAACACCTGCTCTAATGATAAAATGTCAGAAAGTAAATGTGTGGGTCGCCTTATTTTTGTGTTAACTGAACCGAAACACACCAAACTGTGACACAGGTATTAAGGTTGTCAAAGTAGTTAAGCCACTGAGGAGTAGTTAGTCTACTCCCCACTTTCTTTATACATTCTTTTTAAGTTAAAACTTTTTCCTGACCTGTGAAATGTGGATCTCTTGGACCTTACCTTGCTGTCATAGCGTTGACAGTTACTAGTAAAACATTGTGTCCCTTTTTCAGATTCTTTGCTTGTGCCATTTTCCAGGTCGCCGATATTCCCAAAGCAATAGTGCATGTGGCGCACTGCTGCGCACAATAAGTCACTAATATAGATCACTCAGTGGACTTGCCATTTACATTTTACAAAGGAATTTAAAAAAGTGGTCGTTCACTGGCTGTTAATGTTTGAACACAGTGTCCACAAATAGATGCAGGCATATTAAGGCAGAAAGGTGTACTAAATATTGGTGGGGACTGTCTCTGTCAGGCTGAAACAGGTGAGGGCATGTCCACACTTCAGAAAGTTATGCCTATGAAGAAACCTCCAGCAGAACCAGAACCAGAATCTGGCTTAGTATAATCAGCCATCTGCCACTATGGGCTGGAGATTTGAGAAGGCAGAGCAGAATGGATTAGATTATACTGCAATGTTGACCTCTCCCCAGAGTGGCTCAATGATGTTGAGGCCAGAAGATTGAGATGGCCTCTCCAGAACCTTCACTTTGTTCTTTTGTAGCTGGTTACAAGTCAACTTGGCCTTGAGTTTTGGATCATTGTCATTCCTACATATAAATGTGTTGGAACTTCATGTACATCCAATGTGCAGCTTCTGGGTTCAAGAGTGCAAATTTTCTTCCAGTATTTTCTAATGACATGCTACTATAATTTTTGATCGTATTTCCTGTGCCTCAGTAGCTCTCACATTCCCAAGCTATCAGTGGTCCACCACCATGCTTCACAGTAGGTGCACTTTTCACTGTTGACTCCTTTGCAATTGTAATGTTTATGGTTGTGGTCAAACAGTTTAATTTGGTCTCATCACTCCAAGTAACATTGCTCCAGAAATTTGAGGCTTTTCTCTGTACTGTTTTTGCATATTGTAAACAGGATACTTTGTTGCATTTGCATAGCAATGACTTTCTTCTGGCAACTCGGACATGCAACCGATTTTTTTCAAGTGCCTCTTTAGTATGCATCTTAAAATGGCTACACCACTTTTTTCAGTGAATTCTCTACTTCAGCTGAAGTTATTTGTGGGGTTTTCTTTTCCTCTTGAACAATGATCCTAGCAACTGTTTACTTCTTAATTAGAGTTTGAACACTGCTGGTTGGTATTCTCAGTTCCTTGGATGTCTTTTTATATCCCTTTCTTGTTTTATACAGTTCAGTTGCATTTTCCCTTTTGTTACCCCATGACTCAGAAACATCAGCATTGAATGAAAGATGCAGTAGCCAAGAAAATCACTGATCTTTTATACAAACACATTACAAGTGTAGCAGGATGAAGCCTGCCCCAGGATTGAGGACACCTGGCACCTAATTACCTCCTAATGGGTGTGGAGAATAAAGGGAGACCGCAGGCAGACAGATAAATGCTCTATTAATCCCATGTGGGGAAATTGTTTTTGTTATAGCAGCTACAAGTGAAGTTATTCAATGTATGAATAAGGCTTTAATTCAGAGCAGTGTGACTTTACTGGACATGTTAGACTGGCTTCTGTCTTGGGTTTGTATAGCAAGCAGCCATACACAACAAAGGGCAGTTCAGTAAAATCTAAGGTTTTTTTATTTTTTATTTATTTATTTTTTTAAGATGTGTTCCCAGAAAGATTGGAATATACACATTAGTTTCTTAAAGTGGAAAAGATTATCTCTGTTATGCAAAGTAAGCAGATACCTCTGCTTCCTCGTTGATTAGTTGCTTCCTTTTCTACATCCTGTTTCACAAACATGTTCAGGAAGGCTCACAAAAGTGCTAAATTTGCCTGTTTCAGGTCACACGGTCCTAACCAGTGACTTGGCAAATAATTTAAACTGGGAGGATCAGTTCCTTGTGCAAACAATACAATGTCAACACAGCAAAAAACAAATGCAGCAGAGTATTTCTTCCTTTGCAAGTATACAGGCAAATTTATCTATATATATTATGTTTAAATGCAATATTTATTGCCAATTGTTTCAGAAAGGGAAGAGGTCACTATAGAGATTAATTTCACATTTTAAACTGTTCTTTGCAGTTTTAATGATTATTGGATTTAGGTAAAGAAAACCAAAGATACACTGTCACTGTTCTAATGTTTACATTAGAGCAGTGGTCTCGAGCTGCATTCCTTGAGATCCAGAGTCCTGCAACATTTTGATAAGTCCCTTGTTTTATATTAAGTGATGAAACTGCTTCACTAGTATTACTAGTATACTAGTAATACTGGTATACTGGTAATACTCTGCAGAGCTTTGCTAATGAGCTGCTGAAGCAGAGAGACATCTAAAGCTTGCAGGAGACCATCCCGTTCTGTGTGTGTGCTCAGAGAAACAGCTGGGGAGAAGAAACTCTGTTGGTCAAAGCTGGTTTCCATAAATAGTAATCTCCAGCTCTAAAATGAAGGCAGAAGCCTGAACTGTTTGTGTCCAGGATGTATGGGGTCTGCAGTGATTTCAGTTGCTCCTTTTCCTGAACTTTGACCTGTACAAGTCCTGGATGTAGGATAAGTCAGCACTGATAATCCGTCTCTATCCCACCTTTTCCCAAAAGCTAAGGTATTTTATTTTAGGATGCTCTCTGTACTGCTGTTTTATTACTGATATTTTTTCCTGTGACACGTCATTGAATCAATCAAACAAATTCTGTTCCATCGGAATAAGCAGACAAGCACATACAAGGACCCGCTGCAGTTTGCTTATCAAATTGGAGTTGGAGTTGATGATGCCATCATACACCTTCTTCAGCAAACCCCACTGTCATCTGGACAAAGCAGGCAGCACCATGAGGATCATGATCTTTGATTTCTCCAGTGTATCTAACACAATGCAGCCTGATCTTCTCTGGGTGAAACTCTAGAAGACACAAGAGGAGGCCTCAACATCGCGTTGATCTATATATGACTACCTAACAAACAGACAACAGTTTGTGAAACTGAAGGACTGAGTCTCTAACCAGGTGGTCAGCAACACAGGAGCACCACAGGGAACTGTACTGATGTACTGATGGACAAGAGGCTGAGTCATAAGTCTGTTGTTGAGTTTAATCTTTTCTGCCGTCATCTGATGGGGCAGCAGCATCAGAACCAGAGACCTAAAAAGGCTCAACAGCCTGATAAAGAAGGCTGGTTCTGTTCTGGGGATGACTGTGGAGCCTCTGAAGATGATTATGCAATGAAGGATTTTTCATAAAATCAAGAAAGATCAGACAGTCTCATGAAGATCATCCTCTTTATGAGACTGTCTTGAGAAAACAGAGTATCTTCAGTCAGAGGCTTCTTCAGATTCACTGTAATACAGTGAATCCCTTTGGGATTAATAAAGTATTTTTGAATTTGAATGTACAGTAAGCTTTCTAAGATTATCTAATTTCCTTAATGTCAGGTTTCCTCATGTCTCAGGATTCTCTAAAAAGATATTATGATTGGTGCTCTTTGATTGATTAAATATATATATATATATATTTCCTAATGTAATTATTTTCTTTTTTTCCATGAATACATTTAAATTCCATGAATCTAAAACTATACTTCACATATAACTTTATCATTTTGTATATTAGTTCTTCAAAAGAAGCTGTAAAACTCTAACTATATGTAATACTCTTTTCATTTGTAAATTTCAAGTAAATGTTTTTATTTATGTGACGTTTTAGGCCCGTTAAAGATGGGAAAAACTTTAGAGTAACTGCAATAGTATTGCAAACCAGAAGAAGGCAGTAAGGCGGGACAAGGGAAGCTAGCCGGTCTTAAACGCCGAAGAAGAAGACGTCCGGCATGTGAAAGCAGAAACTTGTGATTGTGCGCGGCTGCTGAGTGTAAAAGGTAAGTTTTACAAGTTTATAGCAAAATCACAGAGAGAACACCTGTCACCTTCTCATGTTATACATCTTCTAAAGAGATAATGATGCAAACTTCAGTCTGAAAGAAAATGTACCACGAATGGTAGCATAACGTTAGATTAGCAGACATCTTCCGGTGTTTTGTTTTTTTTCGGATTGGGAAACGAAACGGGGTTCTGTAATTATTGTCGATCAGTGGAACATGTCTTATTAGAATGTAACAAATATTTAGAGGAACGTCAGCATTTAAAGTCAGTTAAACAGAGAAGAAAAGTATTTTCTATAATCAATCTATTAGATGTGTCGAAATCTATTCGAAATCAGTTAGATTAAAAAAACCCAGGTTGTTTAATCGTATTAAACATTAAACATATTTATGCACACGCTCACACACACCTTTGATGTGTGCTTTGATAAATTCCCTGACTATCATTTACGATCACACTGCAGTCCGGTAGGTGGCGGTAAATGCACCTTAAGTCGGTTTGCCATCCGCCCATAAAATACAGTAGTAGTTGTAGTATAGTAGAAGAAGAAGACTTTCAGTGGTTCAGCAGCAGAACTTAACTTGATTCTAAGCTGTTAAAACAGAAACAGTTGTGTTTTCTGGAAACGTTGGCCTTGTGACTGAACAAACGCGCTCCTGCCCTGTAAACCTGGAGCTCTGGTTCTGTTCCCTAGATTCCTGGAAACAGCTACTTCGCATTATCTTTCCAAAGAAAGACATGTCTTGTTCTGCTGGTGACCCAAACTTCTGTCAAGAATGCGGGAATGTTCTCCCGCTCCCCGGAATATCCGACACAGTCCGATGCCCTCGCTGCTCCTTCAGCATCCCTGTAACAGGTACTGTCCTCCTGATTCTGACCAACTACATTCTATCTATCTATACATTCGTTTCTCTCTCTATATATACATGTATATATAAAGAGAGAAAAATAGACTTGATTTTGCTTCCTTGTGTTCATTACCCAGACTTCTCTGGCCTGGAAGTGTGTTCAGCTGTGGTGTTTAACCCTGAGCAGCAGTCATTAGTGGCTCTAAAGGATGATGATGGCTCGGAGCTGAAGGGACCTGTGGTAAGACCAGCCAGTTCATAGAGCTCCATGTGGTGCTAATGGTTGGAAATGGTTAATAATGAGGCGTTCTGCTATCCTCCAGATTGACAGACGATGTGCTCGCTGCAATAAAGAAGGGATGATTTACCACACTAGACAGATGAGATCTGCAGATGAAGGACAGACCGTGTTCTTCACCTGCATAAACTGCAGGTGACTTCAAGAGACCTTTACATTTCTTTACAGCTATGTGATGACTTTCCTCAGTTTCTATCTTTATGTTTTAGGTATCAAGAGAAGGAAGACTCCTGACAAAAATATTCCAAGTGTCTACAGGCAAATCTATTTACTACAAAACACTGCTGTCAGATCCAAGTTGGGTTCTGTACCTGGAATCTCACTTCAGAGGAAGTCTGTCAGGATTGTTGTGAACCAGACTCAACAAACTCTACTTTTCTTGTATGACTTGTTTGTGGTGGAAATAAAGTTTACAGTTAGTTAAAATTCACATGATGTTTCCTAAATTGTTTTAAATATGAACATTTAGTAAAGATGGTCAATTAATATAAACAAAAATGTAGAGATGTACAGATATAAAAATGTGTGGCAATATCAACATCTTATAATATATTTGCTGTTATGGCTGGTAACCAGTATTTGCCAGTATTACATAGTTTTCCCGACTATACAGAATCTAAGACTATATTTTTTTCTTTTTTCTTCAGTCAAGCCCAAAATAAATTTGTAAAGTAGTTGCCTTTCTTTAAATAAGGAAAATATGCAAAACCCCTTTAAAGGGGCTTTGGATCTACAATGATCCAAAGCATATTCTGTTCCTAAGTAAGTTTATTTATAAAGCGCTTTTCACAGACATAAAATCACAAAGAGTTGTACAATAGAAATCAACCTTAAAACCATACAAAACATAAAGCACAATAAAATCTAGAGATAAAAGCCTGGGAAAATGAAAATGTTTTTAGTTTGCTTTTTTAAAACTTCCACAGAGTCAGCAAAACGGAGCTGCAAGGGCCAGCTATTCCACATCCTTGGGGCCACCGACTGAAAGGCCCGGTCCACTTTAGGTTTTAACCGTGTTCGTGGAACAACCAAGAGATTCAGAGTCTGAGAACAAAGACCACAAGCAGCAGAATGTTTAGTTAAAAGATGACAAAGATAATCAGGAGACTGGCCATGTAATGCTCTGTAGGTCGGCACAAGAACTTTAAAACAAAATTCTAAAATCAACTGAGCCAGTTAGAACAGGAGTGATGACATAATTTAGTGGATTTGGTGAGAAGTCTGGGTGCTGCATTTTGTATTGACTGCAAATGTGAAATTGAGGATTTATCCAGGCAGTTAAAAAGGGCATTACAGTCCAGACCAGATGACACGAAAGCATGAATGATTTTCTCTAGGTCAACAAATAATCTCTCTGGAGATTATTTGTCTAATTTTAGAAATGTTTCTTAAACGAAAGAATGTGCCTTAATATGCGAGTCGAAGCCTAATGATGAATCAAATGTGACACCTAGATTTTTTACCTTTGATTTCACTAGCAGGCAGAAGGATGCAATTGTTTGGCTGATATCTTGATGAAAGTGACTGGGAGCAATAATCATAGTTTCTTTCTTACTGGTGTTTAGAACCAGAAAGTTACTGGAGAGCCAGTCACTGATACGGGACAAACACTGGACAAGGATGGCCAACCTGTCCAGTTGATGAGGTCTAAATGAAAAATACAATTGAACCAAGAATGTCTAATTATTTTTAGCTACTCTAGTTTAATAATGTTTAGTTTGCAGGACTGCTAGATTCATTTCCTAGTCCTCTGTGACTGTCTCTGGCCCCATGTGCCCAAACCTTCATATCTCTCTCTCAGTCTCTTTTTCTTCTTTCTCAGTTTGCCTTCTGCTCTTTCCCCTCACATCTGCAACCTGTTAGCTAATCAGCCCAGGTCTATTGTCCCAGCATTCACTCTCCCAGTATTTGATCTCACCCTTTTCATACTCTCCTCACTCCTTCTGTTTTTTCCCTGGTTTCGCCGCATTCTACTTGTGTCTTATTTTTATTTGACTGTGTCCTGTGTGTTTGTATGTTTGTTTTCTCAGCATTCTTTATTAAATCTTCAAAATCACCTGCTGCCTTTACCTCTCTGCATTTGGGTCCACTTTAAAAAAAACACGCAACATGACAACTATATTGGGGGAGACATTTTGTACTGAACTGCGGGCTTAATGAAAATAATTTTTTCTATAGTGTTTAAATAGACACATATTTATTGCTTACATGTAAAATTCTTGCCTTAGTTTGCCATCCGCCAATAAAATACAAAAGAAGAATATTTATATCTTAAATGTAGTTTCGTTAACTGTAAGCGGGAAATCAACAGACAAGCTAGAAAGCATCAATGCTGTAGGTGGCGGTAATGCTCCTTTAAGGAGGTTACAAACCGCCAAAGAGCAGAAGAAGTAAAAG
The DNA here is from genome assembly GCF_001444195.1 of Xiphophorus couchianus. Taxonomy (NCBI): domain Eukaryota; kingdom Metazoa; phylum Chordata; class Actinopteri; order Cyprinodontiformes; family Poeciliidae; genus Xiphophorus; species Xiphophorus couchianus. Next base: position 27,186,362 of record NC_040240.1, read on the forward strand.
GAAAAAGAGGACTGTGACCATGTTATTTTGTTCAAAGTAAATTTCTACAACGAAGAGTTTTGTCGTCCTGTCTTACTCTCCTTCACGGTTCGTTGCCAAATAACCGTGAAGGGTTTTTTTGTGTGTTTTTTGTTTTTTTTGACAAGGTTGTGTTTCTCGTCCGATCCAGACGAGAAACACAACCAATTTAAACACAATTTAAGACAGGTCGACAGGGTCATCCTGCCTTAATTTTTTTTTTTTTTTACAGAATATATATGTTCTGATTATACTAATGCAAGGAAGATAGAGCAGCTGTTAACAGATTTTAGAGGTGAGTAGTATGTAGAGACGACCAGCAGCATGTAGTTATGATTTTTGAAATATTTCGGTTCTGTGGCAGATCATGAAGCTGCGGGTCCAGTTGCAGTGTAAGAATCTCCATGAATACTTAAGAGAACTGAATCCTGAGATACTGGACAGACTGTATAACCACCCAGCAACATGTCTGGCTGTCTACAGGTATGTACCACCCTGTGTTGGACTTGTATTCTGTATACCCAGCCTCTGCCTGTAATATTAAATCCAAGATGTTCTGTTTCCAGGGAGCTTCCCTCACTAGCTAAGAACTATGTGATGCGGATGCTGTTCCTGGATCAGCCTCTCCCCCAGGCAGCTGTGGCACTTTGGGTACAAAAAAATAGTCAGAGGTGAGCGAGTCCCTTATCTTACATTAGTAAAAGTGTTACCACACAAAGAGCATTTCTACTCCTTACAAACTAAGCTGACTCCATATTTATAATTTATAAAAAGATATACTGGCTTTTTTTTTTTTACTGTTTGGGGTTAAAGTAGACTATATTTGTTTTGGGTTGAATAGGACCCAGTATATTTTATATGCTCAGTGTCAGAAAAGTAAGGGAATTTGTTTTGAGAATACAGAACTAAGCGTACACCACCTTTAAACATTTTCAGAATGCTCAGAGGATGATGGTATGATGGCTTTGCAACTGGTAACTGTACTTAAAATATTTGATCCAACACTGGTTCCTTGTGTGACATAATAATAAAAAAAATCTTAATAATCAACCAAGAGATCAGGAAGAGAATTGTGGATCTCCACAAGTCTGCTTCATCCCACCTTGGGTACAAATTCTTGGAGATGCAATCTTCATCTGTATAATAAGTATAAACAAGTATAATATGGGAACATCCAGTTATCATCATGGAGATTGGTTCTGTGTCCTGGAGATAAACATGCTCTGCAAATCAAACCATTCAGACAGAGAGTACTAAACGACTAATTAACCCTCGTTGTGGTTAAGAATTAAATTCAGCTTTCCTATTTGTTTGTATTTCTCTTTTCCCTTAATGAATGAAACCATCATGTGAAAACCTTTTTTATTTCCTTAGGTATTTTTTGTCCTTGTTGTTGATCAGAAACATTCAAGTGTAAAAATCACAAACAGAAATCTGTGAAGAGGTAAAAGCTTTTTCACAACACTGCACCTGTTGGAGATAATTTTTTTCTGCTTTTTCTCTTCTTCCAAGAGAACATTTTTCAAATTAGCTTATCAATTAACAATTAGTCCAAAGTCGTTGAAATGTATTAACATTGTTTATTTTTATTCATATGTAGACAAATGGACAAGTTTTATGAAACATTGTGATTGTGGAAATAATAAGATGACTCTGGGAACCCGAAGCCTTTCTATCACCCTCTCAACAGAACAAAGATTGTCTGATTGTGTTTCTCACTGGTTTTAGTTGAACTGATTGTATTTATTTGTTATTTTATGTGTTCCTGCAGGGATCATGATGACTGTGTCACAGTGCTGACCGGTCTTCGCCTTTGGCACAGTCAGCACCTTCAAGGTGGGCTTCAAGGATACATTTTAAATCCAGTGTTCAAAGACAACCTGGGAACAGCATTGCTTGGAGGGTATGTCTGCATTTGAAAAAGCATCATCATTTTTATGGCCTCACTCATTCTTTGTACTCCAGACTGGGTGACGTGGCAGAGGCTAATGTAGGCACATTGTCACTGCATCTACCAGGCTAAAATAAGATTTGTTATGTTAGAAATGTACACTAAAAATGACCCTGATTTACCTTGAGCTGCACAGTGGAGATAGTCTTAAACATTTTGGATTAGTAAAATTTTTGAATTATTATGTTTCAGTCATCTTAGTTTAATCTCCACTGCAGGTCATATTCTCTGGTAACATGTTTTAACTTATAAAAGAGGAAGCTACTGTCATTCTGTGCAGTTGCCTGGCATGTTTGGAATGTTTTTTACAACATGTTGCCGTATGGCACGATGGACCTCACTTGTAAAAAATTGATTTAACTTTAGGCATAGAAATATTTGCCTACATTTTGCTACATAAATATGTAGCAGAATTTTAACAGAATTAAAATCGGGATGCAGTTTATTTAAAATAACTGACTTACAAGTCAATCTTTAAATACATGCCGTATTTGACTGTGGAGAAAAACTCTTAGATTATCATAAAGTTACCACCTTTATGTCCTCTCCAAAGTAGCTGCAACAAGATAGTTTCTAAACATTTTAATGGCTTTTTAATAAGTTCTTTTATAAGTTATGACCTTTTTATTTCAACATAGAAGACTTGCGTTACAAGTTGCATATGACAAATTACATATGCTGTTTCATCACAAAACCCTTTAAAGTGAATCTCAGATTTATTAAGCTGTCAGTTGACATTATGTTTTTGATTTCTTTTCTGCTCTTGGTGTAAAAATATGTAAAAAGAGATAAAACTTTCTCCACTGAGGTGAGAGTTTTACTTTGACTCTCCAAACATTAAATAAAATGCATTTGTACAATCACAATGTCAACAGTTTGTACTCACAGAAAAAAAAAGTTATTGCACTGGAGTGAATGGCTTCTTATAGATGGTTTAGCTGCCATGAGGAACCCTACAGCACCTCACTGAGCTCAGAAGTACAAACTGGCAAACAAGAGAAGTCAACTGTCTGCAGGCTGACCGGCTCTATTGACATCGTGGTGACGGCACCGGAGTATAGAGCCAGACAGAGACCGAAAAACACATTTACTTCCACAGATCATAATTCTGTCTGTTCTTATTCGTTTTGACTGTTTATAAATGCCCTAAGCAGAGTTGTATCATTGATTTTGTTGTACTGCTTACTGTGCAATGACAATTAAGTGACCTTTACTTTACAGTAGATTGACAGGAAAGTGGGTAATGAGAGAGAGAGAAGACATGCAGCAAAGGTCAATGGGCCAGGACTCGAACCCGTGACAAGGACTGAGGCCTCCATACAGGGGTCTACCCACTGCGCCACCATCGCATCCCTAATCTGATATAATTGAGGTCTTCTTATGAAATTTTGCTCAATATGTACATTTTAAGTGTGCAATTGAATGACAATAAACTCTCACCCCAAGGCCATTCAGTTTTCTTAAGATGGAGTCTCTGAGATTTCTTAAAAATTGAATCAGTATTTTCAGCAAAGATAAGATGACCATCCAGAAACAAGCTTTGATATTTTAAATTTGCCACAGTTTCAGCTGGTGAAACTGGCTCCACTTTAAAATCATAAGGGTGGATGCCTTTAACATGTTTAGTTCTTTATCTGGGCTACATTAATGTCTAGCTAGCTCTGACAGCACCATGTCTGCAGGGTCTTTGTGTGAGAGAAACGGCTTCATCTATCAGCTTGAATTTCTTTTGTAATCCAACCAATGTCATATTATGTAAAAAAAATAAAATAAAAAATTCTCTCTTATTCTGCCAGAACTTGACTGGCTGATGCTATGGGCTTCAAAATATTAGAATTTCTCTGCTCTTTTAAATGACGGGATGCTGTTCTGCTCTTCAGAGGTGCACAGTGGGCGGACGAGGGGAGCAGCCTGGGGCCTGACCGCCATGCACGCGACATTGAGAGCCTGGACCGCTATGCTATGGAACGCTGGGAAGTGATCCTGCAGTTCATGGTGGGTTCACCTAGTGCTGTTAGTCAAGACCTGGCTCAGCTCTTGATTCAAGCCGGCCTCATGAGAAGGTACAGACAAATCCAGCTCACTTAATGCTTTACCACCATATAAAGAAAAATACCTGAGTTAATTGTAAATCAGATGGTAACCAATTTAATTTCCCAATTACTGTGAAATTTATGTAGACTTTTTGTAATTGCCATATTGCCTGTTCAGGTTTCACTGAACAGGACGATGATGTCAATATGATAAAATTGCATTTACTATATTTGCTTTGCAGTGATAAGAAAGTGATAAGAAAACAGGCAAAAGTAGCAGAAGGGGCCGTCTGTTACCACAAACAGGCCAGAATACTGAAAGTATTGAAAGCCTGGATGTCACTTCAACATATAAAGAAACTAGTAGAAGAGATTTGAGTTTATTTTAAAATCACTGCCAGGACTTCCAGCGAATGCTGAAGATCAGTGGCCGTTAAGTTTTACATATTTTATCTCCACTGCGCTAATGGACATTTAACTGGATTGAAAATCTATGCATAAGTCAGAAACAAAAATTACTTACTCATAATACAAACCATCAATAATTGAAACGGTAGTGTTTAAAACAGCTTTTCTGGTGTAATCTTCATAACAGAAAATATCAACAGCCATCAGTCAAATCTTCAAAAAACATCTCTGTAACGTTAATGAGTTTGGTGTATTTTAACAAAGTCATTGGCTGAATGAATCCCATGAAGAATGTAAGTGTGTGGTTGTTTTAGTTGTAGACTTCAAGTTCAAATTATTTCATTAACTAAAAGGTTCATTGCTACAGTGGGAAAGGTTAATATGAAGTTGTAGTTGGCCATCCATATGCTCACTTGTTCTAGAATAAGCTCTCAACATTTAGTTTAGTGACTCAAATAGATACTCTGTTCAATAAATTACTGTCTGAGCGGACGCTAACACAAGATTGTCAACTGGAAAGACCTTTCATGCAGAATGGTCATGTTAAAGGTCAAGACGAAGAACTGTTTCTCATCTTGCTCTCTCATTTTCTTTCAATATAAGTGAGGCAGGGGAAGCACCGTACATCACTTCCGCTGGTTTTCAGTTCCTCCTTCTGGACACAGCCTCTCAGCTTTGGTACTTCACTTTGCAGTACCTCAAAACTGCTCAGGTAACACTAAACTTGGAGCTGGATAATAGAAGTGTTGAATGTTTAGTATTCAGGTTATAGTTATAGTCATGTTGTTGTACTCTATTCTGAGGGATTTCTAACCATAAACATTGCAAAGTAAAGTTCCAAATGTATTTTTATTGTACTCCATTACTGCCTTGTTTACTCTCATCCAAGTTCAAATCCATAAGATGGAAAACGCAACATGCTCTATCCTGTAATGAAAATCTGAAGAAATAAAAAAAAAAAATTGGTAGAGTTGGCCAAGTCCTTCAACCTTTTTAGTTTTACTGCGACAAACAATTTGGATAATTCTCTTTTTCTCTTGTATATGTACATACATTTTTGCCGTTTTCTTGTTTTTGTCTTGCAGTCTAGAGGGATGGACCTTGTGGAGATCTTATCCTTCTTGTTCCAGCTCAGTTTTTCTACTTTGGGGAGAGTGAGTGGAAACGTTTTGCTTGGATTCTCATATTTAGTGTCTTTTTATCAAAGCAACTGTTTGTTGGCCCGTAGTACCACAGGTTCTCCTTAAGCCCTAGTAGTTGCGGCTTTAGAGGCATCAGTCAAACTCACCGTCCTGCTGGAACTGACACATTCTGATCTGCCTCCTTGTGGCCTGGTATTTCCAGACTGATTTTTGTCTTTCTTGTTATTCACCATGTACTGCCGGTGCTTCAGGATTACTCAGTGGAGGGGATGAGTGAGTCATTGCTAACTTTCCTGCAGCACCTTCGGGAGTTTGGACTGGTGTTTCAGAGGAAGGTGAGACCTCTTAATTCACCAGCTCTTTATTTTTTTCCCCAGTTTAATCCATTGATGCAAAAAGGAGAATGAAAATATCAGATGAGGTGTCATCGTTTTAATTAACTACATAATTATGATATTTACAAGTCATTTATTGTCATGAATGTAATGATCATTTTCTACATTCACAAAGAGGAGTTGGTAGTGTTTGCTTAAATAGTTTTCAGGTGACGTGAAAGAAAAGAAATAAGTGTAATCTGTCTGTAGTAGTGTAAAAAATATTTTTAGAATATAATTCCTCCACTATGTATATTCAGAGGAAGTCCCGGCGGTACTATCCCACCAGACTGGCAATTACTTTGGCTGCTGGAGTAACTACCAGCTCTGCCTCTACCTCCTCCACCAACATTGCTTCCATTCCTGGAACTAAAGATGGTGGCTTCATTGTTGTGGAAACCAATTATCGTCTCTACGCCTACACAGGTATGACTGAACAAAATTTGTATAGGATGGTTGGTTAAAAAAGGCCACCTCATTCCAGAATGCGTTTGTTTCTTCTTTTGTTTTATAGTGTACTGGCATATGTAGCAATCAATTCAGTTTATTTATAAAGAACCAATTCATAACATCATCTCATGCCACTTTACAAACAATCCTTTAAATTCAACATTACATATATTCAAACTGATTATAAGCAGTCACACAATCTGAAGTGAATAAAGTTATGGACTTTCTGTTGAGTTCATAACACCATGTTCCATGTCAAGACTCCATGCCATAGAAATCCAATTCATTCACCCAACACTTTTGCCACAGCTGTTCTTTTTAGCCGAATACATTTTTATTAAAGAAAATGTTTTTTTACTTCTCAACTGAACATATTGAAGATGTCACACCACTAATATGGAAGCAATAGGTCCAGACCTTTAGTAACACAGCTGCTTTTTTTCAAGTGATAAAACTTCATTCATCCCTACGGAATATATTCTCGCTTGCTTTTGTTTTTCAGATTCAGAACTTCAAATTGCTCTGGTGGCTCTTTTCAGTGAAATGTTGTATCGCTTTCCCAACGTGGTGGTCGCTCAGCTTACAAGAGAATCCGTTCAGCAGGCCATCGCTAATGGAATTACCGCTCAGCAGGTGTGTGGACTGTCAGGCAGACCTGCACAGTAATGACTCAGGGAAGGGAAATTAAACAGAAGAGATGCAGAACCAAACCAAAAGCCCTTCAGTTCTCCATATTCTCCCCTTTTTTACTTATTACTTGCCAGTTGTTCTCGAGGTAATTTTATTTATATAGCACATTTTCAGAAACAAGGCAGTTCATAATCCTTTTTCTATTGGCATAATTTGGTAATGCACCCACTAATAGATTGAATTCTATTCCATTTTTAATGTACTAATAAACTAAATAAACAGGAAATAAAATTTATTGTTGCATATGAATTATACACTTAATAATGGTTTTAAATTTTTTTTTTTAAAAATGATGCATTTAGAAATTTCCTACATATTATCAGGTTATCACTTATGTTTCTATAAGAAAATAGATAGTCACAAAACACTGATGACTTTTAATTAGTAGATAATTTAAGATGATCATAATCCAAAAGAAATAGAGGCTGTACTAAACAAAAAGTACCTATAATGTATAGGTTTCTTAACCATCCTGCCCAATGTGTGGCTCTGTGTCTGCACTGATAAAGTTTATATATGTGTTCCTCAGTTAGGCAGTACGTTAGTCGACCGATGGTTCAGCCTGTGGAGGAGCTTTTGCGCTTGTAGTCACGCAGCAACATGGTTTTTTTATTTATTCTTATTTTTATTATTATTACTATTATTATTATTATTATTGCGGTGACACGATGCATCAAACTGTGACATATCAAATGCTTGCTGTGCAGAGATCAGAAAAACTCGTCCCATAGAGCTCAGCCAACCAAAACGGTCTCTTTGGCGTTTATTAAAAATTCAATGGGCACAAAATGGAAAGCTACTAAAGCCACATAAATTAAATCTAAATCAAATTTAGCAGCATTGGTATCTGTAATAAACAAATGTTAAATTTCTATACCTGTGTTAAAATGTTACCATTTATGGGGCCCCTGAAGGCCTGGGGGCCTTAAGCACCTGCTGACTCAAGTTGGATTTAACAGAAATGCAAATAATTTATATTTTTTTAATAGTACTTTTTTGATTGGCTGTTTTTAAGACTACAGTTGTGGTTTTAAATAGTATTTCACTGGTGATGTTATCTGGTAATATTTTACATTTCTTGTTTACTTAACATCTTTTAATACAAAAACACATTGGGCTGCCAGTGGACTGCCTCGGACCCCAACTACCGGGCTTAACAAGTTTTCTTGCAGAGAAACCCTGCTTAGAAAATTGTGATTTCTTTCATATCTATTTTTAATAAATTCGCAAAATATCTGAATATTTTTCCACATTAGAGGGGCATTTTTCTATTTTTCAAAATTGCATTTGTGCATATTATGAAATATGTGATTAAATATTTTTAGTTTTAATAAAAAATATATGTATAATTTATATACCAGAAAAAAACATGCAGCTGCACATGACATCTTTTGTACCATGTGTTGTACTTTGTGTTTTATTAGATCATCCACTTTCTAAGGACCAGAGCTCACCCTGTCCTGCTCACACAGGTATTGTTGGCTCACTTTTCAAGAAAGAAATGATGTCCTGCTGACATTTTAAGGCACCACACAGGCCCTTTATTTTGCATGCATATGTTTCAGACCCCAGTGCTGCCTCCAACTATAACAGACCAGATCAGACTGTGGGAGCTTGAGAGAGATCGGCTGCAATTCACAGAGGGTGAGTGTGAGACCTGTCTGAGCCCAGGGAACTGTTAGACAAAATGGAACTATTCTTTACTGTTCCACAGTTTGGAAAATTCAGTGGAACAGCAGAAAAGTGACAGATAATCAAAGCATGTAGAGTCACACAAAGATAAAAAGATTTTTTTTAAGTTAACATACTGTATAGCCAGGACAAAATTGTAATCGTGATTCTGCCCTGTTGGGCTCTAGGGCTGGGCCACATTATGTCATTCACAATGATACTGGTATCAAAAACCTGCTAGTAAAGATGTAGTTGTAAAGATGAAGGCAAATAGGGCTATACCGCCATAAAAACAAAGAAGAAATTGGATTACAGTCTGGACTGAACTGAACCAATTCTATTGCAGATAGAATTAGCTAATTTTATCTAATTCTAGAATTAGCTAGTTATCATAGTAATATAGTAGACGTAGTAGTGTGATGGCAGCTGCAGCTCCCATACCGCTGTTACCTGGTTGCACGGAGTTCCAAGTACACCTCGCTGCAGCAAACGGTAAGGGGCGGGGCTAGAGCACATGGCTGACCAATACCATATTTGGAAATGGGACCGTTGCACTCTGGTCTTGTGTGAAATTCTGTTCCTCTCCTGGGACCTTGGAGTATGCCAACTAGAGGTTGTGTACAAGACAATTGTTGAGCGTTTTCTAACTTTTCAACTCCCCACTTGGTATGGTCACATGAGCTGCAGAATAAAAGACAAGCTTTTAAGAATACTTTCAAGGCAGGTAAAATAAATCTACCCTTGACATTATGTTTTTAATGGGGAAACTTGTAACTATCAGAGTAACTATTTATCCAACTGTATGCTGACTCCTCTTCTAAGTTCTTGTAAGAGAACAAGGGATGGTATTGAGCTCATAACCTGGACACAACTAGCTCAGAATGTTTTTTTTCTCTTTCAGGAGTGCTCTACAATCAGTTCCTGTCCCAAGCAGACTTTGAGGTGCTGCGAGACAGAGCTCAGGTTGGAACGTACTTTCTGACAAATAATGCCACCCTTTTTCAGCTTGAAAAATATTCAGCAGCTGACAAGTATTCCTCTGGGTATTTAGTCAACTGTCACATATGGGGGAATCTTTCTGCCATAATTCGAGAGCACACGTTTTCAGTCTGAAAGCAGGATTACATGTCTTTCTTTTCAAAACTTTTAATACTTTGCTTACATTTTCATTTCAGGAAATGAAAATGTAAGCTTAAATTATATTTATCCAGATAAATTTTAAATGATATTTATCTAGATATTTATATTTACATAAATATAAATATATATATTTAGATAGATGTTGTAACCTGGATGATCAGAAGGCTGTTAGCGATCAGTAGCTAACAGTAGCACACTGCTGGCAGATGTTTAGTGTCCTACGGAGCAGAAAGCTGAGATTGTTGTTTCTCTCTTCTCCAGTGGGTGGCGCAGGTTGCTACAATTATTAGTAGCGACACACGCACACCTGCTAGAATTAAACAAACTCACCCAGTGCAACACTTTCATTCTATTGGTTGATAGGTTCCCAGTTGACGGTGCATTTTTGTTCCAAAAGCAAGCAGAAAATGTTTCGCAAGCAAGCAGAGAGTTTTGCAAGAGTATGAGAAGTTTTGAGTACATTACAAGTTTTGAGAAAAAAGACATGAAATCCTGCTTTCAAAATGAAAATGTAAGCAATAGTATTAAAAGTTTTGAGAACAAAAGACATGTAATCCTGCTTTCAGACTGAAAATGTGTACTCTCAAATAATGGCAGAAAAATTCCCCCATAGTCACAGACCAACATACTGTTTGTAATGAGTTATTCCAATCTCAAAACTTAGCTGAAACTACACAGAAATGATTTGAGACAGCAAGGTATATATTCTGTAATGTCCCAGTCAAAGCACAGACCTGAATGCAATAGAAAAAATGGCTGTCAGTTTCATTATATTGAAAACTAAATGAAATTAGTTTTCATTTTGACATTAAGGGTTTTTTGTAAATTTTTCATAAAACCATTTCATAATCAATTTGATTGAATGTGATTGATTTGTAACATCCTGGTTTTCTGCTGTTCTGATGCTGTTTAATCAAGCTGTCATTGTGCAGGGTTTGGGCTGTCTGGTGTGGCAGGATGTGGCTCACAGGGTGATGGTGGTGACATCCCAAGGACACAGCGAGGTCAAGAGGTTCTGGAAACGACAGAGGTCTCACATATAGCCAGAGGAAGCTGCTCATCGAGCAGTGACCCCGCATATGTTTACTACTGTCAGTTTGGAATCTTGTACATTCTCTCACGTTTTTTTTATTAAATAAATTAATCATATTTGTTGATTTATTTTTGTGGATTTCTGTTGTAGGAATTTTGCTCTATTATTAAATCGTGCCTCTATTTGATAAAGGAACTCTCTGGCCATTTCAAACTATATTACAAGCATGTTAAACAAAACCTGGCACTTGTGATGCAAAGCAAATTATTGTCATTAAACAGTTTTACAATTGTAAAATTGTAAAACTATATACAGTATTTTCCACACTATAAGGCGCATCTAAAAACCTTCAATTTTCTCAAAAGCCGAGAGTGCACCTTTTAATATGGTGCGCCTTATATATTTACCAATATTGAGCCACAACAGGTCTCGCAACTACAGTAAGCAGCCGCCGACTTCATTTTCCCCCGTAGAAGAAGAAGCGCGCGGTGCATGCTGGGTTTTGTGTAAAGACCCTAAAATGGCTCCTATTAAGAGACAAGCTTGCGACGCAGAGTTTAAGCTCAAGGCGATCAGTCACGCAGTAGAACATGGGAATAGAGCAGCAGCGAGAGAATTTAACATGAACGAATCAATGGTTCGGAAGTGGATATATATTGTGATTGCACTAACGTTTGATTTACCGTAACAGTATCAGACTGTTTTTTACGTGTTTATTGAATCGAGGAAAAGTTCCCCTCCACTATATGTTATACCTTGCTGTTGTTAAAGGATAAATTGTGTCAAGAAAATACCACGTCACTTACTTTACCTTGGGGAAAATAATAAAACATCTGTTTATTCATTTTGGGAATGAACGGAGTTTTCAGAACGCTGGTTTGTAATCTATTAATAAAGTTTGACTGAAATATCTGACTATTTTGTTGACATTCCTTTTAGCGCAGTTCCATCTAATGGATGCATAACGTAACCCCAGCTTCTACTGTAGCGTCTATTCTATGCGCCTTATAAGGCGGTGTACTTTGCATATGAAAAAAGTTTTAAAATAGGCCATTCATTGAAGGTGTGCCTAATAATGTGGTGCGCCTTATAGTGCGGGAAATACGGTAATTGTAAAGTTGTACAATTTTACAATTGTTAAACTGTTTAATGACAATTTATTTGCTTTTAATAGAGCAAATAATTTTGCACTATTATTAAATCGTGCCTCTATTTGATAAAGAAACTCTCTGGCCGTTTCAAAACTATATTGCAATCATGTTAAACAAAATCTGGCACTTGTGATGCAAAGCAAATTATTGTCATTAAACAGTTTTACAATTGACCTTACTAAGATTTAGATTAATCTAATCTTAGTCTGATTAGATTAAGATTTCACATTCTTAATCTAACCAAACTAAGAATGTGAAATATTCACAGTGTTATTTAAAAAATGAAGTTCACATGTATTACACACAGTGACGTGGCTGGAGTGGCACGGACACATCAACTGGACAATACCTCAGATTCTCTTTGGGGTTTGCTGGCCAACCAAACACAGGAACACCATGGTCACTGTGTGGGCCAGTATGAAAAAATCAAATTAGCATCTCCATCCAGCTTGTCAGCAGAGGGAAGCATGAAGTGCTCTGAAATGTCTTAGGACAGCTGCATTGACTTCAGAAATCCCAGTGGACCAAGACCACTAAATAAAATGTCACCCAGTCATCAGGAACTGTGGAGACTTTTGGACCACTGAGTAACATTCCAGTTAATTTCTACTTGGACTTTTTCAATTTGTAGTTGTGTTTAGTAATTTGAACTTCAGGACCACCGTAGGGATGCCCTCAACATAGAGCTAATGGAGCAATTCTATTGTGTTGATGAGAATTTTGGTTCTTCTCAGAGAGCTGACTCAGCTTCTTTAGGAGCCGAAGAAGTCTTTGGGCTTTTAATTTATCATCTGCAGCCTCATATTTTACTATAATTTGGCAAATATCAATGTTTTGCATGGTAAATCCTTTTGCATTCATTGTTCCCTATATGAGAAGTCTTATACGTTCTTAATTATATGTATTTGTTTTGTTACATAAGCACACATTCTTACTTTTTAAATCAAAATGTTAATTAACAAAGACAAATGAAAAAAACACCACAACCAAATCTATGGAACATGATGATATGACTATCATCAGCCTAACGGCATAATTGCCTAAAGACTTAGGCAATTATGCTGTTAGGCTGACAATATAGCATTAATTTTCAGTCAGGAGTTTCTTATCTTACAGGTGTAAATTCTATTTATGGTTTTTGTACACATTCCTCACTGCTGGGGGATGGACTCTATAAATAAATAAATAAATGTATGTATGTATGTATGTATGTATGTACGTTCGTACATATATATACGCATACATACATATATAGACATATGTATGTATGCGTGTATATATATATATATATATGAGAAACTGGACACTTGTGCAAGTGGTTTGCAGTTGGCTTCAAGGGTGGTTGAAGCCAACTGCAAACTGGAAGTACTTTCTGGGTACTGGTCTTTTCATTGTACCCTTGTGGAGCTCTGACAGTTGGCTCACCTCCCTCCTTGTTACCTTGATTTTAGCCTCTAACCGTCTTTTCCATGGTGGGTATTGGGTCTCATGGCTGCTCTTATAGCCAAGTATCTCAAGGATCACTGATGCTGAGTTGTAGATCAGCTCATTGGTTTCTGTTATGGTGTTGGTAGGGATCGTTCTCAATGCTGCATTCACATTCTCAATGAGGCTTTCTGATGGTACTTCACTCAGCCGTTGTAATTGGCACCGAGGAGGTCTGGTTGTCATTCGGGTCATGATTTTCTCTCTCAGGTCAGCAGCTGTCTCGTTCAGCTCGCTCCATCCATCCATCCATCCATCCATCCATCCATCCACATCCATCCATCCATCCATCCATCCATCCATCCATCCATCCATCCATCCATCCATCCATCCATCTTCTTCCGCTTATCCGAGGTCGGGTCGCGGGGGTAGCAGCTTCAGAAGGGAGGCCCAGACTTCCCTCTCCCCGGCCACTTCTTCCAGCTCTTCCGGGGGAATCCCAAGGCGTTCCCAGGCCAGCCGAGAGACATAGTCCCTCCAGAGTGTCCTGGGTCTTCCCCGGGGCCTCCTCCCGGTGGGACGTGCCCGGAACACCTCACCAGGGAGGCGTCCAGGAGGCATCCTGACCAGATGCCCGAGCCACCTCAACTGGCTCCTCTCGATGTGAAGGAGCAGCGGCTCTACTCTGAGTCCCTCCCGGATGACTGAGCTTCTCACCCTATCTCTAAGGGAGAGCCCAGCCACCCTACGGAGAAAACCCATTTCGGCCGCTTGTATCCGCGATCTCGTTCTTTCGGTCATGACCGAAAGCTCATGACCATAGATGAGGGTGGGAACGTAGATCGACCGGTAAATCGAGAGCTTCGCTTTTTGGCTCAGCTCTTTCTTCACCACGACGGACAGGTACAATGCCCGCTTAACGGCAGATGCTGCACCAATCTGCCTGTCGACCTCCCGCTCCCTTCTTCCCCCATTCGTGAACAAGATCCCGAGATACTTAAACTCCTCCACTTGGGGCAGGACACCCCCCCTGACCCGGAGAAGGCACTCTACCCTTTTCCGGCTCAAGACCATGGCCTCGGATTTGGAGGCACTGATCCCCATCCCGGCCGCTTCACACTCGGCTGCGAACCGCTCCAGCGAGAGCTGCAGATCACGATCTGATGAAGCCAAAAGGACCACATCGTCTGCAAAAAGCAGAGATGAGATCCTAAGGCCACCAAATCGGATCCCCTCAACACCTTGGCTGCGCCTAGAAATTCTGTCCATGAAAGTGATGAACAGAATTGGTGACAAAGGGCAGCCCTGGCGGAGTCCAACTCTCACCTGAAACGAGCCCGACTTACTGCCGGCAGACTCTGACACCGGTCATACAGGGACCTGACAGCCCATATCAAAGGGCCCGGTACCCCATACTCCCGGAGAACCCCCCACAGGGCTCCCCGAGGGACACGGTCGAACGCCTTCTCCAAGTCCACATGTAGACTGGTTGGGCGAACTCCCATGCACCCTCCAGGACCCTGCCGAGGGTGTAGAGCTGGTCCAGTGTTCTACGACCAGGACGAAAACCACACTGCTCTTCCTGAATCCGAGGTTCGACTATCCGATGGACCCTCCTCTCCAGGAACCCCGAATAGACCTTGCCAGGGAGGCTTAAGAGTGTGACCCCTCTATAATTGGAGCACACCCTCCAGTCCCCATTTTTGAACAGGGGGACCACCACCCCAGTCTGCCAATCCAGGGGAACTGCCCCCTATGTCCATGCGATATTGCAGCGTCGCGTCAACCAACACAACCCTACAACATCCAGAGCCTTAAGGAACTCCGGGCGAATCTCATCCACCCCCGGGGCCTTGCCACCGTGGAGCTTTTTAACCACCTTGGCAACCTCGTCCCCAGAGATTGGAGAGCCCAACCCAGAGTCCCCAGGCTCCGCTTCCTCAATGGAAGGCATGTTGGTGGGATTGAGGAGGTCTTTGAAGTACTCTGCCCACCGGCCCACAACGTCCCGAGTAGAGGTCAGCAGCACACCATCCCTACTATAAACAGTGTTGGTGCTGCACCGCTTCCCCCCCGAGACGCCGGATGGTGGACCAGAATTGCCTCGAAGCCGTACGGAAGTCTTTCTCCATGGCCTCTCCAGACTCCTCCCACGTCCGAGTTTTTGCCTCAGCAACCACCCGAGCCGCATTCCGCTTCGCCCGCCAGTACCCATCGGCTGCTTCCGGAGTCCCACAGGCCAAAAAGGCCCGATAGGACTCCTTCTTCCCTCACCGAAGGTGTCCACCAACGGGTTCGAGGGTTGCCGCCGCAACAGGCACCGACAACCTTGCGGCCACAGCTCCGATCGGCCGTCTCGACAATGGAGGCACGGAACATGGTCCACTCAGACTCCATGTCCCCCACCTCCCCCGGGACGTGTTCGAAGTTTTGCCGGAGATGGGAGTTCAGCTCTGATTCGCTCAATGGGGCCGTGTATCCCCTGACTGGGTGGGGACTTGTAGTTAAGTCCCCACAGTTCTGACATCCAGGTTCCTCCTTTTTGCCGTAGCATTTGTGTTGTATCTCGTCAATCTCAAGTTGTGATAGCAGTTGCCGTTTGCGGATGTTGGAACACTGAGCTGCTAGTTGTTTAGTGCTTAGTGCTTGACTGGGGATGTCGAAGTAACCATTCCTTCACCAGTCTTTGCATGTAAACTCTCTGATTAGGGTAGTGGCATTCCAACAGATCCACATTTTCATCTCTCGCCCATTTCCGTCTTGTTCCAGTAGGCCATTTGTCATCAAGGTGCTCTGGTTCCCCAACACCTGACGCAGACCTTGTTTGGCCGGGCGTCTGAGCTGGCATGTTATGCATTTTAGTATCTCTCATGGTATAAGGTAGGCAGTAGCTTGAAGGGTCTTGCCTAAGGACCCAGACTGGATTCGAACCCCGCCCTCTCGGGTTATATATTGATGCCTTATCTATTGAGCTATCCAGTTAGCTAAAAAAACAGGTATGAAAAACTGGACAGCACCAGGGCCTGACATGATCCATGCCTACTGGCTAAAGAAACTCACTGCCCTCCATGAGCGACTGGCAGGCCAAATGAACCAGCTGCTACAAAGTGGGACTCACCCTGAATGGTTAACTGAAGGGCGGACAATCCTAATCCAGAAGGATCCATCAAAGGGTCCAGTCCCACCCAACTACCGACCAATAACCTGCCTCTCCACAACATGGAAGCTCATGTCAGGCATCATAGCGGCCAAGATAAGCAAACACATGGATAAACACATGAGCACGGCACAGAAAGGTATCGGTGTAAATAGCAGAGGAGCCAAACACCAACTCCTCGTAGACCGCACAGTTGCCTGAGACTGCAAAACCCGACACACCAACCTGTGCATGGCTTGGATTGATTACAAGAAAGCCTATGACTCAATGCCCCATACTTGGATCATTGAATGCTTAGAGATGTATAACATCAACAGGACTCTGAGAGCCTTCATTGCAAACTCGATGAGGCTGTGGAAAACCACCCTTGAAGCCAACTGCAAACCACTTGCACAAGTGTCCATCAAATGTGGCATATACCAAGGAGATGCTCTGTCCCCGCTACTGTCCTGCATAGGCCTGAACCCCCTCAGCCAAATTATCAACAAGACTGGCTACAGATACCGACTCAAAAATGGGGCCAACATCAGTCACCTCCTCTACATGGATGACATCAAGCTGTATGCCAAGAGTGAGTGAGACATCGACTCACTGATCCACACCACCAGGATCTACAACACGGACATTGGGATGTCATTCGGACTAGAGAAGTGTGGTCAGCTGATCACAAAGAGGGGGAAGGTCATCCGCACGAAGGGGTCTCACTCCCAGAAGGAACAATAGCAGACATAGAGGACAGTTACAAGTACCTAGGTATACCACAAGCAAATGGCAACCTCGATGAGGTCACAAGGAAAGGAGCCACAGCTAAATACCTCCAACGAATAAGGCAAGTCCTGAGAAGCCAGCTCAATGGCAAGAACAAAATCCGTGCGATAAACAGCTATGCCCTGCCAGTAATCAGGTACCCTGCTGGAATAATTAGCTGGCCAAAGGAGGAGATAAAAGCCATGGATATTAAGACTAGAAAACTACTAACAATGCATGGAGGGTTCCATCCCAAATCCAGCACCCTGAGACTGTACACGAGCCGCGAGGAAGGAGTCAGAGGACTAGTGAGTGTGAGAACCACAGTCCAGGACGAAACAACTAAGATCCATAAATACATCAGGGACAAAGCCTCAACAGACAATGTGCTCAGTGAATGTCTCAGACAACAGGGAACGGAGGTTGAGGTGCCAGAGATACCATCATGGGAGGACAAGCCCCTACATGGGATGTACCACCAGCAAATAACCCAAGTGGCTGATATCAGTAAATCCTACCAATGGCTGGAAAAAGCTGGACTCAAGGACAGGACAGAGGCCCTCATCCTGGCCGCCCAGGAACAGGCCCTAAACACCAGAGCAATAGAGGCCCAGATATACCACACCAGACAAGACCCAAGGTGTAGGTTGTGCAAGGAGGCCCCTGAGACAGTCCAGCACATAACAGCAGGGTGCAAGATACTGGCAGGGAAAGCGTACATGGAACGACATAACCAAGTTGCAGGCATAGTGTACAGAAACATCTGTGCAGAATATGGACTGGAAACCCCGAGATCAAAGTGGGAAACACCCCCAAAGGTGGCGGACAACGCCAGAGCTAAGATCCTGTGGTACTTCCAGATCCAGACAGACAAAATGGTAATGGCGAACCAACCAGACATTGTCGTAGTGGATAAACAACAGAGGAAAGCCGTTGTGGTAGATGTAGCAATACCAAGCAACTGCAACATCAGGAAAAAGGAGCACGAGAAACTAGAGAAATACCAGGGCCTCAGGGAGGAACTGGAGAGGGCCTGGAAGGTGAAGACCACAGTGGTGCCTGTGGTCATTGGGGCCCTCGGGGCAGTCACCCCCAAACTGGACCAATGGCTACAACAGATCCCAGGAACAACATCAGACATCTCCGTCCAAAAATGTGCAGTCCTTGGCACAGCTAAGATACTGCGCAGAACCCTCAAGCTCCCAGGCCTCTGGTAGAGGACCCGAGCTCAGAGGATAAGAACCTCTGAGGTGGGTGAGAAGGGAATTTATATATATATATATATATATGTATGTACTGTATATATCTATATCTATGTATGTATGCATGTTTATATATATATATATATATATATATATATATATATATATATATATATATATATATATATACTGTATATGCACGTACGTGTATATACACATACATACATATATGTATATATATATGCATACATACATACATATATAGACATATATATGTCTATATATGTGTGTACTGTATATATCTATATGTATGTATGTATGTATGCATGTTTGTATGTATATATATATATAGCCTGCCCCCCAGATATAGTGTTCTTTTAAAGAACTGTTGGAAAAAGAAATTCAGGATTCAGGAGAGTCATCATTTAGCGTTTCATCTGTGTTTGGAGGTTTCCCTCTAGCTGTGTCAAAGGCCGCCTTAACTTGAAGATATGTATTTAAAACGGATCTGTAGAGCCTACTGAAAACTAATTTGACCCAGCTGCTCAAAACACTAAGTGTGCACAGAGCAGCATATACTTTTGCTCGAAATGAACTGACACAGGTGGAAATATTTGTTTTGGTTGTGTCAAAGGCAATCCTGGTTCTTGTTGAGGTCTGATTTAAAAAATATGCAAGATATCTCCCAATTGACTGAAATACTTCAGCAACAAATGTGAAGGAGACATCGAAACCATCCTGGCAACCTTGAACTATTGCCAGACTGAAGTCAAAACTTAGCTCAAGGACTCTGTCAAGTAAACGAACTCGTTCATCTTGTAGCCTAAAGAACATCAATTCAGTTCTGTCTCTGACTGCTTGGGAAATTTCCATGATGTTTGTTAGGGCAATGTTAGTATAAGCAATGAGTCCTGTTCTGACAGCATCTATTCTATCTCTGACTCTGCTTAAGAACTGTACCACTCTGTTTTGAATGCTTGAATATCTTTCTTCTATGTCATTGAAAACGATCCTTAAATAAGAAATGAATGATGTAGCGATCTCAGAACCAAGGTGACAGATTCTCTCAACTACAAAAGAAAAATATTCTTTTATTGCAGCAGAGACGGTCCATTCAAGCAACTCATTTCTGATTCTCATTTGAGATGTGTTTAAAAAACTTGCAAATCTGATCCTTGTTGTTTGAAATGTGGCCACAATAATGTTTCTTGCTCGGTTTAAAAATTGTGACATTTCTTTGCAAGTTTTGCCAAAAATACTTTCAATGTATTTGAAAATCTTCCATGGCCATTTCAAGTTCTGAGCAGGAGGTTCTGGTTCAGTTTGATCCCTGGACATTTGCTGGTCATCATCATCATTTTGAGACTCATCTAGACAAACAGCAGCACACATAAAGTTAGAAGAAAGGTTGGACACCAGATACTCTTGTTTCACATTTTCCTTTTGTATAACTGTGAGTCTGTCAGTTTGCTCATCCCTGTGGTTTGTGGTCTTTGCTGTAGTTTGTTGGTCCTTCTGTTTTCCTGATTTTTTATTTACTTCACAAGAAGAGGAATTAATCACCACAACATCATCTGTTGATGAACTTCTTCCATCCCTTGGTTTGACACTAGTACCCATTATTTTTTTATTCCCACTATCTATTTCTTTGTAAGTTTGAGAAGTGATAGGGCATCTAGCAGCCTGGTTTGGACATGTCCTGGTTCCTTGTTGAGAAAGGAACTCTGCAGAGTTCACAACCAATAACAGTGGACATGCCTGCTTCTGTCTGAATCGAAACCGGTTCCAGCTTGGATTCATGAAATCTGCCAAGGAGACTGGAGGCAAATTGATCTCAAAAGCATTAAGTTCAGTTTGTGTCAAAGGTGATCTAGTTTCAGATCCTATATGTCCTCTATTCTGATTCTCTATGTCAGTCATTGGCCCTCCTGGGGCAAATCTTCTGGTTTTCTCCACTAAGCCCATCCTGGTTATTGTGGAGCAGTTATCCTGCTGCGTGTTAGGACAGAAAGAGGTCAAGCTTCCAATTTTCTGCTGAACCCCATAATTCCTTAAGGCACTGAAGTCAGTGTTGAGTCTTAGATTGAACTCAGTGGCATTGTAAAATCCCAGTCCAGCTCCAATGAGGTTTATAGCTCCAGATATGTAACTCATTTTGTCAGATCTTTGGCTTAAATTCACCTCAGGAATTCTTTCTGGGGCAGAGAAAATTATCTTAAATATTCCAAAGTAAATGTACCCAAGTTGCTCACTTGGTGAAGAAGTCGATGCAAATGTTGCCAACTGCAATAACAAATTAGAATTGACATCACAATGTAAAGCCGCTCACGTATCTAGCCACGTCACAGCCTATTTTGAGCTGACATTAGCAACGTCATCAATATCGTGAGTTGGAGCGGACTGCCCATTAGAGCGAATCGAACAGGTGGTTAAACGGAGCTACGGAAGCTGAACGTGAGCTAACCTAGCGACATTCCTGCGAAATTCTGTTCCCGTGTGTCGGGAGCGCGCACTGGAGCCAGAGAGGAGGATCATCTCTTCTTGTTTACAAAATTGAAAAATAATTAAATAAGCGAGGTCTTTTTACGCTGTTTTGTGTTATTTTAAACGCAAAGTGAATCGGTCTTTTTCCAACTTTTGTCACTTACGACTGACACAGATAAAAATCAGTCACCAAAACACAGTTTTTCAACACGTAGTGTGTATTTATAATTTTTCATTGCTGATATAAGAGGATGGCTGAAAGCATGGCACAAAAATTAAGACTTCCTGAAAAGACGAGAGCGTGGACTTTCTGGTAAATCCCATTATAATGTAAAATATGACAGATTACTGTAGTAAGGAAATTTCTAGTATACTACAGGCTATCACACATAACAATATTTGAGAATTTGGCAACAGTTGCTCTTTATTCCCAAACGTTATGGGGGGAGGAGAGTAGAGAATGGATATTTCAGCTGCCTGAAATAATCTGTTCCCCCTCCATAACATGGGAACAAATTAATTCAGCAACAAGTCTTTAACTGTGTTCATTCCTTTCATCATCAACAATAAATCAAGTAAGTTCGAAAACATTTGCTCTGTATATGCCAGAGTTATGGGGGAAGGAGGAGAGAAAATGGATATTTCAGCTGCCTGAAATAAACCATTCCCCCTCCATAACATGGGAACAAATTAATTCACCAACAAGTCTTTAACTGTGTTTATTACTCTTGACAACAATAATTAAAACTTCTGACCTGCCAATTTATATACACATATATATATATATATATATATATATATATATATATATATCAAATTCCCTTCTCACCCACCGCGGGTGGTTCTTATCCTCTGAGCTCGGGTCCTCTACCAGAGGCCTGGGAGCTTGAGGGTTCTGCGCAGTATCTTAGCTGTGCCAAGGACTGCACATTTTTGGACTGAGATGTCTGATGTTGTTCCTGGGATCTGTTGTAGCCATTGGTCCAGTTTGGGGGTGACTGCCCCGAGGGCCCCAATGACCACAGGCACCACTGTATATATATAATAATTAATAATTTTTACTTTATTCATCCCAGCAGGGAAATTATTTCGCAGTTACAGCACACGACGGGAGCTATGTCTGCAGGCAACCAGCTGAGCCGACGCCATTTTTTTGATATATATATATATATATATATATATATATATATATTGGCAGGTCAGAAGTTTTAATTATTGTTGTCAAATGTTATCAAACACGTTTTGAAGGCAAAAAAACTCAGAAATATACAGAGCCAACCACGAGAATCATGACATTGTTTGTCTGTTGTATTACATGTTTTGACCAATCGAGTGCAGTGTTGTTTGCATAAGACAACTGATCACAGTGCTTTCAAAGTTAAATGTGTATTGTTATATGTCTATGTATTTTTAGCTGGTGTTTTGTTAACTGCATTTTTCTTCTGACAGCTTAGTGGTTTCATTGGGAAAAGAGCAGCCTCTGCAGTCTTCCCAGAAATCCTTCTGTTTTAAAAAAGCACAAAAACCTCATCCTGACTGGTTGATCAAGCGATAAACAGGTGAGAACAAGACTACTACTGCAAAGTCTAATCATCAGAGTTTGTAATCTTAAAAAAAAAATTTATTCAAGTGCTTTGCACCACAAACACCATAATATATATCAAGATTTAGTCAACAGAAAAACACACCAACTTACAAAAATAAGAGAAAAAAGAATAAATACTTAAATAAATAAAATAATTATAATAATAAATAAATATGTCTACACATTATTGCCAGGCTGTAGTGAAACAATTAGTTAGCAGCAAAAACACACAACATAAGTGATACAAAAATGGCATATCTTAATAAATAGTTCTGTAGCCTGGATGTCTGAACATATCAGTCATTATTTTTCTAATAGGCCTTTTTGTCACTCACTGGTTGATCTGTACATGTAAAACTTACAAAACAAAAGTTTCTTTTGGTACTATGCAACAGGGTCAGTTCTACTCTACCACCACATGTATGTTCATGTCATAATTTACTGCCCTCTTTAAGCTCTCTTTACAAGGCAAAGACACCAAAATAAGTCTTCCCTGCATCTTCCTCAAGTTTCTCAAGCATCTTCTCTTCCATAACCGTCTTCAGTCTGTCCCCACTCTTTAAGTCGAATACTGCTCCCATATATACTGCAGTGAACCGGCTTCCAGCTGAGTCTGGATCCTTACTGGCTGTACCCTGGCACACGGTACGAACTGAATGCAAGAGGGTCCGATAGGAACTCTCATCATTAGAGCCAAATGATCTGGACCAGCGTTTCACTGTGTGACTCAGGTGGATCATGTGATTGGAAATAAGGTCATCAGCATTGCTGCTGCAGCTTACTCTGAACGACGCCTGGCTGTAAACAAAGTAGAGGCCATTATGAGGAATCAAAATCTCATTGTCTTTTAGTTCTAGACCTCCTTGAGAGTGTGCCTGGTTCACTTTGCTCATCCACTTCACTGACGTATTTATGGCGGGGTCGTGTTCTCCTGTTTAAAACACAGGCATGAAAATGAACATGAATATCAGGTAATTGCACTTATAATACCCTCCTGTAGACAGTGAAAAACTACCAAAGATAAATTTAATTATGGAGATAAAACCATAAAAAAATCCCTTTGTATCATTTATATAAATAAACAAACAGAATTATACATATTGTTTGCCTCTGGTTTTAATGTAGCTATAGACTGCACTTTGCAGTTTGTTCTTACCAGGCTGTGCCCCTGCCCTTGACCTAGATGGGCAGGAGCACACTGAGCAAAACACCGTACAACAAAATAACAACAACCCATATTAATCAAGAATCTAATATTTATTTGGATCATATTATGTCAATGTCATGTGGAGATAATCAAAGCAAATTTAGTCTATGTTTTCCCTGACTGGTATAATGTTGCTGACTGTGCTGGAGGATTGTGTTGATCTGAGACAGACCATAGGAGAGAAGGTTGCTGGTTATGAAGCATGTTATGAAACAAGTAATTTTACTGCTATTTTATTTAATAGACCTTAATACCTGACTGTTTAATCTTCATTGCAACTTTGCTACAGGCTGCTTTAAAGATCAAAAAAAGCTCAGAGGGGTTAACTCTACATAATTTTCTATGTAGGCATCTCTAAGAGATCTAGAATTGTAAGGTTGAGAGAAATTTCTGTTACAGTGTCTTCATTGGTCGACCTAAAAAAATTTTGTCAAAGGTCTATGTACAGTCTAGGGCCCCTATAAATGCTTGAATTGTAACACAGATCGTAGGTCTAAAACTTTAGCATTTGTTTATTGAGAATGACAATGCTATTAATTTTTATTTAATGGTTTTGGCAGAGAAAAAAAACATACATTTAGGAATTAATTAGGAAGTTTACTTTGTCTAACCCTAACCTATGTACAAAAAAATCGTATTGATAGATTGATTGATGTGTTACCATGGCTACAATCTGATGCTATCTTTAATCTTTATGTTTGAGCTCAGTTTGTTCACAAATACATCACAGTAAATAAGGTGGAGCTAGAACTGCTCCGCTGCGCTGTGCATCTCTCTACTGGATGCAAGGGACCTATGGAGATTTCATTCATAAGGCAGTAACTGGGACAGATCATCAGACGAAGCTTTTCTGTTTACTGACTGTTCAGTTTGTAATAAGTGCCACAGAGACTGTTTTGGTTGCCCAAGCTTCATGGATATATTTTTTATGATCTCTCAGCAGCAGTGCAAACTGCGAACCTGCCTGATAGTAACGTTAGATTAAAGTGAAGCAGAGAACTAAAAGGTGCGTCGGATTCGCGGTGATGGTCATGTTACTGTTTCTTTATATCAGGATATCTGATTCTGACCCACAGCAGTGAGACTGACTCAGGCTGCCTGGAGCGAACCGGGCATTTGGTCCAGCACTGGAGCAGAATGATAACATTAAAGTCAGAAGTTTTCTCTGCAGCTGAGCCATCTCTATGTTTAGGGGTGACGAGGATTTTGTCCTGCTATTGTGAGGACAATTATGAAAATAAAGGAAAACTTCAACATCAGACCTACGTTTTAATTTACAAACAAGTGTATGTTGAAAAATATATTCTTGCCCATAATCTGACAGAGGGCACAGTTCCCCTCCCTCATTCTGACCTGGTGTCATAACAACATGGAGGCAGAGGAACTGAGAATCCATTCAGTCATTATTAGACCAATGGCAGCCAGAGTAATTTGTTTAGCTAAATTGCTCTGTTTAGCTAAATACTATTGTCCAGATTAAAAATGTAATAAAAATAAATACATTATTGAAAAGAAAACAAAAAATAAAACAAAACAAAAACCCCCCCAAATAGCACTTAGGGCATCAAGGGTAAAAGCAGCATGGGATCAAGCCTCCTCCAGCCCCCCTGACCACCCCCCCCCCAGCCCCACCCCCCCACACACACACCTGTAGGTGCCTGGTCCTTACCTTCTAGATGAATGGCTGCTCTCCTGTTTGAAATTTGTCTTAAGGCGTGATGAAAAGCTGTAAAATCAAAGGAAAAAATGTCAACCCTCTTCTGGATGCAAAATAGCATTTTTCTGGGACATTATCCCTTTAAGGAACAAATCTCTACGTAACAAAATAATACATAAAAGTTCAGGTATATAATATTTACTTGTAAAACATAGATTAGACAATAGATGCTGTTGTTAACTTCAACTTCATAAAAGTTCAATGTGTTAAAGAATTAAGGAGAACTACCCACCAGAGCTTCCCTCGTCTGATCCTTCACTCTGTGTCAGAAGACAGAGAAAGAGACACTGTTAGCTTTGGTGGGATCAGATGATGTAGTAACTATTTGATGCAGGCCTCTGACCCTTTTTGAAGACAACACTCACCTTGACACGAGCATTAGAGAAGAGGAAAACAGCACCACCAGTAGCAAGGCAGAGAGTGAAAGCCATCAGGGCCAAGGTAAGTCTGGACACTTGAAATGTTTTGACTCTCGTGGATGTCTGAGTCTGATCACTTGTCCCTGTGCTGGCATCTGCATCCAGTAACACCTTGAATTCACTCTCCATTGTTCTGAGTAAGTTATTGCTTTCAGTCCAAGTCAAACTGTAAATGTATGCTAACAGGACTCCTCTTCTTCTACTTACCTGATATTGTGAGACTCTCTTTTAAAAGCTGTTGTTGGTGGAAACTCCAGTGATGTCACTCATCGTGAATAAGTGGAGAGCTGATAAGGAAGAGACCCAGAACCTGGGAGGCTCATGTGGACCAGAACACGCCTACACAAACCTCTGACTGAGTTATACCTAAACCACACACACAGACCTGTGTCGCAACCATTTTACACCACAAAACAGACACACACAATTAGCAGAATCTAACACTTACTCTTTCTCGAGCACACACACACACACGCACACACGCACACCGTCATCAACAGGTGTTTAAAAACATCACAAAAACTTCGTGTCTGCATAAATTCTATCACAGTAGTAAAAATGAACTCTTTCTGATGTTCTACTCAGAGAGAGAAATATGTCACTTCCCCAAAGTTTAAAATAGACAGACCTCAATGTAAAACTGTGACTCATCTAGAGCCTTCCTTTAATTCAGAGACCTGAAACACTCCTCCAGATAATACAACAACATTTTAGTTACCACTATTTATCATATGGATATTGAGAAAAAAAACCTCAGCATTTCAATTTGTATAATATGTACTGTATACAGTATACAAGTTGTGTGTGTGTATGTGTGAAGGGGGTTTCCCCCTTCACACATACACAGTGAACAAGTACTTTCTATAGTAGGAAATACTTTTATCTATTGTAGGAAATACTTTTATCTATTGTAGGAAGCACTTGTTCCCCGTGTGTGAAGGGGGAAACACCCTGAGAACGGTTGTATAGAAACTCAGTGAGGTCAGTGCTACATGAAGTCTCAGGTACTTGTGATCACAGAACAATTTAAGTTTAATTTGTGCTTAATGTTGTCGCTTGTATTCCATCTGAATCACATTGAAATGGCACGAAATAACTATAATATTATCAATCAAAATATTTTTCATAATTGACCAAAAAAGTTCTCAAATGTATCATGATTCTCCTCAGCATATTGAGGGATCAGAGCAGCTTTAAGAAAAGGGATATTACATTTGAAGTAACAGTTCATCTGTCCACCTGTGACTTTCAACAAAAGTGTAAAGTTGTGCTTCATTTTATGATTATTTATTTTTCTTTATTTACCATAAAGTACAAATATTTTGTGAGGTGAGCAATTTGATTTTAATGTGTAACAGGCAAACACTGAATAAAATTACTACATTGTGAAAGGTTAACTTAAGGGTACAGGCTAAAGTTTCTCAATTATGAGCAAAACTTAGTTCTTATCATTGGTCTGGTCAGCTGTGGAGTTTAAATATTTGACAGAAAACGTCATGAGTCTATCATAATCAGGTGAGTATGAATCTTTCATATTCACAGGAGTGAGTGTTTTGGAAGGTAGGACCAATCATTTTCTGCATTTATGGTCCAATGTCTGTGCTTTTTTAAATATATAAATCCATTTATGGAGACATTATAAGATAAAATGTTTAAATCAATCAATCAATAAAATTTTATTTATATAGACATTTCAGCAGCAAGGCATTTCAAAGTGCTTTACATCATATCAAACACAGAAGCACAATGTAACAGAATCAACAATCAAAACACAACATTAAGTCAGATTCCAGCAATAAATTTGTAATTGACTGCATTTCAAATACAATCCTATACAGGTGGGTTTTTAGTTGAGTTTGCATGCATAGAAGGTTTACCTGTTACACTCCTACTGTGTTATATGGAACAAAATACCTATTGCTATTTTTATTCCCACTCACGCTCACAATCACACAGTTTAAAACGATGTAGACAGCATTTTAATGCTGTCTGCATGAAGAATAAGAATTTGAAGAATAAGAATTTGTATTTTGCTGATCTTTTTATTATCACTGGCAATTGTCAAGACTTTGATCAATTTGATAATTGATAATTGATCATTTCATAATTGATAATTGATCAATTTGATCAATCACGAGGCCTGCCTCTGTCCTGACATATTTAACTTAATATGTCAAGATCTAAAGAAGAGACAGTTGTCACTCACAGGTTCTCTGGTCAGCTTCATGTCTACACGTCAAAGTCACCTTCAGTAAAACATGGAATACCAAACTGTTAACTGACAGGGACTGCATGGCTCTCAAAACAGAGTTAGAATAAAATAAATACATGGATAAAAGTAACAGACATTGGAAATAGTTCTAGTAAAACACATTACATCCATGACAACTGTCTGCAGAACGAATGCAAATCTTACTGACTACAGGGTGAACTGTTATTCTACAGCCATACTTCAGTCAGTATTTTAGACAATTTACTCTTAGTGGATATGATAATAAAATGGTGATTGTTACCAGAAAAGCTACAAAAGCATTGCTGTTAAAGGAAAAATAACATTTTACATGCAACAAAGATTCAGGTGACCATATTATTAAGCTTTCTATTAGTTCATGTGAAAAAAGAAACCAAGAATCAAATGACCTTTCAAAAGTCCCCATCAGAGAACAGAAATTTTACCAAATAACTCAGAACCGCAATAAAACAGCTGATGACTGCTTGCACAACTTTAAAAGTTTAGGCACAATGAGCTGTGCAAATATGATTGCACAATCCAGAGATTTACATCTGTCATTTTATAATGCAGGGCTCACAGCAGGAACAGTGATACACAGAAAGGTCATAAAAAAATATATCGGGAAGAAATTGGTCAGGACGGACAGATTTCTGATATGCACCAGTAGCTGTAACACTAAAAAGTCAAAAGAGAGTCCAAGAAACATGGTTTACAAAACGTGACCAGGCACATACATGGTAGACTGTTCTCAGTTCATAAGTAACACACACATATTATGTTCATGTTGTAACATAGGGTATCTAAAGTATTCAGATCCCTTTAAGTTTTCACTTTTTGTTTCACTGCAGCCATTTGCTAAAATCAAATAAGTTCATATTATTTCTCATGAATGTACACTCAGCATCCCATCTTGACAGAAAAAACAGAAATGTAAAAAGTTTTGAAAATGTATTTAAAAAGAAAAACTGAAATATCACATGGTCATGAATTTTTAGACCCTTTGCTGTGACACTTAAATTTAATTCGCATGCTGTCCATTTCTTCTGACCCTCCTTGAGATGGTTCTACCATAGCTGGAGTCCAATGAAGAAGCTGTGTTTAATTTAACTGATTGGACTTGATTAGGAAAGGCACACACCTGTCTATATATAAACTCAGCTCACAGGTCATGTCAGAGCAAGTAAGAATCATGAGGTGGAAGGCCAAGGAGCTCAGAGACAGAATTGTGGCAAGGCACAGATCAGGCCAAGGTTACAAAATAATTTCTGCAGCAGTCAAGGTTCATAAGATCACAGTGGCCTCCATAGTCCTTAAATGGAAGGAAGTTTGGGGCAACCAGAACTCATCCTAGACCTGGCCGCCCAGCAATCATGGGAGAAAAGCCCAAAGGTCACTGCAGCTGAGCTCCAGAGATGGAAATGGGAGAAAGTTTCACAAAGTCAACTATCACTGCAGCCCTCCACCAGTGGGGCTTTATGGCAGAGTGGCCCGACAGAACCTCTCCTCAGTGTAAGACATATGAAATCCTGCATAGTTTGCCAAAAAATACATAAAAGTTTCCCAGACTACGAGAAATAAAATTCTCTGGTCTGACGAGACGAAGATTGAATTTTTTGGTGCTAACTCTAAGTGGTATGTGTGGTTTTCTCCACGCATGTGGTTTTTATGTGTGGAGGAAATCACACATACCAGGCTCAGCACCTGTCCAATACAAACTCAGCAGTGAAACATGGTTGTGGCAGCATTATGCTTTCGGAATGTTTTTCAACTGCAGGGACAGGACGACTGGTTGCAGTTGAAGAAAAGATGAATGCGGCAAAGTACAGAGAGATCCTGGAAGAAAACCTCTTCCAAAGTGCTCAGGACCTCAGATTGGGCCAAAGGGTCACCTTCCAACAAGACAATGACCAGAAGCACACAGCTAAAATAGCAAAGGAATGGCTTTGGAACAACTCTGTGACCATTCTTGACTGGCCCAGCCAGATCCCTGACCTAAATCCAATTAAGCATCTCTGGAGAGACCTGAAAATGGCTCCACCAACGTTCACCATCCAACCTGACAGAACTGGAGAGGATCTCAAAATCCAGGTGTGGAAAATCTTGTTGCATCATTCCCAAGAAAACTCATGGCTGTATCAGCTCAAAGGGAGCTTCTACTCAAGACTGGCCCTCAATACTCAGGGTCAGTATTGACTGAAGGTCAGTACTGACCCTTTGCTCAAATTTGCAAAGTATTGATCCTTGCAAATTTCTACGTTTCTTGTTTTTTCTGTCAAGATGGGATGTTGAGTCTATATTCATGGAAAATAATATGAATATTTTGATTTTAATAAATGTCTGCAATGAAAAAAAGATAAAAAATTTGTTTATTTTTTTCTGAATAAATACATAAAAGAGAAACTGTATCGAACTGTTTTGTAGAACAGTTGCTGTTATTTCATTGTTAAAATTATTCCAAATCTCTACTGTTTAAAACTGATTTTGTGCAGCTTCATGCTGGTTTTAGACGTGGTTGAAATGAGTGAATAAAAAGGGGCGTGGCGTCGGCCGGAGAGGAAGACGCACACTGTCAGATCTGTGCAGCGGGAGATTTAACTTGATTAGATGTTTAAAACAAGTTAAAAAAAATTAAAGAAAAGAGATAAAACAGCAATCAAAGTTTGTCCTAGATTCGCACCCAGGAAACGCCGCCCGGTGCAAGAGGACGCAATCGAGGGGAAAGAAAGACGCTCCTGGTGAGATCAGGACTTTACTTTTCCATTTGGGGATTTTTGGTGGTACCACTCTTTTTTAAAATTTTTTTATTTATTAATTTTTTGGGGGGGCGTGTTGACGTCTTGGATTTTTCATTTCGGATTGGGACTTTGGATTAAAACTGAGAAATACTCCAGGACTTTGTTTTGTTTATTTGAGGATATGAAACGCCTTTGTGGACATTATTCTCTTTAAAAAGAACGGGAAATTTTGGACATTTTATTATTTAGGTGTTTTTGCTGATATATACTGAGTGATTTAAATCTAACCTATAATTATTTTTTGAGGGATTTTTGGTTACTGATGTATTTATCAGAATAACTATTATTATTTCTTAGTGTTGTGATTTGTTTTATAAATCATTGTTGCTAAAAATTAACAAATTTCATATTGAGTGGTTGGATATTTATTTTCTTATCAAATTAAGTGGTGTAACATATTTACCTAATTCCTGTGACAGATCTCCTTTGAGTATAATGTGAGTTCTGCTTTTAATGAAGCTGGATTTTACAGAGTGAAAGAGTGAAAAATTTAAAAAAATCTGAATACTTTCCATACATACTGTACCTCACTGTTATAAATGCTAATTCATTTTAGTTTGGTGATTTTAGTCATAAATGTCCCACTGTAAAATCTTATGATGCACCATCAGCATTGTCAAAAATGTCAAGATAATGCACTAATTCTTTCCTATTGATGAAAAAAAAAAATTTCTTCAAAGAACATCAATGGGTTTATTAAAATGCTGTAAACTGGAATCACACACACTGTCCACATAATCCTAACTGATTTTAAGCTTTAAAATATACAGTATATATTGCTGTGATCCATGCATGAAAGTTACACTAAGATGGAGCTTTTTGAGAAGATGTGTAGGAAGTCCATCAAAATGAATCATAAAACACTGGTATTCCTTTATTGTATGAATTCAAATGTCAGTGTATAATTGAGTAAACATACTTTTCCAGTGATGTGCCCCCCTCCTACTGATGTAAGTAGGAGGGGGGATACCTGAGAGCAACACAGGAAGGATGTGAAAGAGATGTGTTATTTCCAGAATCTGCCCATCTTGTGGTCTCAGTTCACTTTCAAACACAGCTTCTTCCTTATTTTAAATTAGGATTTAAGTTGACTTGATAAAAAATCCCTTTCTGTTGTGCCACATCATGTTGCTTTTTCCTGTTTCTAAAAATGGTACAAGTAAAGTCCCACCATCTTAAAAAAAAGACCTGATACTCTCCCCAGAGTCACACAGGAAATTGCAGCAGATTTTCTCTTCTTCTCATCATCCTCTTCACAAAAACAATTCACAGCTTATCTGCAAATCATCTCAGGACACCTTACATTGACCAAAAAGGGAATCTTTTTGTGAAGAAGATAAAAAGAAGTGAGAATGTCCTGTTACGTCTTGTGTGGCTCTGGGGAGAGGATCAAAATTAAAATCTAAATTCACGCAAACTTCCATTGATCCATTGTCCATCCCCACTTATTTTTGCAACTAATGACTATTTAGAGTGACAATCCATTTTAACAGTTATGTTGTTGAGCACACATGCACATGCAAACGCTATCCAGGAAGACCACAAGCCAGATTCCAACCGAGGACTTTCTTGCTGCAAGGCAACAGTTCTATCAAATGGACAACCATACAGTCCATTAGGTAAACATGTCTTTTAGTATTTGTTGTATACTCCACCTGCACAGTGGGGCTTTCATTAGCCTTGTTGCCTTGCAGGAAGGAGGTCCTGGATTAGAATATTCATGCGCATTTCTCTGAAGAGTTTGTCTGTTGAAACATGCTACTGTTTCTGTTTCACTGTTTAGTATCCTAATCAGTTAGAGTCCTAGCTAGTTAGTTAGTATCCTAACTGATCCTGAAGTCTCTGGTGGCATTTTTGGCAACAAACAAAAACTAATTATTGTGCATTTTTAACCACAGATTGCCACAATTTTGCATTTTGGCAATGAAAAACATTTAAAAATCCTTGTTTGTGCAATCATCTCCAGAGGATAAAAAAAGTCCATAGAACAGAACCTGCCCTCTTTTTCAGTTTGTTGAGATTTTTGAAGTTACTGGCTCTAATGACCCAACAGATAATGGCATAAGATATTCCTCTTTCCACCACAAATTAAAGACAATTTGCAGCATCTTATTATAAACACTGAAGGATTGAAGCTCCCATAAAACATATAATAGATGCTAAAGAATTTTTAGTTACTGGATGGTAAGTTGGTGGACTGGCTGAATTTGTTTATTGTTTGTTTTTTTTACTTTTGGCGTACAACTATATCTATGTTTGTTACGGCCCTGGGCCTTATGGGCTGGTTTACAGGTGTCTTGTTGTCTGTC
The DNA here is from genome assembly GCF_001444195.1 of Xiphophorus couchianus. NCBI lineage: Eukaryota > Metazoa > Chordata > Actinopteri > Cyprinodontiformes > Poeciliidae > Xiphophorus > Xiphophorus couchianus. Next base: position 27,219,703 of record NC_040240.1, read on the forward strand.
TTTGTTCTCCTCCCCTTTACAGATGCTGCTGATTTGTTAATTTGGTTATTTCCTAGTGTGGAGGTACGGCGGGTAGAGCTTCCCTATCCCCTTTCTCTTCATCGGCTCGGAGCATTCCATGGTTTCGAGGGGGTGACGGCCTGCTGGTCACCTTTATTGTGCCACTGGTTTTTAAAAGCATAGCAACCCAGAGCTACGCCTCCCGAAGACTAGGGATGAGTTTGTAAGCTTCTTCGCTAGGCAGTTAGCGGGGACACACTGTGGATGGTCGCTTTTGAAGTTTTTATTGTGCATTGAATTGTCACTTGTTTGCTGTTATAAACCATGGATCAGGTTGAGGTTTTAATGGTTAAAACATCTTGGATATGTGTGCTAGCAGCAGTTAAGATCTTGCCTTGAGTGTCACATGGAAATGTGATTGGCACTTTTAGAAATTTTAAATTTGTTTGAGGTTGGTGTGTTGAAGCTTTGTCTAAATTCGTCTCCCCCTTTAATGGCGAGTGTTACTGTATTGTCCGGTGGGCAGTAAATGGACTTGTTCGAGCTTCAAGTTCAGTGGAAGGAAGAAGTGTGTTTTGTTCCTGGTTGTGAAATGACCATTCTGGTGGAGAAGTTGGCCCACGTTTTTGTTGGAATCCCATGAGAGTATGGTGCTGGACCATGCTGGGGTTGTTGTGGTTGTTGTGTTGTTGCTGGGGTTGTCCATGTTTTGTTGGTCATTATGTGATGAGGAGAATCCTGGAGAAACTTTGTAAAGCAGTGATGTGTTGGTGGCTGAGAGACAGCAGTAAATTCAAGTATGGTGCTGGACCATGCTGAGGGTGATTGTGTTGTGGGTATCGATCTCCATATTGTGTTGGTCACTTGCTTGTGTAGCAACGTTTTGTGGTAGTGGACCACTTGTTGCTGTGACCTTTTGTGTCGGGTAACACCAGTTCAAATCTGGTTGGATTGCTGGTTATTGCTTTGGCGAGTGGTAATTGGGTGTATCCATTTTGATTTGGCTGTGAACCTGTGGTAGGTAACTTGGGTGTCAGGTCTGTGTTCGTAAGTGGGTTTTCTCCTCTTAAGGTACCTTGAGGGTGTTGAAGCAGTCCTGTTTCAGCTGCTGTACCATTCTCTGCCAGTCTTCCTAACCAGTGACAGACATGACGGACACAACAACTTATGGCTGTGGGACATGGAGGCTGACAATGTGACGGCGGTTATCCTGAACACTAAATTTTGATATTACCAGCCCAAACATTTTTAATTCATATTTGTTTTGAGTTTTTTAAAGGTTCCCCTTTGGGGCCCTTTTCTTAAGGGTGGGGGTGTTACGGCCCTGGGCCCTATGGGCTGGGTTGTAGGTGTCTTGCTGTCTGTCTTTGTTCTCCTCCCCTTTACAGGTGCTGCTGATTTGTTAATTTGGAGCACAGAACATTTAAACTTGGCCGTCTCCACCTTCTGGGTCGCCTTCAGCGTCCACTCTGCCGCTTGATGCTTGTGGTGTTTTGTTGCCAGGTCTCAGCTCCCCTCCTTTTGCACATTTGAGTTTGTCTGTCTTTTTGCACTTCAACACTTCCATATGCACTCATACACCACATCCAAGAATTGGATTGGATTGATCATAATCTTATTTTCCCCTGCTCTGAATACAAACCTCTGGTGAAGCATCTACCTGTTAGAAAGATGGTTGTTAGGAACTGGTCACAGGAACCAGAAGAGCAACTCAAGGCTTATTTTAAAGCAACTGATTGGGTTACTCTCTGCCAGCCACATGGAGATGACATCAATGCCATGACTGAGTGTGTGACTGACTACATAAACTTCTCTGTGGACAGAACCACCAGAACAGTGAGATGCTTCCCAATTAACAAACCCTGAATCACCAAAGGAACTGTTAAGCAAAACAAAAGAGCCTTTAGGGAACGAGGGAGTTATTGAGGTGTAGCTACAGGAAGAAGCTGGAGAATAAACTGGAGCTTTAAACATTAACTCGGAAAATCAACAATTTAATTTGCCCATCCATCCATTTTCTTATACCTTTGTCCCTAGTGGGGTTAGGAGGGGTGCTGGTGCCTATCTCCAGCTGTCAACGGGCGAGAGGCTGGGTCACTCTGGACAGGTCGCCAGTCGATCGCAGGGCAACACAGAGACAGACAGAACAAACAACCATGTACACACACACACACACACACACCCACGCACACCCACACTCACACCTAGGAAATTTAGAGAGAGAAATTAACCTAGCAATTATGTTTTTTGACTGTGGGAGGAAGCCGGTGAACCCGGAGAGAACCCAGCATGCACAGGGAGAACATGCAAACTTAATGCAGAAAGACCCCAGACCTTCTTGCTGCAAGGCAACAGTGCTACAATTTCCCATTGGAGGGAAAAGTCCATTCTATTCTATTCTGTAAACTAATCTAATAAGAAAATAAACTAAGCAGAAACCGAACAAAAAAATTAAGCACAGATAAATATTCAAGCACAGAAAAAAAACAAAAATCTCAAAAACTTCCAAGATGATACATTTCTTTTGTTTTGCTTTGCTTAAGCAACTCTGGATCTTGAGAAACAGGAATTCAAATGTAGAAAGTGTTTGAATGAAACTCTGAGGTATTCTAGGTAAAAATGGTTCTTTGATCCTACACCCTCATTGGTCAGAGTGACGTTGCCCTTTTTAATTCAGGTTAAGGGATTTTACATTTTATTCCTTGTACTCATTGCCAATGACAATTCAGGGGAATCAGTCATGAATCATTTACCATGAAACAATGCCAACCACATAAAAGCAGACAAAGAAAGGTTTCAGGTCAGTGTAGACTTCTGTGCAGATAAGGAAAACCCCAAGTGTTTCCTGCAAGATTTTATTCTCTTTGAAATAATAAAGAGCAAAAAAATATGATTCTGATCAAAACCATAAGGTGACAGCAGCTTTATAAGGCAGATAATCATTAGAGTGATGACATAATAATAATTATACATCTGTCCTCAGGCTTCTCACAGAATTATAAATTTGGCAGTCAAGCTTTTCTCCATAGTATCAACTTTTTTCACCCACAAGATACCAGATGAGATATCAGGGCTAATAATGGCCCAGATGACAGTGAATCATTTGTTGACTTCCTTACACAGGAAGTAAACTGGCTTCAAGGAATTCAAATGACATAGAACTCAGTTATGTCAACTCCAACGACATCCAGTCCAATATACTTAAATCTTAATATGATTAGTAATGAAACAGAAGTCAGTTTGATCTAACATATATTTCATCAATGTGTAAGTCATAAGAAAAAGACAAAATTGACAATGTGTATGTTTATTTCCACAAACTCTTTTCATGTGTAGTAGGACTTCATAAGAGATTGCTTGAGAAACTTTCAGGGTTTGTTCAAACTACACATGAATGTTTGTGTAAACCAGCACAAACAGTTAGGGGAGACTTTTTGAAGATTCCTCTGCAAAAGTCACAAGACTTCTTCAGTTCTGTGGCAGCAGTCAGACAGAAGCTGACTGCTGTCAAGAAATGTGTCATATTTTCTAATATATAACAAAAGCTGAAAAATAATAAAATAATGATTTAATGAGATCTTAATGGTTATATTTACACCCCCCCCCTCACCCACCCAAAAAAAACTACTAAAACTGCATAGATGTCTCTGTTATCTCTTGACAGCAAACACTGAATTGTCCTTTCTCAGTTCTAGAATTTTGTGTGAAACAGAAATAATTTAATTTACAGTAAAAAAGAGCAAGAATCTCTTAATCTGATCTCTTTAAAACTATGTATTAAAAACAACTATCCATCCATCCATCCATCCATTTTCTAACACCTTTGTCCCTAGTGGGGTCTGGAGGGCTGCTGGTGCCTATCTCCAGCTAATGTTCCGGGCGAGAGGCGGGGTCACCCTGGACAGGTTGTCGCAGGGCTAAAAACAACTAATTATATTTATACATATTTCAGTAATCCCCCTTAACCCATATGTATTTGAAAAAGCATGATGTGATGCTTTTGGGAATAAAAGAAAGTACCAGCATTGTGCAGGTAATTGTATAACAAGGTGACACAGGATTTCTGTTAAAGTTCCAATCCTTTACCTGTTTGGTAAGACCTTAGATTCTTCAGTGAGTAGGAAAGTGAGAGGTGGGGTGATTCTGTTGTTTCTATGATCTGCATGAAACAAGACAACAGGAAACTCTGAAATCAGTGGTTTCCTGTTTCATTCTGAAGTAAACCATGGAGCTTTTACATTTTCATTTTCCACATTAGTTGAGTGTTTGACCCAGAACTTTGTTAGTTATTTTCTACACATGGGTTTATGATTACAGAAAACAGCATATTAATTATGTTAGAATGTTTCTACATTAGAACAGATGCAGATTGTTGCACAGTCGGCTCAGAGAGGTCAGAGGTTGCAGCAATAGTGCAAGGGGCTACTCTTGGTCTGACAGCAGCAAAGTGTTTTTTCATTCTGCTCTCTTTTGCAATATGATTGTCCTCTGCAACTCACATCTATAGCAGTAGCTCAGTGAATGAAGGTGGTTTATCTTTTTGTTTTTGAGCTGAAGCATTATCCCAACACTCACTTCCCCAGTGAAGCAGATGCATAAGGTGTCAGGTCTGCTTCACTAGGGATAGCACCACTTCTGTTCTAAGCTTTAGAGAGGAGTATGCTGAAAGCTGTTGCGCAAAGTATTGAAATCAGCCTCATGACTAGGACAATGCAGTTTGCCTGAAAACTGCCTCAAACAAAAAGAGGCACTTATCTGTGAAACAAGAGCTTTATTGCGGACTGTATCCTCTACGATCACTTTTTGCATCACACATCCCTGTGGCAGGTTGGAGGACAGATTAGGTTGAGGTTGGTTGACTGAGTCAGAGTCAGAGTTGCTTAGAGTAGTTTAAGACTGTTCTAAATTTTCACTTTGAAAAAGTTGGTAATTTTCTTGTGTTGGTCTGGCTACTGGGCTCATTAGGTCACTTTGTGTCTCAGGGTTGCCTATGACTGATTGAGAGCAGTTGGACAGATGCTCATGGAGGACAGCTTTATAAGATTTCTCACCTAATTAGGCAATTTCTTGCAGTTCACAGAAAAATCAGTGGGTGGATCAGTCTATGATATCAGATACAAACTCGCTTGACAGGGCTCTGATCTGATAAGAGACTTGGTTTGGGTGTGTAAGGAAGTAAAGGTTCAAGTGCTGTCAAAGCAGATCCATTCTCTTACTCTACAATGGCATTTTTGTTGGTCATCTATTTTCAGGGTTTTATAATTTCCCCATACCTGTTCAGGAAGTCAGATAAATGTTCATCAACCGTTGTATCAATAATACTAACAATAACTGTTAGATAATAATGAATAATGGTTTCCACTTTTACTGTCAACTTGGAACCATTAAAATTAGTCTTTGCCTGAAAATCCTATTTGGTATTCTAATGCTGCAAATAGTTCAGAATGGTTTCATTGCTTAAATATTTTTAAGGTTTTGAATAGAAATATACAGTATCTTTCCTTGTCATATTTGTTACATCCATTATCTAACATGCTGATCCTTGCAGGATGCCTGTCTCCAGTGGTCAACGGGTCAAAGGCAGGTCTCCAGTCACCACTCCATTGCAGGACTGGCAACATTGTATTTCTTACAGTATAACATAATGTGCAGTTCAACTGTCTTTTCATGCTAAAGTCCACAATTTCTTGTGTTATTTCCCCCCATTCTAAATGTGCTGTTCAGGGTGACCAAATGTGAGTCTACCATATCTTCTCTCCTGCCCCCCTCCCCCACCACCACCACCTCTCATCTTATCTACTTTCCATTGTGTCTTCCTTTTTGTTCTTCCTGTTACTTCTGCCACTTTTCCTTCACCTTCTGTTTGATGATCCGTTTAACTTCTTATATACTGAAATTAATTTCCATGCCAATATTTCAATGTTTTGCAGTTTTCATTTATACCAATATGTACTGGTATAGACAAAAATATTACTTCAATCCCCATTTGTATTCTGTACAGTGTTCTATTGTAGAATATCTCCCCTCTGAGTGAATGTTACTTTGCGATGATGAACTTAAATCTGGATAAATGAATGCGTGATCTAACGTCCTTTTGACATTGTATTAATAGTATTGCCAACATTTCTCATGTACATTACTTTGAGAAAATTTTGGAAAAATAAACTGATAGAATTAAAATAACCTATATAAATACTAATCATTATATTTGAGGACTGTTGGAATTTATGTCTGTTTTGTGAGAGACGTCTGCAGGAAACTGTGGGACCGAGCCTGCTGAGGAGTGAAGAGGAGGGTACCATGAACGAGACGTTCCAGCGGTGATGGCCTAGAGAAACTGCAAACTGGCACTCTTATCTTATGAAATATGCTTTTGAAGGTTGGATGAATGAGTTGTGTTCATGTGAGTGTGCAGCTGTTTTTTGTTGCCCCTCCCTTCTGGGCTGCACACTGACATGTAACTAGGGAGACCCTAATTCTAATAAAAGCAGGGAAAGACTCAGTTGAAACTTCAGAGCATAGGCCGAAATCTGTAACTGGGTTTCAACTGTGTTCTCCCTGCATGTAAAACTTAAGTTCTGACTCTTGTCTCTTCTTTGTGTCTGTGTTTAGGTAATTTAAACCTAACATAAACACAACTCCCATTATGTCATCCAAATCTTTGATCCACCTGTTTTTATCTAAATGTTGTTGTTATAGCTACCAATCCAATTCTGTATACTTTCAGAATCTAAATTAAATTCCTTATCCTTAAGTATTAAAATGGGTTGTGGCTTCAGGGAGGATTCCTGTTTTGCCCATAATAAAGGTTGGACTGATACCAAGTTGAGCCACTCAGAGTTCTGCAGCTCACAATACACTGACCATCCAAAGCTCCTCCTCTCCATCAGCAGGGTTTTAAGGCGTACAGGATTTTTCAGATAAATAAGCTCATCAATCTCTCATGGAAACTCTCTGGAACAAACAAGCCAGTAGGAGGCAGTAGGACGGGTAATAACAGACATTGAATGATCTGCAGTTTAAAATAGACCTTTGTTAGATTTCAGTTTAACACACAATTAGATGTTAATTTGATGCCTGTATTCTAGATATATATATTGTAGGTAATCAAAACAATTTAGTCTTGGTGTAAACAATCCAAATCCTTGACGAATGCAAAAGCTGTGCAGTGTCCCTGGTTTATTTAACACAAAATACACAACCCAGGAATAATCAGAATACAAACAATAATGCAAACTAAAGAAAAAAGTTTTGAAAAACTATGCACCTATCTGGGATTTTTTGGGAGAATATAATTAACAACGTTGCCAGTTAGGTTTACTCTTTTTTATAATAGCATTTTGCAATGGAGACTTTTTTTGTATTTTAAAACCTGAAAAGACCAACTCATTTATACACTAAAACCCTAAAACTGACATTGTAACCTACTCTTTTAGTTTAATTTGCTTCCACCTTGTGGCAACTTTGAGGCCTACAATGTAGGATCAAGAACATTAAACCATAATGTGTGTGAGAGGGAGAGAGGGAGAGAGAGCGTGTGTGTGTCCTTTGTGTGACAGCCCTTTTCAAAACAAGGTTCCTTTGTCTTTCATGCTTAGAGTGAGATTTGACTGGAACCGGAGCCCTAATAAAAGTAGAGCAAATTACAGCTTTCACGTTTTATATTCGAATAAAGCATATCCTACTTGAGCATTTCAAGATTTATAACCAAAATTTATTAACAGGAATAAAAAATAAAGTAGACATGTTTTTTGTTGTTGTTGTTTTTAAATGCGAACAAAATATATTAAGAAAAGGGCTATTGTGAAATATTTCGCTTACAGTGCGCCTGTAAGTAGAAAGAGACAAAAGCCCATTGTGTTGGCATGAAATGGATGCATCATTTGGGTCTTGTGCGCAGATTTTAAAACATTCTAAATGAACTAAGAATCGATCACCGCCTGGGTTGCTATCCTTTTCCTGTTATCCATTTACCGTAAAACCAGAACTTTCTGCTCCTTTACAATTTTTAGTAGAATTACTAAGAAAGAAGTTAATTTTATGAAATTGTGCATTACTTTGTATGCATGGTAATAACTACACTGTGTTTTGCTCTGACGCCCCTTTGGAGATGTTGATTGCAAGTCTGCAAAAAATAGAACAAGGACCGTGCTCTCAATAACTTACGGCTTATTACGGTAACACTGGGAGTGACGCTGTACCTTAGCGACACAATGAAGTAGCGGTGTAAATAACCCCTGTAGATGAAACAGCATTATTTAGTTTTTTGTAGAATTAGAAATTGGAGTCTTACATGGTTGTGGTGTTTCGGTTTCGACGGTTAAGCGGTGGATATCTTTGAAGTAACTCGCTAAATTATTTAGTGGTTGCTTAGTGAGACTGAAACCTCTCATCTAGCTAACCTCCTTCAGCCTTGCACTGTAGTATATCACAGCTATCAGCAAGTCTGCGCCATGGAGTTTCCTTTTGACATTAATCAGTTGTTCTCTGAGAGGATCTCCATTCTGGACCAGAATCTTGTTGCAAGTCGCCAATCTAAAGAAAAGTAGGTTAAAACATGACGATGTGTTTACGCAAATAACTGCTCCGTTTATCTGTGCTGCTCACTTGGCTTCAGAAAATCACTGTTGAATCACCTTCTTTTAAAGTCTGGACTGTAGTCAGCAGTTCTTGAAGGTCTCAGAAACTTGACCATTAAAATCTATCTGTCTATTTATTTGTCCATCCATCTATCCATCCCTCCAGGTTTATTTAATATAGCACATTTCAGTAGCAAGGCAGTTCAAACTGCTTTACATAATAAAACTACAAAATTGCAAAGTTATAAAGAAACCACCATACAGGCAACAGTAGAAGAAACATTAATTTTTTAATGAGTGCCATCACCAAAATCATACACATCAAATATGTTGGTCAATGTTGTTTTTTTTATTTTATTATGGTTCAAAAGCAACTCTAAAAAGGTCGGATTTTGTCTTGATTTAAAGAAACTCAGTGTTTCAGCTGTTTTGCAGTTTTTGGAAGTTTATTCTAGATTTGTGGTGCATAGAAGCTGAATCCTGCTTCTCCATGTTTGTTTTGCTGTGTGGAACTTCACAGGCCAGATCTTCGGGTCAAAATTGCAACAGTTCTTGATGAACTTGGGGAAGCCTCAGCAAAGGTGAGTTCTTGTTTTTTTGTGTGAGGGTTGTTTGGGGGTTGATCGGGTAAAAGGATCTTCTGATGAACAAATATTTCTAATTTTTTACAAAATGGTTTTCCACATCACATATTGACAACAGATTCACTGCAAATATGCTGCTAGGTAGTTTGGTATCACTGCATGCACCATGCTTAACATGGACCAAGGAAAGCAAAGTTTCTGAACATTTTTGAATGCAATCATGTTTATTCTTTGGTGCTACTACAGGCACAAGACCTCCCAGCTCCTATAACAAGTGCTTCCAAGCTGCAGTTCCAGAAGCATCAGTTGTACCTGATGAAGGACGGAGAGAGCAGCCGGTAAACCTCACTTCCTTGCTTTCACTCCCTTTCCACTATTGTTTCATGGACTAACATGTTCATAACATTTAAATTTAATGTGTTTTTTTCCACACTCATTTTCTTTCTTCCAAATCTTGCAGTCTGAACAAAGTCTTAGAACATATTTCTATTTTTACTTATTAGAACTGGTAGAATTTATTTAAAGTAGTTACATTGACTCCCTGGGAATAATCTCAACAGGATTCAGGTGAAGCTTTTCCAAGAGCTTAATATTTTCCTGCTTTGTCCATCCCAACGGGATAAAGCAGAACATTCCTCAGAAGATTCATTATAATATCTTGGCTTTCCTAGCTGGAAAAATATACATTTCATAAATACTATTTACAGTTTAGATATTCTGAAGAACAATTATCAGGATCAGTGTTTATAATATTGCAAAGGAAAAAGCACTCCTTGGAAATGATTTTTGGCAGGATGCGATCAGGTGTCATGACTTCATGCTCTGCATATTGATGATATATTTGGTCAGCTAGAACAGTTGGCTACTTATGGTATATGTGTGTAATATGTTGTAAAATGATGTTAATTACATTAAAAGAGCTCTCTCATGTATTCTACACACAGAGGACGGGGTGTGGTTGTGGGATTTCTGAAGGTTGGCTACAAGAAGTTATTTCTGCTTGTGAGTCTGTAACTTTATTTTGATACAGTTATTCATTTTCTTATTCCAAATCACAGTTCTTTAACTCTTATTTGTTTTAGGATCGAAATGGTGTGCACATCGAAGTAGAGCCACTGTGTGTTTTGGATTTCTACATTGCAGAAAACTTACAGCGACATGGCTATGGGCTAGAACTATTCAATTTTATGTTACAGGTAAAGCTTTTAGATATTTCACCATAAAAATCGGGTAATAAAATATGAATAAGAGTTGTAATGATGCATGTGAGCCAGCAGGGGGATCAACAGGTCTTATTCTCTATCCTAATTAGCAACTAGTTGTTCCAGACTTATTTAAAATAGACATGGTTAGGTGATCAAATATTGGTCAAACAAAATCACTTTCAACAGGAATGAGAAAAAAACAGTCTCAAAGAGAGGGTTACACAGAAGGGGACACTGACAGAAATGCTAACAGTTCCACTTTATGAAGTGGAAGAAAAGTTTATCATCTTGTTTAGTAAAATCCTTTTGTTGGTTGGATAGTGTGTATGTTCTTTTTCCAGCTGGAGAAGAACATACACACTAACTATGGCTGTCTGATGCATTTATACTGTAACTAAATACTTAAATCTTTTTGTGTGCTGCAACTGACTCACACTGTGTTGAATTGCATGTATTCTCGTGAGTTGGACTTGGACTGTTTACTGTTTGCTATTTATAATTTATGTGGAAGACTTAACTTCACACTATAGTGGTGGTCACCAAACGGACCGCAGTTTGGATCACTGATTGAATGTTTTTCAACTGTGCACCATTTACCACCCTAACGGTAGTACATTTTGTTTTGCACATATTTTGCAGACTTTCTAAACTTTACGGTTCTTATGGTAATACAGCTGAAGTCCGTGGAACTCATCTGTCTGCACCTGGAAGGTTACCTGTAGAAGTCATAAGAAAAATAATGTAGATTACCGGAGAGCACCATTTGTACTGTCAAGCACGGGGGGCAGAACCATAATGTGTGATATTTTGCTGCATGAGGGACTGGGCTCTTTACAAAATAAATGCGGAAAATATTAAAGGAGCATCTCAATAAAAAGGCTAGAAAACTAAAGCTTGATCAATGGTTAGACCAAGGATACAATCAAGCTAAGTGGTATGGAAACAGGCGTAAGGATAACAAGGTCAAATGTCTTGTGGTGGTCATCACAAAGCCTTGATCTCTGTGCAGTAGGAAATTGAAAAGACGTGAGCTAACAAGCAGGCCTACAAACCTGACTCAGTTCCACCAGTTCTGTCAGAAAGAACTGACAGAACTCCATAAAACTGTGCGGAGAAGCTTGTGGAAGTATATCTATGTTTGACCTAAATCATGCATTTTTAACGCAGTTCTACCAAGAACTAAGTAAATGCATGTAAACATCTGAAGAAAAATGATATCCCTCTGATTATTATTGTAGAATAGTTTTCTGCTACAGATTAACTGTTATTGTCCATTTTTTCTTTGCTGTAGCATCAGAACGTGGAGCCAGTGTTGTTGGCATATGACAGACCTTCCACCAAATTGCTGGCATTTCTGGCTAAGCATTACAATTTGAGGCAGAGCGTTCCTCAGGTGAGACATGTCATGTCTGTCCTGTGAATATCTCTTTTATGGTTTTACTTTTCTCTGACAACCACATAAGATAAAATATAGGTTACTTTTACAAGATTTTTTTTAATCTTTATTCCACGTTAAGTCCTTCACTTGATCACTCTTCCATTTTTAAAGCTTCTGTTTTATTAGGCAGAGCAGCAAAAGCGTTGGGAAGGCCTATTATATACATAACAGCACAGATATAATCTGGCAGAACCCCATAAACTAGAAAGCTGATCAAGTAAATAAATCTATTTCTGAAACTTACAGTTAAGTTCAACTAATTTGTTAATCTGATTTAGTTCAGGAGGTGAACATGCTGAGGTGTTTTGCTGTGCGGCAGCTGCTGGAAGCCCCATTAAATGTGTCCTGTGATATAAATGTGCTGTTCTCAGAATTAACATTGTTATTGTTTGATGTAACTTTTTTATCACTGTGTGCAGGTCAATAACTTTGTTGCCTTTGAGGACTTCTTCTACAAAAGAGCAGGTAATTTTTAACCGTTTTATTTTTTTATGGCAGTTGTTACATTTTGCTCATGAGCAGAGCCATCTTCAAAATATGACAAACCCATTTGCTTTCAATTTCTCCTCTGTCTGTATATCTTTGTTTCAATGTACTCTATTATTATTATTATTATTTAAATGTACCTTTGTTCACCATGATTAAAATGAACTTTTTTTCCCTTTTTCCATTCTGCTGTAAGACGGTCTTTAGTTGGTGACAACTCAAAATGTATTTTCGCTTTAATTTCAGTTCCAAAAAAATAAAATAAATTTTAACCTAATTTCTAGGTACAATTTTTTTTCCTTACAGATTAGAGAACATGCAGCTTTCTAGGAGGAGCTTATTAATTTTCTCATGTTCCTCAGCCTCATCATGTTGTTCCCTTTCTTTCCTTATAATTAACTACAATTTTTTTATTTGCACTTTGTATCAAGAACAAAAAAATAACTTGAGTAGAATAAGTATAATACACAGTTGCCCAGAATTTCTTTTTTTCATGCAACATTTGCGTTGTACATCTCAGAAGCTTCTTCTACTGCTGGTGTTTGACTTAAGTATGAAGATGCCAATGGCACTTAATGAAATTGGGTAGATGGAACAACATTTGCAATAGTAATAGTAATAATAATAAACATGTTACTTACAATGCACTTCATGTTAATGTCAAAGTGCTATAAAATAACAGTCTAGTTTTTAACTGGCCAGTTTATGCATTTTAATCTTTTTGCCTTATTGGTAAGAGTGAAACTTAATTTATGAACAAAAGAAGATGTTACCTTCCATCCAGAGCTGAGTGTACTTTATGTTTTTTACAGTGTCCCAGTTGAGAAGAGTAAAAAAGCCTGATGGAGAGATTAAGCCTTATTCTTTAATGGAAAGAGAAGGTAAACCATCATTTTAGTTATCTATGAGTTTTGGCTGAAAAGCTCAGTTTATCATTGAAGATCTCTTGAATACTGCAGGCCCATTCCATTCCATTTCCTCATTGCTATTGAATCATGCATGTGTAAAGCTATATATATATATATATATATATATATCCATCCATCCATCCATCCATTGTCTGTTCACCCTTGTCCCCAATGGGGTCGGGAGGGTTGCTGGTGCCCATCTCCAGCTACATTCCAGGCGGGAGGCGGGGTACGCCCTGGACAGGTCGCCAGTCTGTCGCAGGGCAACACAAAGACATACAGGACAAACAACCATTCACACACACACTCACACCTAGGGAGAATTTAGATAGACCAATTAACCTAACAGTCGTGTTTTTGGACTGTGGGAGGAAGCCGGAGTACCCGGAGAGAACCCACGCATGCACAGGGAGAACATGCAAACTCCATGCAGAAAGACCCCGGCCGGGAATCGAACCCAGGACCTTCTTGCTGCAAGGCAACAGTGCTACCAACTGCGCCACTGTGCAGCCCTTATATATATATATATAACATAAAATATTTATGTTGCTTAATACTTTTTTTCACTGAAGGGGTCCCTCTATAAGAAAAAATGTCATTTATATAAGAGAGCACTACTTTGTGCAGTTAAAACAAGTTTGCATTGTTCAGTGCTTTTTAATAAGATTGGAACATTGATGGTGTATTGTGACCTTATACCACCTGACAGAGCAAGTTATAAAATCAAATTGATAACTGCTACATTGGAAACAGCAGGTTAGGCTTTTTTAATACTTGGTGATGATCCAGTAAACTGCAGTAAACCCCCCTCTTATTGCTCATGCTGATATTCGATGTGTTGCTGCATTTGCCCTGTGAAACCCTGTGAAAGCAGCAACAATGTTTGTTTTTTACACACAGCTTTTTCTATTTATTATTTTCATAGACAACAACTGCGGAAATCCTTCTTTTTCTTTTAACTTGAGTTTAGATTATTTTTTTGCCATGAAACTTGAATAGGTATTATTTCACTGTTTTTCCAAGTTCTCCATAATCAGATATATTTTTTTGCTTAAAATATAAATTTTGTTTTGTTTCTTTTCTAGCGGTACGCCAAGAGCAGAGGACACTTCCTTGGCCATTTGCTGCTCCTCAGTCTCCTCACCGCTCAGTATCTTCCCAGTGCTCCCAGTCTCCCAGTGCGGGCTCCTCTCCCAGGAGGGTGCTTCCATGTGTCACACATCCAGCGTTTGCTGGAGACAGCAGGGAGCAGAGCCCACATTCACCTCTGATGGACTGCTGCAGGACAAGACGTAGCAAGTAAGAGCTGCATGCACACAATTACTCTGTTCTACATTATCTGTTTATGTGCCATTACTTTATTGATATATTACTGTGGCTCAAAATACGATGAAGTTCCTTTCACACCTTCACACATAGTTTCAGAAAGCAAATGAATAGATCAATAAGACAGTGATCATAAACGTGTTTTCATTAAAGGTTGATGATTGCAATAAAATTATGTTTTTATGTGGGCATAGCTTTCATAATCTCTGCATACATACTGTAAAGACAACATCTGGATGGATGTTGCAGTCACATTTGAACCAGAAAAAAGTTAGGAGTAAGAAGCAGCAAATACAGCAATAATTTATTCTTTTTGTAAGGAGAAATATTGATAACCTTTCCATTCAGTTTAAAATCTATAGGCAAACTATAGACAGAGGCAGTCCTAGCCTGTTTGGTGTCCCTCCCCTTACCTTCTCCTCATTACTGACATTCAGATCCTCCAGTTGTACGATTTTTTTTTTTAATTTTGAAAAAAATAGCGAGGGAGAGGCAAGTAGTTCAGTTATCTGACTTTGACAACCTTAACATGTAGATATTATGTGAAATTCTGTGTTTCGGTTCTGTTGCAAAATAAGAAAAAAAAAACACACCAACTCTGACAGATCACCTGTAGAGCAGGTGTTGAAATGAACTAATCACCCACCGTGGTGTTAGATTAGCTAATCTACCAGCTGTTTATAATGCACCTGGAACATCAAGTCTTAAAACGTAATACTGCAACGGACTGAATGTTCTGTTCTTTGTGTGAAAATGTTTTGATTTTTTTTTGTTGTTGTGCCGTTGTTGTCAGTTGCCAGTGAATCATTTGCACTTTTTGTGTGTTGAGAATCTCACAGACTGAGCAGTCTTGATTAAATGTTACTGATTTAGTTAATAAACTAAACTTGAAAATTGTTTTGCAACTTAAAACAATAAAATTAACTCCTTTCAGCTGTTTGGATAATTGGGTCATAGAATGGTGGAGCCAGTGAATAGTACATTTAAATTATGAAATATTGTCAGATTCTCAGTAGTATTTAAATTTGGGTGAGTGTGGCATGAAAACATTTATTATCCCTAGGGTAGGCTTGACTGTAACATAATGACAAACGGTTTTTTTTGCTGCTCTAGAAAAGAGATTGAATTCTAGCTGAGTATGCAGAGGCTTTATAAGGTTGGGAACATTACTAGTGCATTTGTTTTTGGGTCACATATTATGGATAGGAGGCCACTGACTCAATGCTCTAACAAAGACTCATGCTCCGTCGCACATACAGCGAAGAGTCATTGCTGGAAAACATGCACCAATCAAACTGATCCAAACAGATACCTGTTTCATAATAAACAAGGCTTTATATTTTAAATACATAGATAAACAGAACTGGATTTGCCAGTTTTGTGTTTTTGATGTTTAGGATTTATAATGTGACATTATGGGCACCTGGATAAATCTTGACTAAAAAGCTTCTCGGTTTGGATTTGAAGATGGAAACAATTCATTCCATTAATCTGGTTTTCCACTAGTCCACTATGTAGATCTGCATAGAGACTGGTCACTGATCACTTTGTTTGTCATAATTGATAACTGATTAGTAATAGTGTATCTCTTTCTCTCTTTTGTCTTCTATTGTTTTTTTGTTCACCCATTTTACATACTTTGTTCTTTTTAACACCATTTCCATGTCTGTCTGGTAATTCGTCGACAGTTCCCTCAGTAGATCTCAGCTGGGTTTTAATTAACCCTGGAACTGATGTTTGTTTCAAACAACCGCTCCACTGTCTTAGCTTGATATTGATGCTGTTTTTTTCCTGATTAGGAATAGAAAAGCTGCTGGTTTTAGAATAAGGATATGACTTTCACCTGAATAGAATGACAAATTTCCAAATTGATTTCAGTTCTAAGTTTAGTACAGTGAACCAACTCTGCTTGTCTTTTTTAACCCATTAAATTCTAAGATAGGATTTTGGTTTTAACTCAAATGCACATGAACTTGTATCAATGAAATAAAATCTTTTTTTTCAGATTGCTTCTTCTTTTTGTCCTTAAAAGTTGGTGTCTGCTTGTTGAGGATTAATTCTCTGAGGTAACAAGTTTAGGAAGGAAAGCCTGATTCATCCCTTATTTGTTGTCCCAAAGAAATCTGTTCTCTCTGCAGCAACACAAAACTAGACCCTGAGGTTTTAAATCTAGGCTCCTCTTTCCCTCCACTATTACACCTTTACACCACAAACAGTAAGGGCACCGATGGCTTAGTACAATCCACATATGGAGCAAGCTGGACATGGTGCCAATCATACAGACATAGTTGTTGGTTAGGACCTTCCTTTCTGCAGCAAGACATACAAAATTAATCATTTTGTATGAGACACAGTATAAACCCTCTCCAGGTTTAATTATGTACATCACAACCAAACTTCAGTAACTACCTCAGGAACTCTGAAATGACAAAGATCTGGTTCAATGTTGCATAGTTGTATACAAGACACATATCTTGTCTGAAGTCTGGAGAGACTTCTGTTTACCACCCCATAGAAATCATTTGCAGGACTACTGAAAAGTGTGATCACAGTTGGAACCCACTTTTAATGATCTTTTTAAAGGACCACTAACCCTGTCACTGCCATGCAACTTTGAAGGAGTGTGTCATCAGAGACTGTCCAAAGTTCTCAGGGTACATTCTCATAAGATCATAAAAGTAATCAGACTCATATGCATATATATATATATATATATACACATATATATATACGCATATATATATATAGATATATATATATCTATAGATATATATCTATAGATAGATATATATCTATATATATAGATATATATAATTACCTGAGCTTATGTTTGAACCTTTGTTTTTTTCAGTTTTGTACATTTGAGTTATTTTTTTATTCTTATCATTTGTTTATTTTTGCTTGGCTTCCCCCCATCCCTTAGTTCACTTGCTTTTCCTGGCTTTTTGTCACCATTTCTGTTCTGTTTGTATCATTGGTTTCTGTGCACTTTTCTCCAGTAGCGAAAAGGGTTTAGTTGCCAGATCCAACCTGTACAGTCGACACATGGACATCAGACATGCTGGACTCCTGGACAGAAACTCAAGTAAGATTTGATTAGCCATTTGAAATGTTGAGTGTAAACAGTTTTACTTACAGGAGATTTTTAGTCATTAAATCCAGGTTTTCAGGTTTCTATAGTCATTGAGTTATTGTATCCAAACTATTCATGAGTGAATAGATTAGGATTTGTTTCCGCTTCATGCAGAAAAGACAGACGTCATTGTCTTTGGTCCAGAATCAGTGATAATCTTTTCTGGATGAGACCAAAAACCACACAGCCTGTAAAGACCTGTGTGTCCTCAGAAACGCACATCAGAATTTTTATGTTTGAGAAAGAGATTTAGTAGAATAGCATCCCTTTGCTGCACCATCTGGCAAATTTCCCTCACCTAAATTTCATTGGGAATGTTTTAGGACTTGATAAGTTTTGAAAAACCGATCTTCTGGAAACCCTTGCCTCAAGTGCTCCTCAGCAAATTTGTGAGGTGAACAAAAAGAACTGAATCTCTTTTCCTACTTTTTGTTTTGGGAATTTTGGGCTAACCTTTTGAATACTTGAACCCTGATTGAGTTTAAATGTTTCAGTAACTGATCATGTGTCTAAAAAAGCTATACTTCCAACAATTCAATAGCATGGAATGTAAATACTTGTAACATTTTTTGTGGCCTTTAGATTTTGAGGCTGGAAGGTGTGAAGTGTTTTTGTTAAAGTTAATTTATTTTCGTCCAAGCAACTTTGCACATTAGAGTCACTCTTAGTGACTCCCTGTGTGGAAAAAGAAAACTACATGTACAATGTGTAATGGACCTACTGGTGGTTTCCTATGGAGAACTAATTCTGACATAATTAAAAATAGAAGCATACAGTAAATACATATATATGTTGTTTTTCCTTTTTATCACACACATGTTTTTGTCAAGAAATATATGTCTTCTTTTGTGTTGTCCTTATACAACGCAAAAACGTTTGTTTTGTTTTACATTGCCTCGTCTTATTTTACTTTTCTTATGCATTTCTGGCTCATTATGCAAATGAGGAGGGCGGGGTCTTAAAGCTTCAACTTCTGTGGCCGCTTCATCCAAACTATGAAAAATGTAACGGTGAATCTTTGAGTCCATGAAACTGAAACACACGTTCTATCTGAGCGTCCACACAAAAAATAATTGAGTCAGGAGTTGTAGCATTATTTTCTAATAAAGTTGCTAAGCTTCAGCTGATAAACTGCTGGCCACCTCTTGATGCCAAGCATAGTTTAATGCTGACCAACCAACAGGCACCGCCCTGCTCATTTGCATAATGAGGCAGAAATGCATAAGGAAAAGTTAAAAAAAAGAGATGAGGCAATGTAAAAAGAACAAACGCTTGTATAAACTTATATAAGTTGTCAGAATTGGTCCTCCAGAGTTTTCAGCCTCCTGATGTGTAAATACCCACTGCCTCCAGGTTGGACACCAATGGGAGATCAGACATGTGCACTGGGTTGGAAAAACGAACACAGGTTGGCAAGTATTCACACACCACTGAGTGGACATTTACAGTACTTTACAGCTCTGACTGTTGGCTAGATAAAGACAGTAAATTAGACTGAGTGACTAAAACTGTGTGCAAAGAAAATGTATCTGGCAAAAAATATGTCAACAGAAAAAGACTGCCGTTTTTGTGTGGAATAAGTTTGGACACTTATAGCTAAAGTCAGGTATAAGGACGGACAGTGTTAAACTGTGGTTTAGACCCTCCCTATTATTTGCAGTCAATGATAAATTCAGGTCTTGTGCTGGTGGCTAAGCTTGGGCTGCTATCACCTTGCTGGTGACTTTGGCTGCAGCAAACAGATCTGCATCTGTGGCGCTCCAGTCATAGCAAAACGTAAACAGGCTAAGGCTACAGCTCAAGCTCCTGAAGGAATGTTTGTGTCTTGCTCTTGGCATGTCTCTGCCTGCCTTCAAGGCCAGACACTGACACACCCTTCAGCTGGCTGAGAGCTTAAAGGAGCATTCCTCACATCTCCCATCATTTCAATAAGGTTATTAAATACAGAATTTGTAAAAGTGATTTTACTGACATTTAGGCTGAGGCAGTTATCTAATTGAAATTGTCAGATGCAAATATTCATCAAACATTCATTCTTGCTTGTTTTCCCTCTGCCCTCATGACTCCAGTATTGTCTCTCTGTTGAAGAGAGCCCAGCCTGGCCTGGGAGCGCCGCCTGGACCCCAGAGTGATGATGTTTACAGCCTGACTACCACAGATGGCACAAAGAAGCACCTGGATTCAGCCGCTGAGTCCCATGCAACGTCAGACAAGACTAAAGTGTTGGACAATAAACAGAGCTCATCTGAAGGCAACCACAAACCTCTAGAGAAAGATCATATCAGAAAACAGCCAGACTGGTCATGGGCAGTGGGAGGAAACTACTCCACTGCACAGTGGGTCAAGCAGAATCAGGTTTACAGAAGCACCCGCCCTTGGTGATCAGGAACATCTAACATGGATGACCAAGATAAACACAGTAGCCACACATGGATAAGCCGGACTACGGTATTAAATTAAGCAGAATGTTCCAAACCAATGTTTCTGAGTCGGTTGTTGAGTGTGGAGTGCAGTTTTGAATCTGTGACAACTGAACAGTCACACTTCCATGATACTATACTGTAACAGTTTTACTTTAAATTCAGTTTCAGTGAAGCCAAAATACTTGAGTCAGATGTTTGTTGTTATTGGAACTCCACAGTTTCCAATAACCTGTGACATTGAGGGGAAAAATCCACTAAATCCACTGGTCAGTCTGGTGCC
Source organism: Xiphophorus couchianus (assembly GCF_001444195.1). Taxonomy (NCBI): domain Eukaryota; kingdom Metazoa; phylum Chordata; class Actinopteri; order Cyprinodontiformes; family Poeciliidae; genus Xiphophorus; species Xiphophorus couchianus. Next base: position 27,240,065 of record NC_040240.1, read on the forward strand.
ACGTTAGGGCTCCATGGTAGCACACTTAGTAGCCCTGTTGCTTAGCAGCAAGAAGGTCCTGAGTTCAAATCCCTGCTCTTCTTTCTGCTTGGAGTTTGCATGTTCTCCTCTTATGTGTGTGGGTTCTCTCCGGATACTCCGGCTTCCTCCCACAGTTCACAAACAGAACCAATATGCTGGAATAAAAAACTCTTTATTGAATTCATGTGTACCAGCAGCAAGCTAAAGGTAAATAGAAGTGTGCCAATTCACACTTCTATTTCTTATGATTTTTTTTATTATTATTAATTTATGAATTACACTAACTGCTGCTTCTAAATTCTCCATAACTGTGAATTTATGTGTATGATTATATGCCTGTGATGTGCTCAGAGTAGCACCAGTCTGTCAGACTGCCCAGGGCAGCTGTGGCTACTATGTAGCTAACCAGCATCAGTGTGTGAATGTGTGTAATAATTAGTGAATGACTGACTCCAGTGTGAAGTCCTTTGGAATTATCAGACTTTACCATTTACCTCGCCTCATGCCCAGTAACTCCTGACCTCTGGATGATACCTCATCGGCTAGTGTTAAAGTAAACAGCTTTCTCCAATGCTTTGGAGTCAGTGAGTCAGATATATTTGGTAAATCTTTATTAGGATTATTAGTGTGGATTTGATTCCCAATTCTTTACGTTATTAATACAAAACCGCAATATTTGTATTGTTAGGTTTATTTATTCAGTTGGTGGATTATTTGTAAATAACTGACATAAAGTTGTCATGTTGATACAAGTGGTAACATGGACCCTCTTACTAGCTTAACAAAATCTGCTGAATGATAAAAACAAATCCTTTAACTGCACTGTTCCAGTAAAGAGTGAGGGAGAGTCTGATGATGATAATGAAACAAGCCAAACCTGTATCTATCGGCAACGCGTCATCATGACAACCATCCTTTGTTCTGGGTGAACTCACCCTGTAACTTGACTTTCTAAGTATGAAGAACTGCTGCTTATCTCCTGTCGACATCTGGCTGTTTATAATTGCAGCCCTTTGCTGATGCGTTTCTTTATGTTGACTCATTCTGCAGGGGTTGTTCAACTTCTGACCTGTCCAAACAAATTATTATTTTTTTTATTATTATTTTTATTATTTTTAATAAAAGCCACTGGGCGTGCTGTGGGTTAGCGCGACCCATATTTGGAGGCCTTGAGTCCTCGACGCGGCCGTCGCGGGTTCGACTCCCGGACCTGACGACATTTGCCGCATGTCTTCCTCCCTCTCCTTCCCCGTTTCCTGTCAGCAAACTATCATTAAAGGGACACTAGAGCCCACAAAAGACCTGCTGGAGGGGTAAAAAAAAACAAACAAAAAAACCCACTACCATGCATATTACCATATGTCGTTCAACTGTATTATCTGCCTGATATGAACATAAAAGTCAATATAACACTGAGCAGCCTGACACTGTTTTCCTCCAGGGTTTAAAGGTTTAAAGGTTATACCTTTATAAGCATTACTCTGTGATACAGAGGAAACAGAAACTACATGAAAACAATGTAAACGTAAAACTAAATGTTAACTGAGATCAGAGACTGATATGAGAATTAAAAGTGTATGCCACACCAACAGGACTGAATTACTTTGTTTTCAGAAATTAATTAGCTTCTTCAGCAATTTCTTGCTTAATGTTTCCTCTTTCTTATCTGTGGTCCTCATTTTACTTGTCCACCTTTTGGAGTTACGTGTTTCTCTTTAAGACTGAACTAATTTGAAGTCTGAGTGGAAACATTCAGGTTTCTAAAGTTTCCTATTTCAGCAGCGCTGACGGAACTTTAACCTTTTCAACAGCTCATTCCTGCTTGGCTTGTTTTTTTTCTTTCCAGTAAGCAGAGAACAAAACCCAGGAAGTGCTCAATGATCCATACAGCTGCTCAGAGAAGACTTAATGTTTAGAAACAACTGCAGAACATTCAGTTCATGTTCAACTGATGGCAGGAAAATGGCTTGGTGGATATTTCCTCCCTGAAAAATGAGCAATTTAGTTCTTCAGTCAAGAAACTGCAGTAAGATTAAGTGTATATACATATACTCTTACATATTTCATAGTGCCTTATACATTTTGACTAAAATGTCTGTTTTTACAATCTAACCACTTTTGCACCGATACGGTAACACTGCTCAGCACTTCCAGCCCCATAACACTCACACAGCTTTGATTCAACTCTAAAGACGACCTACAAATTTATACCGACAGCCAGTGACCGCTGTGGTATGTCTTTTTGACCTGTGCCTATCTTTTTCTAGGGTACCATTATGTGCATGTTATTTATGAGACCTAAATGGTATAAAATTAAAATTGAAAAGCTAAAAGACTAAAAATGTTAACTTTTAGTTTTGTTTTCTTTGCTAATGCATTAATTGGAAGGTAATTCATAAAGCAACTCTCTGCATGTTGCTTCGTGGCTTAGATCACAAAGGTCTCAGTCATAAACCAAACCTCTCACACCCACCTAAAAACATTTAGTTTTATTGTATGAGCATTCAGTTTTAATAGACATCCATCTCTGATGGTGACAACAGTGATTAGTCAACATGGACAGTTACAGTTACAGTATATTACAGTTATCTGAGGAATGGATAAAGGTGAGGCTCCGCTTTAGCTGTGTTGTTGAATGGATCCCGGCTACTTGCTACTATTTTCTTAGAGTTGGGCAAACCAGGTTTTGCTCATAATTTCTTATTGATCCATCTCATGCTCAGACAAAAAAGGGATTTTTTAAGTGTCCTATACTCAGGAGTAGTGGAGATCACAGAGCCTCTCAGAACGTCAGGTTTATGAGGCTTCTATTCAGCATCCTTTAGCAGAGATTGATAGATGTTTGACTCCAGAAAACGTGGATAACAATCTGTGTCCAGCAAAGAGTAGATGCGTTTCTGTGCTGGGAGTAGAGAGTTGCGAGAAGGAGCCTGCAGCAGCTGGAGAGTCAAATCTCGAGTTTTACTATCCAGGTTTACCTGCAAGAGAACAAACACAGTAAATTCATGATCCTTGGTTTAAATGGCAGCTTCACCTGCTAACAAATTCCTTCATGGGTTTAGAAGAACAACTGAGTCCATAAGAATAAAAAGAAAGCATGTTATTAAATTCCACTCTTTGATCTTAAAGAAGCTTTACAGCTGCAGCTTCCTGTGAAAGCAGTGTGGAGGCAGTGTGAGGGCAGTGTGAGGGCAGTGTGAAAGCAGTGTGGATGCAGTCTGAAAGCAGTGTGGAGGCAGTGTGGAGGCATTGTGAAAGCAGTATGGATGCAGTCTGAAAGCAGTGTGGAGGCAGTGTAGTACCTCTCGGGGGGAGCCATTTTGAATGTAGGAGGCACAGATGTTTTTAGCTCTTCTCTGCAGAGTGAAGTTGTTGGATGAGTGTTTGTACTGTTCACAGGCCAGGTAGAACTGAAGATTCTCCTCGCTGAATTCAGAACGCAGGAATGCTCCAAACACTGAAACACCAGCTAGCAGCGGGAGAAGAAACATAAGTGGGCCTCAGCTCATGTAACCTCCAGTAGAAAAATGTACTAGAGACAATCAAAGTCAACTGGATAAAACCCAGACTGTCTGTGAAGAGAGATTTTAATTGAGCGGAATAATGCAAGAAGATGATGGGCAGACTACAACTATACTGACTTAGTGTTAGTCTTATAAAATGTAAAAAGACAACCAAAAAAGACATAGAAATGTTTGTGATTGTAATGCAACAAAATGTGAAAAAGATCAAAGGGAATAGGGCGTATACTGGCCAAAGTAGCTGAAGGTTTTAGTGTAATAACTTATTTACATACTTGTGATGGAACAAAATGATTTGTTTTTATAAATCAAGGTTGATTCAACCTAAAGTTTAACTGCAACTCAAAGCATTAACTCAGTCAAATCTCTGATTCGCTGACCTGCTTTCCTCCAAGCACAACAGATATTGCTTTAATGGATTTATTTCACACATATGGGTAATACTAAAACATGAACAATCAAGTTATAGAATATTCCTTTACATACAAAAGAAAAGCATAGATAACAGCAAAGTAAAATCAGGATGTTTTCCCCTTTAATCACAATGATCAGAAGGTTTTCCAGAGGTGAGACAGAATTTCCAGGTCAATAAAATGCTAAAAATTCTGTTTTAAGCAATAAATTTAACCAAACCTGTGTTTAGATTTAAATGAAGATGTTAATGTTTAAAAAAATACAAAACAAGCCCAGGTTGGTAAATGTTTGCAAACAAAATGAAGATGTGATATGGGTAAATAAATTAACACGTTTGATGAAAATGAAGATGTGACAGACGTGGTGACAGTTTTACGGAGCCTCCTGGGGGACAAGAGGGAAAGTTTTTCTTTCGAGTTACCTAGCAAACCTTTTGTGTTATTGCTGGTCTATTTTGTCGCAAATGTCAATTTAAAATTTCAAATATTTACACATTTAAAAAGCCTCATTGAGAACGTGTTTATTCTTAACCCTTTGGTGCAAAAAAACTGATTGAAAATCGAATTTATTCACTGCATGTTTATGTCTGTTTTTGTAAGGTTGAGATGGAACTGCACATGAAAACAACCATTTAAACCATTCAGACTACCAACACAAAAAAGACACAATCAAAACTGTCAGATGACTAAGGTAAGGCAAAAAAAAAAAAATCATCCATGTCCAATGAGGTGTTCCCTAAAGTGCAAAAATCACCTTTAAACTCGCCTGTGCATTATTTTTGTTATGGTAAACAATCTGTTTGTGTTGTTTACCATAACAACAGAAAGACTTTTACTGAACTCTGAAAAAAATTATCAGAGTTCAGTATATGCCTAATTAATCCCCAACTAGTTAGACACCTTTTAGCAAAAACTGTCAGAGATTTTTTTTTTTAAATACAATATTAGAGAACATTAAGCAATCACACTTTTAGTGTGATTGCGAAGCGTTTGAGAGACCATGGCTGGGCTGTTGACTCGTCTCTGAAGTTGACCCTAGCCAAGCTACAAAGCAAGTTTTCAGTCACTTGTTCCTGACCTCTGGCTCTTATGGTGATGAACACAAAGTGGCCAGCGCAGTAATCAGAAGTTTTCCTTTATCTCTTTCCTCACTAAGCTCATTCTACATAAGGAAAGTGGTTGTGTGATACAGGCTCTTTGTTTTCTACAGGACAGTCTGAGTTGGTTGTTCTAAACCTTGGGTCTCAAACTCCAGTCCTCAAGGGCCGCAGTCCTGCAACTTTTAGATGTGCCTCTGCTGCACCACACCTGAATAGAATAATTAGGTCATTAGCAAGGCTCTGGAGAACTTATCTACACAAGGAGAAGGTAATTAAGCCATTTCATTCCAGTGTTTTGTACCTGTGGCACATCTAAAAACTGCAGGACAGCGGCCCTCGAGGACTGGAGTTTGAGACCCCTGTCTGTGGCAGTTTGAAATGCTTCTCTTTTGACTGGCAGGTATCCTCACCACTGTGTGCCGTCAATGTGTGACACATTGGTGTGTCCACCATCTGTGTAGTTCATAGAACACATGCAATTGTAAATTTTTCTCACAGTTCTGACCCATGCCTTTGAGCAACTCTGCAGTGCTGCCATCTTACTCTGGTACAAACTGACCCAGGTAAACATCCAATGGCAGCTTTATCTATCAAGAGCGAAGCAGCCAGATGATCAGTGGTCTGCTGTGCATCCTCTGCACCAGCAGAAAAGGACATAGCAGCTTAAAACCGGAGAATGTTAGCAAAGAGGTGGACACAGATTGAAGTTGACAAGTCAGAGCTAGGAGCAACTTTGGAAAGGGATGCATTAATTTATCTGAGTGCTGGATCACCTGCTACTGATTAGCCCTAATTAAGACAATGAAAATACTGTAATGGCTTGTATTTTTCTGATATTTATTAGAAAGAATTCAATGGTATCAGCTATTGAGTTTTCTAGATTATTCTGTACCAATTTGGAAATTCTTCTAGGATCTTCATGCTTCTAGGATCACTAAAACATCAGTTTTAGTGATCCTAGAAGCATGCGTATTCACCCTTGAAGCTTCAGGCTGCACATCAATTTCTATGGTCGGTTCGTCTGAAATCTAATCTCTTGTGCTAAACAGAGCATCTGAGTCCTAGACTAGAACCATACAGCTCCTCTGACTCCTGTGTAAAACAGCCGGCTGTGACCACCTTTGTCTGGTTTGGCCTTTTCCTGCAGCGTGTGTTCTTGTTTATCATGCAGGTCTTAACTTAAGGGAAGCTTGAGCAGATAACAGCAACACCTTTGTTATCATTTAAAAGATTTCACAGGTTTTCAGAATTAAACTAGTTTTGCAAGTCTGCTTAGATCCTCGTCGCCTGCTAGAGCCAGTAATGTGTTTGGAACTTACTTTGACTGGACAGCAGGGTGTCCAAAGACTCGGTCCAACTTTTCAGCATATCGTGACTGATCCCCCCCTTGCTCTGATGGCCCACTTGACTCCACTGGCGCATGAAATGCATACGAGACCTCCTCTCTGTCGCACTGTGATCCGGGGTAAGCAAGGGATTCAGACAGACAAACATAGATCAAGCAAAAGACAAGTAGCAATACAAGAAATTGCTTCACAATAAAAGTGACATTCAGATTACAGATAATGTTAATTATCAGCAGGCCAGAAGAAAAGTGAAGCAAGATTCTCACCTGTGTTTCTCTTCTGCATTATACAAGTTTGAGTTTGATGAATGTGGACTCTGAAACAAAACCCATACAATTATTTGAAAATCTTTTGTCACTTCCAAAAGAAACTTTTACAAAGTTTCACAGTGAATTTGTTTGTATAGATTTTACATATAGAACAAAAATAGACAACAATATAGAAATAGCCTTTGCTGTTCTACAAAGGGGAAATACAACTGGAACAGCAACAACTGATAGAAAGGTTCACACAAAAATGTTCTTAAAGTATCTAAAATATAAAAAAACATGATTAACAAATACATCAATAATAGCAATAATAATAATACACTGTACGAGACAACAAAAACAAAACAACAATGCAGTTATTAGAAATAAAAACATCGGACTCGCAACTGAGTCGGATCACTTTTCCAATAATGTACCTAAAGTGTGTTGAACATTGACAAAGACAAACTATTTACAACACAGTTTTTCACAAAAACAGATGTGCAATAACAGCAGAGTAAGAACAGGGTAGATGATTGTGTAAATGGCAGCGTGTATGCAGACACATTTCACACATTTCCTCACTTCAGCGCTTTAAACTGGTCCACTGATCAAGATTAATTCAGTTCATGATTCAGGCAGTCAACAAGCGCAGATTTGTCCATCTGCGCTTGTTGGACAGCTGACATAGTGATTGATCCAAAAGTCAATATTTTTAAATTGTGTAGCAAATATGGGTATTTGAACACTCAATGTATCATTTTAATGTAATACTTTTAAGGGAACGTGAAAGTCTAAATGGTCACTGATAACCTAAATCTTTGCCCAAAGATTTATGTAGGCCCGTCACGATAACAAATTTTGCTAGATGATAAATTGTCCCAGACGTTATTGCCGTAAACAATAATATTGTTGAGACCATTTTCAAGCAATATAATGCTATTGCCTTATATTTTAATGCCATTATGGTAATGGCATAATAATGCAAAAAGACTTTCTCAAAGATTAATAAACTTTAAATTCTAATGAACATCTAACACTGGAACTGGAAGACATTTAAATATCCAAATAAACCAAACAATAAATGAATTATGAACTCAAGACCAAAGCTGAGACCAAAATACCAGACTAAAGACTTTTGTCATCCAGTTTTTGGTAGAAAGAGAAAAAAGGAGAAAAATAATAAATCAAGCAAATGGAAATTATTAAGCTCATTTTAATGTTTAATGTCTACAAAAGAAAATAATCAAAGTGTTACTACATCCCAGTTAAAGTCCAGACCTTAACCAGATTGAAATATTACAGTATTTCAATCTGGTTAACACATGTTGAAGAGTGAGCCAAAATTCCTTCACAACATAATGAGATTAATAGATCAGATAGGAAACCTCTAAAAATAATTCATAACTAATGAACAACAGAGTCTGCTTAGTTCTCATAGAGTAATTATAGTTTTGCTCTGCTGAACAGAAAGCTCATAAAACGGAAGCCATGTTTTTATTTCAGTGAGTCCAACACACTGACCTAACCTGTACGGCTTTGCTGTTGCAGTGTTGTCCAACAGTTTTCATATGTTTCCAGTTAAAAGGCTTATAGAAAAATTATTAATTTTGTAGTTTTAGTAAGAAACTTTAATCTGAATTTTTCACGTTCCTCTCTGCATTTACATCTTAATCCTGAAAGTCACTTATTTATCCATCTCTCATGAAGTTTGTGGTTTTCTTTGGTGAAACTTTCTGTTTCTTTTAGAGGGAACATCTGTGATTAGTTTTTCCTCTCCACTGTTCTGTGTGCTTGATTAAAACTACAATTTTGGGGAGTGCTGTGGTGGCGTACGGGATAGCGCGACCCACGTTTGGGGCCTTGAATCCTCGGCGCGGCCGTTGCGCGTTCGATTCCCGGACCCGGCGATATTTACCACATGTCTTCCCTCCCTCTCCTGTCAGCCTACTTTCATATAAGGGACACTAGAGGCCACAAAAGACCCCCTGGAGGCGAGAAAAAACCCCCGAAAACTACAATTTTGATTACTACCCATGTGGTAAATAGCCTGTACTTTGTATAGCACTTTAACTAGTCCGAATGGTTAATGGACTGAACTTAGATAGTGCTTTTCCAGTTAGTCTGACCACTCAAGGCGCTTTACACTCGAGCTACCCATTCATATTCACAAACACACACACATTTACACACCAATATGATCGCTAAGCAATTTAGAGTTACTTGCCTCGACATGTGACAGGAGGAACATATAACCGTCTGATTAGAAGATGACCACAATACCCACTGAGCTACAGTGGCCCCTGTGAAGTCACAGCATATTCATCATTCACACACTGATACGTCATCATTCATATCAGCATAAAGCCTTTTTATGGCCATAGTTAGAGGCTAGTTTTTAAAACTGAGTTCCAGTAAAACATAAACATAAAACTACAAGGCAGTATCACTAGTTTGTATCAGAATGAAATGGTAGCTGTTACTAGGCCTGGCACAATAAGTAATCAATCAATTAATCGCATAATAAATTAAAATAATCAATCATTTCTACTTTCATGATTTATTGTTACTCTTTCCTCTCTCTCTCTTAACCAGATTTTAAAAGTCTTCATTCTGGTGCTTTGGTCTGAATTAGGCTCTTTTTCTTGAAGAACAACTTTGTTTATAGAGACTTCATAATTCATTTTATTTGTTGTTTTGTTTATTTATTTTTAATATTTAAATGTCTTCCAGGTCCAGTGTTAAATGTTCATTAGAATTTTAATTATTGATTTTTGAGAATGTGTTCTTGCATTACAATGGCATTACCATTACGTTACTTCAACAATATCCTTTATCACAATGACTTCTGGGATAGTTTATTGTCCATCAAAATGTGTTATCACAACAGGCCTGGCTCTTACACAGTGATAGGAGATGTTACTGAGTGGAAATGTAGTAAACATCCTACCTTATCAAAGAGACTCTTGAGGTGTAGCTTAGCAGCTGAGAGTCTGGCCCTGTGATGGCGTTTTTCCTGGGACTTTGAGGAGAATTGGTTGGAGGAAACTGACAGAGACGTTTCATGTTGGCCTTCTCTTTCCCCACCAGCCATGACGTCCTCTACCACCACAGCCAGCTGACTGTCACTGTAAGCCCTGCAGCTTTCGTTGATCGCACACACGTTGAGGTGGTCCATCTCTTGCTTCCCCAACTCACTCAGGTTCTTGACGCTGACGCTCTGCTCTCTGGTCAGCTCCTTCCTCCTAAACTCGCTGGGTGTCTGTGTCGGCTCCTGAATGCTTGGAATCAAGCCAGCTGACCCTGCGTCTAGTTCATCATTTTTCAAATGAGGTGTGCATGTGACCGACATTCTCTTGCTTCCATTTGCTGACTTCTTCTGCGACAGTTTATTCCATTGTAAGGCATCAGGATCCAGAAGGGATCCTTCAGAGCTGTATCTACGCATGTTTCTCTTTATGACAGGAAACCTAAAACCATCAGACAGGAGTGCTGCAAAAAGGCAAAAGACATTAATGAAAACCATGAAACATAAGGTGAGACAACTTCTGATATTGCTGAAAAAAATGATCATTGAAACTTGTCAAAACATATATATAGTTCATTTAAATTTGTTCTTAAGTGCTCCCCTTTTCTCATGGTCATGAACATACAGCATAATATAGAGTCATAGTAAAAACAAATTACTGATCTTAAAAGGGTGAAAAAGCTAAAGAGCAAAGATCATTTTCATAAATCCTTTAGAACTACAAGTACATAAAAAATAAAATATTGTGAAAGAAATCAATATTTTTAGCACCACATTTAAAAAAGTGAAATTCATAATCACACAGATTCGCTTCACAGACAATAAAATGTTTCATGCTTTTAGTTTAGACAAATTTTGATTATTCCTTACAGATAATAAAGCTCCAAAATTCTGTATCTTAGACAAATACAATATTGTGAAAAACATACAGCACATTTATAAAAAGTTGAGTGGAAGGAAAATATACGGTAGGAAGAGGCTCACCAGCAATGGGGCTTACCACAACCTTCAGAGGATTGTCCAGCAAAAATACTGAGGCTGTATTCAGAGCATAGAGCCACAACACACAGACAAGTTCTACACACGGGCCGCCGCGTTGAAGCGGTAAGTCATGCAAAAGGAGCCCCAACTAAGCAACCAGTCTAAATATAAATAATGTTTTCAGAAGCCTGATATTTCTTTTTAGAATATTCTTTTTTATTGATCTTATGTAATATAAAATTTTTTATAAAAGACTTTTGGGTTTTCTTTATCAATAAGCTAAATTACGAGAAACAGAAGCTTGAAATATTTCACTCTGTGTGGTTTGGAATCATCACACACAATTTTAAGCTCCTCATATGTTATATAGAAATTTAACATGCAAGTTTCACTTTCTGACATCATGACAAAAAATATTGAATTGTTTTACATAATGTAATTTAAATGTATCTGTAGAACCAACCACCATTTAATTTCAAAGTAGCAAAGTTGGGGTGAATTTCTTGTTATTTAGCTGGTAAAACATCAAGTGAAACCATGGAAAAGTTAAACAGCTGAACATCTTAGAACTTAATGCATAAGGCCTGAACTGTGAGAAAAAGATCAATTTTTATCATTTCCTCTCATGTGTTTCCAGTGAGTGAGCGCAGCAGCAGCAGCAGCAGCAGCAGCAGCATACAGCTGGCCTCTGGGTCAACATGCCAGCTACCATAGAAGCTCAGAGGTTCTGGTCCAGAGTCTCACAGAGTACTGTTAGCACTCCTAAAACCACACTGTTTCTCTGTGGCACTTCTCGAAATACTGCTGAAAGAAATGATCATATTATACTATACTCCTTTTTTAAGAAGGTAACTAAGTTAGCTGCAGTTCCTGGTCTGGGAGGCAAACACTGTTTACTTTATAGATGAGACTTGAAATTTGGAAAGTCTTCCACGATACAGTTTAACACTGAAAATAAACTTCATCACTTAACCCAGGAGTCTGTCTGTCATCTCTCCTGACTTAATCAAACCTCAAGCCCAGTCTTAGTGTCAAAGGCTTTTTCACTCATCTTCACTGGAGTTGTAACCAATTAAACTTCTTTCTTCAGTTAATTTATACAGATGCCTGATGCAGGCGCTCATCTGCATTGTTAATTCACATGTGAGCATTTTTTTTTTCCTAAATTATTCTTATTTGCTAGCCTATTTTGTTTCCTAATTAATCAAGAGAGGAATACTGGATATGTATTTTTTGAAATAATGAAAAATTACCGCCGTGCCGCATGAAATCTCGTACAAACGCAGTCTCTTGCTTTGCCGGATGGAATCAGAACACGGCAGCAGCAAACAAATTATGAGGAGGCTTGAATAGTGTTTATCATCATTAGCTCATAGGGTTATTATTATTTTTACTTTACAAAAACATGTGTGAACCTTCGACCAACGTATTCATGATGAAGGAAAACACCTTTTAACCCTCAACATATTAGGTCGCAGCTGATATTTAGAATCTCGTTCACTTTAACCAAAGTTTGTTGCCGTTGACAGAACTTCTGTAAAGCTCCTGATTAAAGGTGCAGTGAGAGCTCTAGTCAGCTCCGCAGTCTTTGACCTTTTCCTGGAACACCTGAACGCGGTAAAAAAAAAAAAAAAGCCACTTTCTGAAACAAAGCTTAAATTTAGTTAGCAGTCAACACAGCTCTGGAAAAACCAGCTTTTGGACTTGAACCGTATCTTTCTCTTTTGGGTCAACGCATCACAATCACTCACGAACCTCAGAATTGATTTACCTTCTTGTGTAGCAGATTAGTAAACTTTCTTTACTGCGAGTAGTTTGGACGTAAGGCTGCGAACAGGGACGCGGTTTGAAAATCTCCAAGGAAGGAAGTCCTGCTGCTGCCTCCTCTTCCTTCAGAAACCGTTTCCTCTCCTCACTGACGGCAGGACAGCAGGTTCTCCAAATGTTCCTTGTGACACTGAATGCTCCTCCTTCAGTCGTCAAGCCTGCTGCCACCACACCTTCACCTCTGTCTCAACTTGTCCGCTCTCTCTCTCTCCCATTCACACACGACTAAAAATGTACTGTTCGATAAAGTGTATGCAAGTATTAGTAACTAGCCATGCTGACAGAAACACACTCAGGCACAATTTAGACTTCTGCTGATGTCATCTGGGTAGAGAGGAAAGTGGTTTAAAACGTCTGAGACAACACAGCGGCGCTAAGTAGCTCACACTGTCTTCAACACGTGGGGGCGCTGTTACACCAGTGAAGTGCTAAAACACCTTTAGATTCAGAGGATCCTCAGATTTCATTTGGAGATAATGAATACCTACGATGAACAAATCTAAATAACTGTGGTTTGTTTTTACGTAAAGACTCGGTGGGTTCTAATAAGCCCCAAGACTGAATATTGATTAAACTAACGGAGGTTTAGTAATTCGTGTTCAAATAATTGATCTGTTACTTGCTGACTGCATAAGCGATACGACTCCTTGAAATCCATGTAAGAGATTATTCTGGTCTTTGTAAAATGTTTTTGTGTGAACTTGTCAAATCTGAAGTGCATTTTATTTTGTCTTTATGCAGCACGTTTACTGCGTTGTTCTGCTTCGCTTGGCATATGTTACTATTATCTCAAGTAGTTTTGAATAAAGTTTATAAGAAAAAATATTCTCGAAGGTGAAGGCCAACAGAGCCACAGTTTTCCAGTTCCACTTCCCACTTCTGAAGTCACATGGTCCCACCCACCGCTGTTATGTTTCACAGTAAGTTCCTTTGACACAACTTGACTCTCGGGGGCGCTAGTCCACTTGCATCCCTCTGTGGACTGAAGGATTTGGCTCACCAGTAGACGTTACATCTTGTAACGTCTACTGGTGAGGATCGATACTTGCATCATAAATAATCACAGCAATACACTGAATGTTTGGCTTTCTCATCTCAATGTTATCTGACTTTGCGGTAAACAGTGATAGTCATCATCTGAGATCTTAAATTTTATATGTAGAGCTTAGATGTAGCCTTAAAAACTAAAAACTCACCTGGCTTCTTGTCTTCATAAACCATCGACTTTGTTCAGATATGTGGTAGAGTAAGTTAACAGTTTCTTTACATTCTTGTCTACACACACTTTGAAAGGGGAACTTTTTTTTTTTTTTTTTTACAGAATCAGGATTTAAAGTAACATTGAGTTATTGCCCATAGACAAAACAGCTCTTGCAGATTTACCTTGTTAGATTTATGTAGTATTTTGGGACACAACTCACATGTCCAAGTCTGTGGGCTCTCTCAATTGTCCTCAACATTGTAAACATTAGCACGTTTTTATTTTTTTACAATATTTTTATTTTTACCCATGTAAAACGTACAGTACAGTGTAGTGATCATACTCCATCCTTAGGAGTTTTATACAGAACACTGAAGATGAGTTGTTAGTTTTCCAGTAAGACAAAACAAGCCACCAAGGTACTAAGCCATTGCCAACACACACCAAGAAGCACATTAGATTCACCGAGCAGCAAAGGCAGCCTTCAATCCTCAAGTCCTGCACAAAATTTTCAGAAGGTGATAACAAAGTTACAGTCAGGAAACCAGTCAAGAGTTTCTGAAAGGAGTACCAGGCCAAAATTCACCTGACCAACCACATGAAACACTTAAGTGAGAATCCCATTTCATCTCTTCCATCCCCTTCTTAGCTCCAAACCCCAAGTTTCTACTGGTGAACCAGATGCTTTGGAGGAGTAGTGGGAGTGTTTAGAGCCCTGGAAAAGGTGGGCTTCTCAGAGGCTAAACAGGAGCTGTGTTTGCAAATTGCCAGTACTTTCTCAGATAAAATGTTTTAAATGTTACAATAACCACTGTCACAAATAAGATGTCCCAGATGATATTATGGCCCGTCTCAAATATTGTTAGTCCAATAACATGGCAAAGATCAAAGAACCTTTTCATTGTAAATATTGTACCATTCCAACAGGTGTGGAATAGTACAATATTGGTCTTCCTAATGGCCAATTTACCTATTTTACTCCATCCTATTTACCTTTTACTCCATCTTAGTCATTGTAGGGTGAGAGAATACTCCGAATCATACCTTACCAAGTAAGGTATGATTCCACAAGTTTACTAAACATTTATGTAATATATTATTTGGCTGTTTTGGTAAATATTATGCTCATCTTCAAACAAAGTAACCCTAATTTTTTTTAAACAGCATTTTCATTTCTTTGTGAGAAAACTTACTCATTTGGCAAGGAATTTAATATTTCCCCACTGCAAGAATTTTGCTATCAAAGTATTGACAGAAATTCAACATCACCTTTGATTTTTCTTTGATATGCTCTGTATATATCCTCCCAAGTACATCCAAGACAGGAATCATGTTAATCAAGCAAGTTTATTCTTCCAGTCAGGAATCACACTAGAGTTTACTCTAGAACATGCAGAGCTGAACACATTTGGACCTGAAAATTTGTTTAATACAGCAGGTTACTGATGACCCACAGCTGTGAAATTCCAGCAGTCGCAAAAAACAATAATAAATAGACCAACTCCTATGTTTGTCTAAAGACTGTCAAATAAGGTCTTTTTAAGTAATGTTAAGAACCAACCAGTCAACAGGAAGCTTCAAAGAATTGAACATTTATGAGTGCATTTTATTTATTTGTGTACTTTTAATGTAGGTAAAATGAAGTGAAGGAATACATCTTTTAACCCACAAACTGCTTTTACAGTTGAAGCACAAAATAATTTATATTGTAAAGATATGTGCATTGTTAAATGTATTTATTAAGATATCACTTTTATCGACAGCAGTGAAGGCTTGGAAACTGGGGCTGTCTTTGCCACAGCACTGATCCATATCAAAATTTTATTTCCACATAACCTCAACTCATATTTGGACTGCTGTTGTACCAGCTCGTAGGCTGAATGCGGTGAAGATGCCATTTGTTAAATAATTAGCTAAAAATACTTCACACAAAATATGTGTTTTCTGATAGCTGTTAGAAATGTGCCACCGAGTTGCTGTGCTCACTGAAACAATCCAGACAGAATGTGAGGACAGGTCCATCCCCATGCACTGCAGACAGATTAGGAAATATGAGATTATTTAGTAAATAAAACAGTGCTCTCCACACATGTGACTTCTTCTAAGGCCAGAGTTTGATGTTCAGAAATCTGCTATTCTAAATTTCCATAACTTCTAGAGAGCCAATTGAAAGTCAGAAAGGTAAACAAAGACTCTAGCAGTGACGATTTTTGTTGTCATAAGAAAAAAAAATTCTTTCCAAGCAGTGATAGGAACACAAAGCTGGTGGCAGCAATTTCAACCACAAAGTTCAAAATGTATCCATTTATATTTGATTACTTTTTCTCACCGTTTATGCTAACTTGATGTTTTGATTACTTAAATGATAAAGAGCAACTTTTAAAAAGGGACAATATAATCACTTTGAAGATATTTGCAAACAAAAGAGAAGTCATCTAAAATGGGGAGGGTTTACTGAATAATATTCTTTTGGACGTCAGTTAGTGGAGAATATTCAACATTCTTTTATTACTCTATACTCATGGCAAGTAGAAAATTTGTTCTGAAGCTGCTTAGCTAATCTTTAACATGTAAACATTTATTCCTAAGCTTCAAATAGAGAAATCTTTAAAATCTGATGCTTTTAATAGTTGTGAAAGAACGGCAGCTTTTCTGGTAGAACAACATTTGGCAGCGGAGTAGTAACTGACGACTCTGTGATGTCTGAACCCAAAAACTAAGGAAGGGTTTAAGTGGACAGCTGGACTGAAACAGATGACGCAGAGAGAAGCTATGACTGTTTATCTAACACAGAGGCAGCAAGAATCAAACATCTGTTTGTAGTTTCATTTTAAGCTGCAATATAGAGGTGAGGGTGAATGGACATTTTCAGGATCAAACATTCATTTCACTGACTTATTTTTCTACTGTCAATTTTTGCTCTGTCGCAATGAAGAAAGGATGGGGGGGAGAAGGTTGAGAGCAGGTCTATGTTCTTGCACTCCCAGTGCCACTAGAGCCCCCGCTAGGAGGGACGTTACTCTGGGAAGGACGGGGGGCTGCGCCGGCATCACCTGGAACAGGAGAGGAGAGGAAAGGAGGCCACAAAACAATTACAGGATCTGCTCCACAGAAAGCACAGGAGTCATTTCATTTCAACTATCCTTTCACTAACTAAACACCAGTATTTTTTTTTCTCGTTTAGCTCTCGGTGAAGGCAGTGAAGGCAGTGAAGGCAGTGAAGGCGGTGAAGGCGGTGAAGGCGGTGAAGGCAGTGAAGGCAGTGAAGGCAGTGAAGGCGGCCTTCACGTGGTGAAAAGGCCTCTCCAAAAAACAGAGGCGTTTTTGGAGCCAGAACAACTCGAACCAACATTTAGTTTTATAATCAAACATGGAGAACCAACCAACATTTAGTTATGTTTAGTTAGACATTTAATGTCAGAGCAAGACCTAAAGAAACTCCTGATGGTTTACTTAACAACCCAGAACAATAATCAAACATGGAGCTTTATACTGTATCTCTCTAATCCAGAACAAAATTAAGGTCCAGAGAAATCCCTATGAGTTCATAAATTATGGGCCACTTATTCTTATTAAACATGGGAACCAATATTTAATCTTGTACTTTTTTTGTTAAAGTAAGTTAAGTAAAATGATAAGAATAATTACCCAAATAACTTGGCTTTATTTAAATATGTTTTATGAGAATATATTAAATCTACATCTTAAACTAAAAAGAAAAAAAATCTAGATTAAAAGATTTGCTGGTAGTTCCCTTTTTGCCATAACACCCAGCAGAGGATATTAGTGGAATTCAGAGATGTTACGCAGAAGGACTCTGGTTGGGCTCTGGGAAGATCTGACCAAAAGATCGCTTCCCCTGCCAGTGGCTGGGGCCACCAGCTCAGAAACAGGATATGAGGTAGTGAAAGGAGAGCCGTGTCCTCCGCTGTGGGTGAACATGTCCTTTCCGAGAGCAGACTGCCTTGAAACTCTCAGACACCACAGACTGGTCTCAGGGCGCTACAGAATGATCAGCATAATGAAACGGCATGTTTACATATAAACTGTCATTGATCCAGAACATTCAGTGGTTGATTCTTGGATCAGACACTTGGGATTATTGTAGTTTCACCTAAAGTACTGAATTATTTTACATCTGGACAGATGCCTTTAAAAAATTGAACTAGGTCTAATTAGTTCACCTGTAAAGGTTATGCTGCATTATGAAATATTTTCAGAAAGTCAAGTATTCCTAATATTTTGTGGTACTTTACTTTGGGACCTGATTTGAATCTGAATATTTAAAGGCCTTTTAAAAGAAACTAATAACTCACCTTTTCAACTTTGTGACAATGAATGAGTCCATCATGTCCAATGTAAAAAGTTGAAAATGCATCATATGACCTAGAAGAGATGATATTAAGAATGAGTGGGATTAGAAAGCCAACAATTCTTCAAACATTAAATCTGACCAGATGAGGTATTGAATTCAGTATGATATCAGAACGCTCCTAAGCATGTTATGTTCTGAGAAGAACTGCTATGTGAAGTTTGATGCCCCTTCAGAGTAAAAGACTACCATGGCTAAAGGAACTAGTTTGGTTTCTCAGGGTTTTCAACAGTGTAATACAAGCCTGGCAGGCCGTCTGCACTGATACAGTTTATGGATGTGTTTTTAGATGGTGTGTTAGTGGACCGGTGGTTAAGGTTGTGGAGGAGCTTTTTTTAAATATATTTGTATTATTATTATTATTTTTACTATTGCAGTGACACAATGCTTCAAACTGCGCCATATCAAGTGCTTTGTCTACTTGCAGTCAGACAAAGACAGAGCGCGGAGATCAGAAAACTAAATGAAATCTCCCTGTTAGTTCCTCTGTATCCAGTTCAGTGGATTTAGCTCATCATACAGTGCCGGTCTAAGGTTGTATGAGGCCTTGAGCAGAATTTGACACTTTCTGCTAAGAACATCAGCACCACTAACGGCATTTCAACATAGATTTATTAAATTCTCTGAGAAAAGGGTAGCTTAATTAGCCAACCTTAAAAACAATGAGTTATAATTGTAATTTATTAAGCTGTATTTGTGAACAAACAGAGCTCAAACTCCCAGATTAAACTCACAGCATCAGATTGTAGCTATGGTAACATAAACAATGAAGATAGTTCTTTGAACTTTTACAAAGTACATTTGTCAACTCCTTAAAATCTTAAATTAAAATCTTAAAAAATTTGAAATCTTTTAATTTATCCCATTCACTCAAATTTAACAGCTTTGTCATTCTGAATAAACAAATGT
This sequence comes from Xiphophorus couchianus, assembly GCF_001444195.1. Lineage (NCBI taxonomy): Eukaryota > Metazoa > Chordata > Actinopteri > Cyprinodontiformes > Poeciliidae > Xiphophorus > Xiphophorus couchianus. The sequence goes on from NC_040240.1 coordinate 27,259,032, forward strand.
TAAAAATTCAAAATCTGTGGTCTGTGTTAAAACATTAGCATTTATGGGGCCCCTGAATCCCCTGAATCTGCTGAAGGCCTGGAGGGCCTTCAGCAGATGCTGACTCAATTTGGATTTAACAAAAGTGCCAATAATTTATATTTATTTTAATTGTATTGTTTTATTTGTTGTTTTTAAGACTCTATAGCTGTGGGTTTAAGTATTGTCAGCAATGTCTTTGAGTCACCCAGTAATGTTTTACATTTCCTGTCATTTTAACATCTTTTAATACAAAAATACAGTGGACCACCAGGCTTAGCAAGTTTTCTGGGGGAAACCCTGTAACACCTGGTTAGGGTATCAGAAATGCTTGTTCAGGTACATTACTGAATCTGCCGTCAAGGCATTAGGAATTTGCCAAAGGAAATTGATTCTGTAGGCAGTTTATCATTGCAAATGATGGTTGCCTACAATCTTAATGTGAAACATTTAAAAACCAGTTATGAAATTGTACTGGCTGATACTGCAGTAATAACCATGAGTCACCTAGTGTGCGCTCTTGTGACAACAACAATCCAACAATTGAAGGCTTTGCGAAGTAAAAGTAGTGAACTAGTATCTAGTGTGAATGAACTGTGTTACCTGTAGAGGTGGGATTTGTCTTTCCGGTAGAAGCGCAGCAGACCAGAATGAAAGGGAAGGCCCTTGATCCTCCAGCGAGCCTTGATGGTCCCATCCTCCATGTGCTTGGTGAGCTTCAGTACATCAAGCCGAGCCTCAGTGTAGTAGCACAGGGACAGGAAGCGCCACAGGGTCAGTGTGAGTCGGTACCCCATAAGACCTCTACAATCACAGAATGAGCAAAAATCTACTGCTGCTGTTGAGAGCATATTTCATTGAGAGTATCCCGCCTGAACATGCAGTCACCTGGTCTTCATGTTTAGCAAGCCATTGATAAATTCCACATCATTTGAGTACATGGTGTAGTCGTGGTTTGTCATAAAGAAATTTGGAAGCTGCAAAAAAAAACAAAAAAAAAACACAATTAGAACACAATTCATAGCAATCTGACACAGCGTACCTGCAGCTTTCCCCATGGGACTGAAACTATAGGACAATTAAAATGTTGAACTTCTAACCCAAGAGATACCAAATCTTCACTCTAGTAGACCATCTGTTCATTACATTGTAGCAGGTTAAAATGGCAATTCTGGGGAGTGCCGTGGTGGCGTAGTGGTTAGCGCGACCCGTATTTGGAGGCCTTGAGTCCTCGATGCGGCCGTCGCGGGTTCGACTCCCGGACCCGACAACATTTGCTGCATGTCTTCCCCCCTCTCCTTCCCCGTTTCCTGTCAGCCAACTATCATATAAGGGACACTAGAGCCCACAAAAGACCCCCTGGAGGGGTAAAAAAAAAAAAAAAAAAAGGCAATTCTGAAAGTGATACATACGAGTATAAAGTTCAAGATGACCTGTGATTCACAAAACTTCAGAACCATTACCTACTAGAGGGAGGGAAGGAGAGAGAGATGGAGAGAGAGAGCGAGAAAGAAGATTCTTGACATTTGACTTTAATCATCAAGTCAATGTCAACAACACTGGAAGGGGGGAGCCGATGTGCTGTGTGGTACAGCGATATGCAACTTTACCAAAGAGTCTTTTTTTTACTTTCATGACAGTCAATTAAAACTCATCTAGAGGCACAAATTTCACATGACTTTAAAAAAACAAAACTTGTAATTTTAGATAAAAATATCTACTAAGGGAAATTTGTCATTATTTGTTGACTTTTTTCATATATTTAGGATTTAAAAAATATAGATAAAATTTAGCAAAAACAGAAAGGATTCTGTGGGACGGAAAATGATGTGAAAATGCAAAAAAGCACAAATACCAACCCAGTGACAAGAAAATCGGATCTAAAAACAAAATACGATATCCCCAGTACTTTTAGTGTCATTCTTTGTGGAAATTCAATACAAGTATTACAGAAATAAACTGAAAAACTATCAAAAACATGCATTTGTAATTGTACGTAAATTTAAAAAAAAAATTTACTGGTTCTTTTTCATTTTAAATCAAGTTATTGAAAGTTGTTGAGGAAGGTCCAAACAGATGTGGCTCCCAGATCTAGTAGTTTGGAATTCAATTGAAAGATTATTCCTATTGATGTATGAAATCTCACAGATTATGCATCAATTGCATCCCTAAAATATAGTTTTACAAAACATAACAGCCCAACCTTCTAGAAATCTTTTTAACTTCAACTGAAAAACCTGAAGTTAATAGAGTACAATAGCTGCTTGAAACCTGAAAGTTACAGGACTGACTCCAGTTTCTCCCAGTCACATGCTGATGTTCCGCCGGGCAAGGCACTTAACCCCAGACTCCCTGCTGAGGAGCATGTTGGTGTGTAGATGGTGCAGGAGTATGTTTCTACTGGTGGGTGCCTACTGTTGATGTGAATACTGCGAATTACTGGATTGGATATTACAAGACCTTCATGTGTCACATTGTTTGTATTGAGTCAGGAAACAACACAATCACGCAAAGAATCAGCAAAAGGGATGCAATGTTTTACTGTTAATTGTAAACATTATGACAACTAGATCACAAGGTCCAAGAGAATCTCATTTCACAGTTTAGTAAAAAGTCTTAATTTAAATAAAAGAGTCTCAGTTTACATAGCAACGGGTTTGTGAGGAGTAAAGTCGAAACACTGAGCAATAAAAAAAGAAGAGTAGCTCTGAGTTGTTCTTCAGCTGTTTTTGCATTTTTGTGGTGCATTGCAGCAGCTGTAATTTAGGAGAGTTCAATAAACAAAAACTGGACTAACTACCTAGTTCACTTTGTAAAATGTCAGAATATGATAAAATATGTCAAAATATTTAGCAAACTATGTCACTCACAGCAGCAATTACTGGTATGTAAAATTAAATTAATTGTCCTATATTAAAAAAGGTTGGTTAGTCTTCACTTGCATCAAGAAACCAAACTTATATCCACCAACACACATTTTACTTTTTAATCTGCAATTTTTGCAGCTTTAATTTACCAAGCCATAATTGATAGAAAGGACGTTACAACCACTTTGGGATAGATTCATGCTCATTCTGTATGGTTGGTGGAAATAAATTAATGGATAGTAATGTCACTAGCTTTTAGCCGCTGTCCAACCCAGTAATCTGGAGCACGTTGATGGTGCTCACCATACTTGCAGGACTTGTTGTGGTTATTAACAAATCAATGAAAAGTGTAGGTTAGCTATCACACATGGGTGCTTGGTAATCTCTATTTGTGCTCTGTTCCCGAAGTAAACATGGAATCTGCGCCTATGGTTGTGTGTGTAGTTGTGTGTTTATAAGATGCGAAAGATGGAAAGTTGGGACAGATGTTTAATAACTCACCTCTAGCCTGAGCCTTTCATACATCAGGCCCAGTTTCTCCTCTTCCTCACTGTCTCTGTCCCCCAGCACCTCTCCAGGGCCCAGCGGGTTGCACAGACACACAGAGGACAGTGGCAGCAGGAGCAGCTCCGTCCTGTTCAGTCCATGGTTCTGGCAGGATTTCATCAATCCACCAACACCCAGGTGTGTGCTTGGACAACAAAAACAATAAAACTGGGAGCCATACATAAATGGCACCAGACAATCCTCTCTTTCCAGCAGGTTTGTGAAGCAGCTAAAGTCTCTCTGAATAACGTCTGTTCCTGCCATCTGGACATTGTCAATGCTGATGTCGTCCTCCCTGCTGCCGTCCACAGTGGTCAATTGAAAGGAAAACGCTGCATCTCTGCCGGGATTCTCCAAAGTAATCACATCTTCAGGCTGAATGTGACTGAAGGCAGGTAGTTTCAGCAGTGTGTGCAGACTGTTCAGTCTCTCCTGTGGCACAAGCACACACACGCTGTGAGACTCCTCCCAGTCCTCCTCGTAGCACCGGTCTCTCTGCTGGCTGGCGTGGTGCAGCGGGTGGTGAAGCGGGTGGTGCAGCAGCGGTTGCCTTGGCTTCTGATACCTCAGGCTGTTGGGGGGGGGCAGAGCCCAAGCTGCACTGCTTAGTGGACACGGCTGACACATCCACTGCCAGTGGAAGACCTACGATGGAGCATTGAACACTTAACACACCATTTATGCAAGGTTTCCTTTACACAAACTTTCATGTGCTGACAAACACCTGACATTTTGCTGGGCTAACTAAAGATAACAAATATTTTCTACAGACACACACTCTGTGGGCTTATGCTTTCTGCTCTTTATCATTCCACCACCAACTGTCCTCGTCTTCTCTCCTCTGACCTGAAGTTACAGCTCACACATCACTAGCGGTTAATTTGACAACCTCGGTGTCCTTTTCCACTCATCTAGGTTTCACCAACCTGCACCAGGTTCACTTTAAAGAAGTTCTTTAAAGCAAACTTCTTTAAGGTTTGCTTTAAAAAATTTCTCTTAAAGCCACAGACGGATGGACGGTCCCTCCGCCCGTCTATCCATCCGTCCTCATTACCTCATGACCTCACTAGGGGTGCTCACCAGTTGAATGTTGGCAAATAATGGATGTGAGCTCACATTGGGAAGGATACTTTCCAATCAAAAGAGAGACAGTAAAAACTCTGTGTTTAAACTGTCCCTCCAGTTTATCCCAGAAAACCATATTCTATCTTCATTTTTTTCTTTTTGAAATATTGCAAAATTGTGAGTTTATTGCCAGAAGCACCATAGAGAGCATTCTGACCAGCTGCCTCTCTGTGTGGTGTGGAGGCTGCAGCGCCTCCGACTGGAAGAACGTGAGGAGAGTGGTGCGGACAGCGGAGAGGATCATCGGGGCCCCCCTTCCCTCCATTCAGGACATTTCATTCCAGCGCTGCGTGTCCCGAGGCCGAAACATCGTCAGTGACCCCTCACACCCCCACCGTGGACTGTTCTCCCTGCTGCCCTCTGGAAAGAGGTTCCGCAGCATCCGGTGCAGGTCCACCAGGTTCCGAAACAGTTTTTTCCCACTTGCCATCAGACTGCTGAACTCTTAACTGGACTGCACTTAAAATCTGGTCTCCACTTTATACCTTGCACATGTACAGAGCTAAGTAACTTCTATTTTACTGTCAGTCCTGCACTTTATATTTTATATTTATATTTATATTCATATTTTATACTGTATTTTATTTTTATTCTGGAGTAACCTCACAACATTGAAAGCTCAAAACACTGTCCTGAGCCGTATGCAACGAAATTTCGTTCTGTATACACCCTGTGCATGCAGAATGACAATAAAGTCAGTCTAAGTCTAAGTCTAAAAACATTGAGTTTAAGTGACTGATAACTAACACCTGGAGGTGGCAGTGTTTCTTCCACTACTCTACTGCCTCAGCCTAGTTTTGAACATTTCCACTTATTTCTGAATATATTCACTCAGTTATGCAAAACATGAAGGGGAGCCAGTGATGGTGAGCAGGACTGCAGATGCCAAATGTATAGTGATCTTAGAATCCAACAGATTACCTGGCTGAGACTTCGGCTCCATCTTTGAACCGGCCTCCTTCTGCTCTGGCTGCAAAGACAACCCATCCAGAGGGCCACCCCTCCTCTGCTCACAGCCATCGAGTCAGGGGTCACCAGCTGAACATCACCAGAGCCCACTGCAAAGCAGGGGGCCCAAAGAGCTGCCAGCTGTCCTGAAGCTGAATCTAAGGGCAGAGAAGAGTCAGATTTCCACACCACTGTCTGCACTTTTCAGGGTTGTGTCTACTGCCAAACCACAGCAAGAGTACACAATTATATGATGGCAATGTTATCCTCATGATTATTAAAAAAAACTCTAACATTAGAAAAAGGATAAGGAATTGCTCTTTATCAAGTCTTCCTCAGTTTCTAACTTATGGTCAGAAAAACATGTTCAGTGAAAAGACAAACAGTTCCTCTAACGTAAAGTTCCTTTAGCTTGAGTTCAAGATTGAGATCTCAGTCAACCTGTATGTCAATGTCAAATTTATTTATAAAGCACTTTTAAAATAGCTGAAGCGGCACCAATGTGCTGTACAGAAGTCAACAAATATACCGTTTCTAATAAAATAAATTATCAAATAACTTACAATAATTACAATACATCACAAGTGGTATTGAATAAAAATTTGTGTAAAGATGCACCTTAAACCATTTTAGCCTTGAGCATACCTAATATAAGAAGGCAGATTATTCCATAGATTGGGACCCATAAAAGAAAAAATACAATCCTCTTTACTCTAGCAGGGGTGTCAAACTCCAGTCCTCAAGGGCCGCTGTCCTGCAACTTTTAGATGTGCCTCTGCTGCACCACAGCTGAACAGAATAATTAGGTCATTAGCAAGGCTCTGGAGAACTGATCTACACAGGAGGAGGTAATTAAGCCATTTCATTCCAGTGTTTTGTACCTGTGGCACATCTAAAAACTGCAGGAGACCGGCCCTTGAGGGCTGGACTTTGACACCTGTGCTCTAGAGTCTGGACCAAGAGACATCTAGGAAATTTTTTATTACTTGCCCTTAAAAATCTTATTGGGAGTATGCAGGTGTCAGAGTTTGTAAATAAGGAGGACCTAAGCAATTCAAAGTTTTAAAAACCTGCAGTAAAATTTTGAAATCAATTTGAGAGGGTACCAGAAGCCAATGTAGGGAAGCCAGGACTGGTGATATGTGAAAAAGCCTCCAACTGAAGACTGTTGCTGTATGACAGTTTCATGACGGTCATAACATAAAAAAAACTCATGTTATAAAAAAAATAAACAATGTTGCCATGGCTACACATCATAGCAACTATATGAAAGTAAAAAACGAAAGAGCAAGAGTTCTTGCAATTATAAAACAAAATAGAATTGCTCAAAGAGCAAGACCTCAAGCAAAAAAACTGAAATCTACACAATGAACAAATCAGAGCTACAGCAACAAAGCCACAATTCTAAAGTAGGAAGAACATAATGGCAAAATTTAAAGTGGCCTAAGCCTAATCCTGCCAAACCTATGACCATTTTTGGGTTTAACTGTATATTGCTAAATATTGATTCATTCTAGATTCCAGCGTCCTAATTCTAAAACCTTTTCTCCCCCCGCCTCCCTATCTTTTGTTTTGAAATTTAGAACCTTAACAGCCTTAATTTAAATTTCAGATGTTTTACAAGAGCTTAATATTATTTATAAAAATGAATGCACATTATCTGTTAAACCTACTAAGTCCTAAATGCAGTGTGATGAAGGAAAACAGCATATTGGTCACATATGAAGCGTTTAACACACCTACACATGGCAGCTGTTGGTGTATAAAAACCCAACATGGATTCAGGTTAAATAAGTAATAACTACGTATTTTCCTTAGTTGTGTATATCTGGTTGAATATTTGGAGAAACAAAAACATAATAACCATGCTGCTATGCAGAGTAGTCAACAGTGACAGTCAATGACGAACAGCGGCAGCTAGCTTCGTGCTAAGCTAAGGAAGCAGCTGAGTCTCCTCCAAGTCCGGCTTACTGACCTCCTGCTCTGTTCCTTCCACGAACGGAAAGCTGCTCACATTCGCCTCGAGGGTTTTGTTCTTAACCACAGAATTACAGCAGCAGCAGGACGGATGAGACAGCAAGAGGCTACGTAATCCAGGTAACTTTAACAAATGTCACTCCCACTGAGTATGTCCTTGCACTACGTAACGTAACGACGGTGCTTTCGCTGATGCAGGAAATTTGCAAATTTTTCTTCTTTCTCTTTAACCTCTTTGGAGTGACGTTCGGTGCTGCCACCAACAGGAGACTGAACTTACTGCAAATATCCAAGCCTCAAAGCACCGATAACAACATTAGAACTTCCTCTGCTGTTTTTTATTAGATGAGTGATCTCACTTTTCATTGCACATGCAGATTAGGTGGGTGTAGGAGGCGGAAGCAGCTTGAGCCCCTGCCCCTTTTATCCTTGATGCCCCTAGTGTATTTTCTCCATCCATCCATCCATTTTCTGTTCACCCTTGTCCCTAATGGGGTCGGGAGGGCTGCTGGTGCCCATCTCCAGCTACGTTCCGGGCGAGAGGCGGGGTACACCCGGACAGGTCGCCAGTCTGTCGCAGGGCAACACAGAGACATACAGGACAAACAACCATGCACACACACACTCACACCTAGGGAGAATTTAGAGAAACCAATTGACCTGACAGTCATGTTTTTGGACTGTGGGAGGAAGCCGGAGTACCCGGAGAGAACCCACGCATGCACAGGGAGAACATGCAAACTCCATGCAGAAAGACCCCGGCCGGGAATCGAACCCAGGACCTTCTTGCTGCAAGGCAACAGTGCTACCAACTGCGCCACTGTGCAGCCAGTGTATTTTCTTTTTTTTTTTTTCAAATTTTCTTTAATCTGTGTGTCAGGAGGCCTGCTTGTGTCCCTCAACAATAGTATTTACCTCGGATGAATAAAGAAACCAACAATAACTGTATTAAGAGACTAATATTTTCATTTAAGGTAGCAATAACGTCTTGTGTTATTGTGGGGCAATTTCAAGTTAGGTGGTCCATGAATGTTTGTGATATGGGTTAAGTCGTCAGCCTGAAAAAATAGGAGAAATACCGGTCTACACCAGACAGGAAGTTGGCCATCTTGCATTGACGTTCAGATTCTGACCACATTTTGGCAGTTTACAGCCTCCACATCTGATCAAACTCCTCAAGGGCAGTGTTTCTCAATTATTTTCTGTCATGTCCCTCCTTGGGATCATGATTTTTTTCTACTATTGCGAATCTGATCATATTTAATGATTTATCTATACAAACCACTGTCTCCACTGTATGACCTGATTATCAAAACAGCTGTTCTATTGTTCCAAGTCTCAAAATTCCATCTCTATAACATCAACTGTCTCTGGTCCTCACTTACCCCCACCACCATTTATGCCATAGGTCTTGATCATATCCAGACTTGATTTTGGCAATGCGCTGCTCTTTGGTTTACCACAAATTCCTTCATAGACTTTAACTGATTCAGAACCACTGAGTTAAAAATTCTCTTGTTAACATATAAAGTTCTACATAACCTAACCCTTCCTTATCTTACTAATCTCTTTCACCTTGCACCCTTTGCTTCTCTTTTGACTCTCTTCTGTCTAAGCCGTCTGTCTATCTGTCCACCATATAACTCAGGTCTTTCAGCTATACTCTGCTCCCCAACTCTGGAATAAACTGAATGTCCAAAAAACATAATCTTTGCCCACTTTCAATTTCCTCCTCAAATCTCACTGGGACTATCAAACCCTACATTACCTTCCCACACATCACACCACTAACACTCATTTGTCTTTCATGTTGTTCATGTTGTAGCAGTTTTTAACCTTTGCTCACAATGTGTTGTTTATGTTGTCAACAACATAAAGGGGCTTATTAATAAGCACTTTACTTATATGGTGCTTATTTGTAAAGCATTTTATAAGTAAGGTGCTTTATTTATAGGCTGTCCAGCTCTTGGAAAGCTTGGAAAACCTTTCAGCTTTTATAAGCTGAAACGTGCTTATAAATAAAAAGTATAATTATCATTTAAATGGCCTCAGTCATGTAAGATACTATTAGCCTGCTGTCCCAGGCTCTTCAGGGCTCTGTTTGTTTGGGTGCACAAACCTTTTGCTAGTTGTAAATTGTATGTTTACTGCAGCTTCAGGTGCAACTGAAAACAGTTCTACACCAGGGAAGGCACTGATGTAAAAGTAACATGAAGCAGTTATTCAAGGTAAGGTCACATTTGTTTGTTGTGTGGTTAGTGATATACTGAACATGTGTTGTGAATTTATAAGGTTAGATTTGTGATGTTGTGTAACCAATCTGTTTAAAGCTGGAAGGATCTTTCCTCTATACCTGATAAAACAAACAGATGGACAGGAAAGGAGCATTTTGTTGCTAGGAATACAGAGATGCAGTCTTCCCAGATGACTTGACTATTGAAAAGGCAACAGCTAATTGGACACCAATTGATCAATTGATCAATAAGGGATGTAGTTATGTCAAAAACTATTGCTTCCATAGGAGAGGTGGAGATTCCACATGGATGGAGAGAGAAAGGGGCCTGTTTGGTGGGACCTCTTGAGAAAGTAACTTCATCCGTTTTGAGTTAGAAATTAAGCTTTTCAACCTACCATTTTTTTTCCCCCAAAATAAAACCCCCCAGAACACTTCATTCTAAGCTCTTTCTTAAACGCACATGAACTAAATTCATGTGGACTTCATAAGGCAGAAAATAAATGTATGGTAAAATGGTAAATGACATGTATTGTGTAGTGCTTTATCAAGTCCAGAGGACCCCAGAGTGATTCACACTGCATTTTTAGCCATTCACACATTTAAACACATTCACTGATGGTGGCAAGCTATGAGATAGTAGCCACAGCTGCCCAGACAGCACCATAACCCAGTGCTACAGGGACCTCTGACCCCCACCAGCAGACAAAAACATAATAAGGTAGGGGCAAGGGTCTTTCCCAAGGTCACAATGACAGATAATATTCATTTTTAATGTAAATGTACTTACAAATGCACTTACAAATGGAGAGTTGCTGGGGCGGAGGAGACTGGGAAGGGCTCAATAGAAGGTGTCCAGAGATATCCGCCACTGGATGTGTTAACTACTTTTAATCAGATTACAGCCGCTATGGTCATTGGGTTCCTTCCCTTTCCAACATGGCGCCCATGTTGACGCGTCGCTGCAAATTCTAAGGTCACGTGTTTCCGTCGACTGCGTTTGGCGACCCGATATTGCATCATTGGGTTATCAGGCCGCAGTACATGTGAGACTAGCTGAGTTTATTTGATAGAAATTAAAGCAACGTCATACTCAGGAAAATTTGCAGTTAAATTAATAAAATGCCTAAAAAAGCAAAAGAAGAAACAGAATGGGTGGACACTGATGTCGCTCCAGGGGCAGGTGAGAAAACTGACTGTGTGAAGTTGGGTAAAGGATATATAGCATTCCAGCTAGCAAGATGTGAGTCAAAGAAAACTCAGTTGATTTATTGTAATCGCTGGTATTAGCAGACTGTCATTCATGTCAGCAGACAAGCAGTTTTGAAACGGCCGTTCTAACTCATATACCGGATATGTTTTCTTGTAACTTTTGGCCCAAGTCCAGTTAAGATGATTTCAATGCGGATAATTTATTCTGTCTAAAAACTCTACTACTACTATAAAAATATTGCATAATAAATCTTTATCCAACAGACAAAACCTTGAGATAGTACACTCGACTATCATTCATTCCAATGGATCCGTTTTACTTTTTTAAAAATAGAAATTACATTGCGATTATGACACTGGGTTGGCTTTATGTGTTGATGAGTTTATCATGTAGCAGGTTCAGATAATATTCTCTACAACCAGTCTTAAGAAAGCCCAAAGCTGTAGTGGTGAGGGTAAAGATGTATTAGGAATATAATACATTATACATAATAGATTCTATAAGACTGAAATTCTGTCATCAGTTTGTATCTTCTACCCCTGTATCCATGGGTTCTTTCTGGGTACTCCAGCTTCTTCCCTCAGTCCCAAACAGAAATGTCCGGTTACATGGCCACTTTAAATGACCCTCACAATGTGTGTATTGTTGGCTGTCATGAGTACTTCTGTGTTGCCCTGTGTCAGAGTTGGAGATAAATGCTTTTTACAAATTACGAAGATTGAACAGAATTTAATTTAAATGGGGGGATACATTCTTACAAAACGAATATCATTTAAATGACTAACTACCTAAATCTTCAATACTTTGCCTATACCTCCCCCAAAACACCTCACACACACACACCCGCACCCCCCCCCCCCCCCCCCCCCCCCCACACACACACACACAAAATATCACATTTTTATACTTCAGAAAACCTTTCTCTGGTCGTTTTATTCACCTAAATCATTATTTTTTTATTACCACTTGTATATTTATTATTATTATTTCTGGGACTACAAAAAACTTTCTTTGAATACCCAGCCTGAAGGCTTGTTGATTTATTTTGAGTATTTTAAATGTCTTCCAGTTCCAGTACCAGTCGGTTCATGTGTATTCGAGTTGTAAACATGTTAAAAAGTCAAAAAGGTTCATAGTTCTTTTCTGTTTGCTGCTTTTTTAATAAGATGCCAAACGGAATTTATGACAGTATTTTTCCTTGAACCCTTGATTATATTGAATTTTACGTAACTTCAGATGACTTTCACGCATTTTAGTATGTGGGACGAAAAAATAAAGACAATACAACTACATTTGTCAACCTTATGGAACAGACTGATGGTCACTGTGAAAGTTTGGCAACTATAAGGGGATTCTCTGATCTCTTGAATTTCGAAGAGTGTAATTTTATCTCAAATCGTCCCACAGAAAAAACAGTTAAAAAAGGAAAGAAAGACAAAAAGGGGAAAAAGAGTGTAAGTAGATCTTTATTCCTCAAAAATCTCATAGTAGATCTTGTGCTTTGAAAATGAACTGTGTCTCATTTACTATGTTGTGAATGTTTTTCCAGTTTTTTGAAGAGCTCTCAACTGAAAGCAAACCTGAGAAGGTTGATGAGGCTGCTGGGAAAGACAATCAAACAAAACAGGTAATTAACTGGAACACAAAACAATGTAATTATGTGTGGCAGAGGGAGGTATGGTTTCCATGACAACTGGAAATGTGTTTTATTTTTTTGTGATGAAGAAAATGTTTTGTTTTTTAATCTAGATGAGCCATTCTCAATTCCATCTGTCATAGTTAGCCTCAGTGCTGTCTGACCACCAGTTACCAAAGAACCAGGCTGGCCAAGCTAACAGTGCTGAGGAACAGTGGTTTCTCTGTCACCATTACTGAGGCAAACAGCACCCCCTGGCGTTTACTGTCTGAAAATTCACAGTCTATCATTTTTGGAACTACTCGTTTTAGCCCCAGAAAAAAAAAGAACGACGGAAAGGAAAAGGAGTGGATGTGGGTGAGAAGGATGATGAGGATGTCATGCTGACCTTGAAAAATCTCTCAGTGCAAGGAAGTGATGAGGAAGATGAACCAGGTATGATGTTTTCCTCTGATGATTCCCATCAGCGTAGCTACGTTCTCCCAACTAAACATTTATTTGCTTTACTTGCCTTTGTTTCCGCAGGCATCACACCCAGCAAAGGAAACAAGAAAACGGTTTGTCTCTTAGGAACAGTGTGTGTTGTTTCCTATGGAGTGAGTGTGTGTGTTTGGTTTTCTATGCAGTGAGTGTGTGTGTGTGGTTCCCTCTGCAGTGTGTGACCATTTTCCTGACACTACATTGTAGGGACCCACTGCTTCTTGTGGGGACCGTAGCCTGGTCCCCACAAGGGGAAACACTGTTTTTGGGTCAGGGGCCAGATTTAGTACTAAGGTGTGAATTGAGTTTTGGTTAGGGTTAGGTATGTAATGGTTAGGGCTATTATAAGAGTAAGGTTTAGGCTGTGGAAATGAATGGAAGTCAATGGAAAGCCCCCACAAAGATAGCCACGCAAATATATGTGTGTGTTTGTGGCTTCCTTTGCAGTGTGTGGCATGGTCGTGATATGTCTCTCTGGTGTTTTCTAGACTGGAAACATCTTTGCTGCTCTGAGCCAAGGACAGAGTGATGATGAACCAGATCTGGATGAAGATGACGATAAACCTGTAGTGAAGGTACATTACTAGAGCTCAAACATAAGTGTGTGTTGAAGTTCTCGTAGAGAGTTAGGGCTTTCCAGGGGCAGGCGACATCCGGCCTGAGAAGGCTGTGGTTGCTGTAAGGATGTCATGGTTAACATGCCTCTTAGGTGTCACATGAAGGACTTGGACCGCAGACTGGAGTGTAGTGTAAACTAAAAGAAAAAAAGCCTTTCTTTACGTACCTTTGTGTTGCAATTGAACTCTACAGAAAGGAAAAGGAAAAGCAGCTGAGCAACAACGGAACATAGCTGATAATAAGGATGACGATGAGGAAGATGATGAAGGAAGTGACAGTATGATGGTATGCTGCGCCTCCACAGCTCCTCTGCCACCTGCTTTGTTCTCTATGTGATTGTGTGTTTCTCTGCTATTGCCAGCAGAGCGCTGAGGATGTCATTGCACAACAGGCCAAGGAGGCAACAGATGACCCATTTGCTAACCTGAGTAAAAAGGAGAAAAAGAAGAAAAAAAAACAGGTAATAACTATGTATCACCTTTCTTTTACTCCAAATATATATCTATTATAGATAAGGGTTATTTAAGGTGCAGATGCTCAATCTACACACTGGTACTCCTCAGAAGAGTTGTTTATTAAAAAAAAGGAGGTGCAGTAACACTTAGCACTTAGCAAAACTGTTTGCAACCCTAACAGATGTGTGTTTGATCTAATTTTTTAAATTTCACCAACATTATTAAATCAAGTTAAATGCATATGGATATTTCTGCATTTTGTTTTTGCTTCTATTATCTTTGACTAATATTTAAATTGACTTGATGTTCTGAAACACTAAACTGTGACAAACATGCAAAAAAGACCAAAGAAATCAGGAGACGGGGTGGGGATACTTTTTCATATCACTATTTCAAAACAACTCCAAAGAGATTTCTACATTATTTACAGTCAAATTTCAACAATTTCATTCAAATACCCCTTAATGACAACATTGACCATTTTCATGTGGTTTTATTTTTATATCAAGCTTCTATTGCTTTGCTAAATTTCAATCTCTTAACTCTAGTGAAACATTGCTGCAATTAGAAACTTGCAATTTCTCGCCCGGAACGTAGCTGGAGATAGGCACCAGCAACCCTCCCGACCCCATTAGGGACAAGGGTGAACAGAAAATGGATGGATGGATGGAATTTCCATATTTGTGTTGATGTGCTTGTCCAGATGGAATATGAGCGTCAGGTGGCAAGTGTCCGAGCTCAAAACGCATTGGAAGGAGATTTCTCGGTATCTCAGGCTGAGCTGTCCTCCAGGCAGGCGATGCTGGAGAATGCCTCAGATATTAAGGTAACATGTTCACCTTAGTAACTTGTTGACTTAGTTTTCTCTTGTACTTTCCAAAAAAACACAAGAAAACAAAGACCAAAGAAACTTCCGAAGAGTAATTGTAGTCTATTCTAAAATTCCTACCAGCTTTTTTTGCACGCTAAGCTTGTGTGTGCAGCAGAAGCAGTTGTTGAAGATTGTTGTGTGTCTTTCAGCTGGAGAAGTTCAGCATATCTGCTCATGGCAAGGAGCTTTTTGTCAATGCTGACCTTCTGATTGTGGCAGGAAGAAGATATGGTTTAGTTGGACCAAATGGGTAAATACTTTATTTGCTGCTATTTGATAAGAAAAAATAGATAGAAATTCTGATCAATAGAATAGAAAATGTTATTTTATTGTCAATCAGTGACCAAACATGTTAAAGAATTGTACTGTTATTGAGTTGTGTAGTATATCTAATATAGTTGATTAGGGCTGTTGTAAACAAATATTTTAGTAATTGAGTAATCTCAATCGATTATTCTTTCGATTAGTTCTGTTGGAGCATGGGCCAGGCCTGGTGGGGCCCCATCAGGACCCCCAGAAGCTGGAGCTGATGCAGAGGGACATTTAGCGTCATTTTATTAGGAGATTTTCAGATTTTTGTCCCTGTAAATGGGATAATTTAGCTACAACACAAAGTATTTTATTCTATTAGCCTTGTTTTTTCATTCATTTTAATATCTTAGAGTATTTTCAAATTTAAAAAGTTCAAATTCACAGATACTTTTATTTGATTAATAAAATAAAATATTACATTGATATTGATTATTCACACCTCATAGTCCGGTAACCTCAGTTTGATTGGGGCCCAAAATTGCCACATCTGCTATATTCTTAGCTGATGTGGTTTGTTTTCACACTGCACTGAGTCAAACAATCCAAACTAATCACAGTGCAGCGCCCTCGCCTGTGGGGGCGCTGCACCAGGAACTACTGAAGGAATCAATATAATCCTCAGAAGAAGATATGACCTCAAGTTCTTTCTTTACAAAATTCAAATAAAAATGGAGTAGCTTCAGACTTTAGTAATTGTAACTTTTTCTTTTGTCTTTGGTGAAAGACTAGGACCCATTTCTTGCTCTAGCTCTAGGTTCAGATGTTTTTTTAGTTGTATTTACCCAGAATGCCCTGCACTGCAGTCCACTTTCTGTCCACTTGCAGCAACATTTGACCCAAAAAGTTAGAAAAATGTTGAACATTCTCTTATTAAGGAAACTTCTAAGACCCTTTTTTGGCTCTACTATAATGAGTTCTCTTCTAATTTGTTTCCTTAAATGCTGCATGTTTAGTTTATTGCTGAATATCTAAAAATAATTATGGAGCTTATGTGTTTAAAGCTGAAGACAGTGAAACTAATGGTTGATCACTAAGGGTTTTTATTGTTATGTTTTGTAGGATTTCTACACTGATTATGTCCAGCTGCAGGTTTTCATGTGTTAACCTGTCATTAGGGTTCTGTGTGTTAAGATTCAGTCAGTTCTCTCATTCAGGACCATCTTGTTTTCATTTTGTCTTACAGCAAAGGAAAGACCACCTTACTAAAACACATAGCAAACAGAGCTCTCAGTATCCCCCCCAACATCGACGTGTTGCTGTGTGAACAGGGTAAGTGAACTCTTGATGTTTTTCTCCTTCCTGAAGCCGTGTGGCGCCCGCTGACTGTGTGTGTGTCATGGATAGAGGTGATAGCTGATGACACCCCGGCAGTGCAAGCTGTGCTGAAAGCTGATACCCGCCGCCTGAAGCTCCTCGAGGAGGAGAAGATGCTCCAGGCTCGTCTGGAGAAGGGAGAGGACAGCGTGGCCCAGAGGCTGGAGAAGGTGAGCCTGACGTCTGGGCTGCTTTTCTCACTGCTGAGCCTCACAGTAACACTGCTGCTGCCTCAGCACTCACACACACACACACCACAGTGCTTCCCTGACCTTCTGCTGTGGCTCTGGCTGCAGCTGAGTTCACACCGCACCGCATCAATGTGCAGTGTGGAGTGTGAATACAGAACTGTGTATAAGAGAAAGCTGGAAGAAAAATTCAAAAATAATGCTAGAGAGGTTGGTGGATGCAGACCAAGACTCTCCAGTTTGCATACCAACCCCACCTGGAGTGGATGATGCAATTATATACTTGCTGCAGAGGTAGTATTCCTCCCTTGACAGACCTGACACCATTATCCGCATCCTTTTCCTTGACTTTTCATCAGCCTTCAACACTGTCCAGCCAGGATTGCTACAGGAGAAACTGGCTAAAATGGACGTAGATGCATCACTTATTACCTGGATCATCGACTATCTGACAGCCAGACCTCAGTATGTGAGATTACAGAGCTGCAAATCAGACCGTCTAATATGTAACATCGGAGCGCCCCAGGGAACTGTGCTGTCTCCCTTTCTATTCACCACCTGCACTGCAGACCTTAAGTACTGTTCCAAACTGTACAGTACTTCATTGCAGCCCAGATGTGCTAAAGAACGCTGCAGCAAGTCCTTTCTGCCTGAGGCTATCAGACTGTATAATTCATACATAGTCTCTAGAGCTGTGCGTTTTAAATGTTGATTAGATATTTATATATTTAATGTACTGAGCAATATGTGTGTCCTTAGGACTATCATTATATGCTCATTGTTATTTATTATTGTTGTTATTGTGTGCAATGCTGGGACAAACAAAATTTTCCCCCTTTAGGGGATCAATAAAGTATTATTATTATTTTTATCATCACAGAGCCAGGGCACACTTTTACCATGGAAACGGGCTTTTCTTAGAGAACTACTGGAAATCCTAAGCAAGTGTCATCAGCAACTCTCTATCAGACAGTTCAAGTGGGACTAAACCAGTCATTTTACTCTACTGACACAGAAAGCTGCATTGAAATGCTCACAAGATAACATTCTGCTACTGATGACACTTTCCATCTTGTAAGAGAAGTGCTGAGTGTCCACCAGCTGTCAACACGCAGGTTTCTAACATAAAGAGCTTTAATGAAAGCTGTTATCTCTCTGTGTAGAGAAATAACACAGATCCAACCGGACGGCTCTGATGATTAAAATCATTTCTTTTCTTTGGCTGTACTTCAGGTTTTTATGGGGATTATTTATGAGCATTTTATAGCATGGTGGTTAAAAAGTGACAAATGTTCCTTGCTTCTCCTCCTTGCCAGGTGTATGAAGAGCTGAGGGTGATTGGAGCTGCAGCAGCAGAGGCCAAGGCCAGGCGGATCCTGGCCGGTCTGTCTTTTACCCCTGAGATGCAGAACAGAGCCACCAAGCGTTTCTCAGGAGGATGGAGGATGAGAGTTTCCCTTGCTAGGTATCCTCTAATCTAGGGGTGGGCATTTATTGTGTTTATCATTCATCATGATAAACTTCTAGTCATAATAACAATTTTGATTTATGAGTTAAAATTAATGTTTAAATAACGCCCAAAAACATTTGTACCGTCGGGATTGTTATCTTTACGGTCTTCTTCACTGTTCGTTCATAGAGAATGTCAACAAATATCAATAAATTTGAAAATATGATTAAATCCAGCTAGTGTGTCCAGTCTAGTGATAGAAATCACACTTCTCGAGGTGACTGGTGTCGTGTTATGTATTCACAGTCATGCTGTTACTTAAAAAAGAAATAATTACTATTGTCACGTTTACCGTTATCACAATAGTACCACAAAATATTGCAATAAAACTTTTAGCTCTCTATCGCCCACCCGCACTCTGATCCTACACATCATGCTGCTCTGTTTTTAACTCCTGTTAATGTGTGTGTGTGTGTGTGCAGAGCCCTGTTCATGGAGCCCACCCTGCTGATGCTGGATGAGCCCACCAACCACCTGGACCTGAATGCTGTCATCTGGCTGAACAAGTACTGAAGCTTTCATTCATTCCAGATAATAACACTCAGACTATCGACAGGAAGCCAAAGTCGTCATATCCCTTGAACAAGCACTCATTTTTAGAGTTTTTTCTATGTCATAGCAGTGAAGTGGAAGAATAGGGAATATATACTCAAATGCAAGGCCGATTGCCTACTGGGATTCAACACACTCTCTATACTTTTGGGAGAAAAAGTGGAAAGCTCTCCATCTTTTCTTGTTTTTGTCCCCCAAAACATCTGGAGTGTGATGTGCCTTTAAATGAGGCCCCCTGGTGTGAATACTTGAATGAAAAAGTGACTGAACATCTGTGTTCGAGTCCTGTCACAGGTTCTCAAATCAGCGTATTTTTGTACTTTTACTATGTCATTTTATTGATTTGGACCATTCCATTGCACCTCTGGCTGTACATTTTTGGTGGGTCAAACAACAACTTTAAATTGTCCAGTCAATGAAGCTAGAAGTAAAACAGCCGATGTAAAATAAATAACAGACTGAAACTTGCCAAAACAACAGGTTGACTGCTTTGGACAAACATGTAAAACTAAATGGCAACAAACCCTCTGTCAAATGGTTCAGAAAGTGTTATTAGGAGTTCTAAATATAATATAAGATAAAAAGTACAGCACAATGTCACTTAACACATAGAATTAGACTGAATAGATCTGCCCTTATGGATTGTTAATAGTCATTGATACCCAATCTAGAATTTGTTTTTTAAATATCAGGAGTGATGCAGATATTGGTATCAGATCAGTGCATCTCAGGTTCCTCTGGGCTTTAAAATAGTCTGAATACAAGGACCATTTTTGTTTGTGAATATTTTTTGAAGTTTAGTATTTTGCTTCCATTTCCACATAATGCTCCACTTTCTGTTGATCTGTCAGATAAAATCCCATTAAAATACATTATGGTTGTAAAATCACTAAATGTGAGAAGCTCAGAGGGTGTGTATATTTTTGCATGGTGCTTGCTGTTTGGGGATTATTAATTTAGGTTTAAATCCCAACAACACAATAAATCCAAATTTCCTGAGGAAATAGGGCAACATTTCTTTCTGTATAACTGATCAACTGTAAAAATGTTTTGCATATTTAGTTCTGATTAGCTTCCCACTGTGATAATGTTTTTTTCTTTGACTTTTTGTTCTCTGAATGGTATGAAAACTTTAGATTTTTTTCCCTGCAAATCAACTTACAGCTACCTTCAAAGCTGGAAGAAGACTCTCCTCATAGTGTCCCATGACCAAAGTTTTCTCGATGATGTGTGTACTGATATTATCCACCTAGACAACCAAAAACTCTACTATTATAGAGGAAACTATTGTAAGTATCACACATGCTTTCTGCTATATTAGTTTGTTGTTTTTATCTGAAAGCTCCTGAATGTGTAGTGAGTAGTTTGTACAGTGCTGGAACATTTTAGTGCTGCTCCTTCATTATCATTGAATGTTGTGATAAACTGATGTTCTGGAAGACAAAGAGCTGCTGTAGGACTGCAGTACTGTGCAGAAATGAAGAAAATGTTTGGAAAACCGGAGAAGGTTTTTGGCAGGGGTGTTAAGTAACTTTCATTAAATGAACACCTGGCAAAGAATACATCCCTCAAATATTTGATTCCCTCTGTGTTAAGTGACCTTCAAGAAAATGTACGTGCAGAAACAGAAGGAGTTGCAGAAGCAATATGACAAACAGGAGAAGAAACTCAAAGAGCTGAAGGCTGGAGGCAAGTCCACCAAGCAGGCTGTGAGTATGGCTGTCTTCCCACACTGCGACACAAAATCACATTTGCGGTGCAAATTACAACAAATTTATAACACCATGGAGGAACACTAAAGGTTTTTCTCATTTCACTACCTGTAATAGTATCATCTTTAAAAGCTTGACCTGCTGATTACGATTTTGGCTGATACATTTTAAATCTGTCTGAAGTGTTGCCAGCTATAGTGACAAAGTAGCTAAATTGGCAACAGTTGGGTGATTATTGCTAACCACACTCATTCAGACTGATTTCAATGTTTCAGGAGAAACAGACTAAGGAGGCCCTGACCAGGAAGCAGCAAAAGGGCAAAAAGAAAGGACCTCAGGAGGAGGAGAGCCTGGAGGCTCCAGAGCTGCTCAAGAGGCCAAAGGAGTACACTGTGAAGTTCACCTTCCCCAACCCTCCTCCACTCTCTCCACCCATCCTGGGCCTGCACAGTAAGATCTGCTGTGACCCGCACACTTCTCCACATCCAGCTGGAGTCTTCAGTTTGGATAAAATACAGTTATATAGCCAGCAAACATGAAATTATTGGACTAATCATCAGCTGCTAGGAGAATGTCAAAGGGCTATAACCTTAACAAAAAATACAATGATTTCAAGATATCAACATACAAATTTTAATCAAAATGATAACCAGATCCAGTTGCTTTTAATTTAAAGTAGACACTATTACATTTATGCTGCTAAAATAATATTGATTAAAACCAATATAATAACATCTGACATTTATTTATTATTAATAAGAACACAGCTGAACATGGCATCGCCACCCCAAGAACAACTACAGAACAACACAAAGACCTCAGAGGAAGACATAAGCGCAACTTCCTTT
Source organism: Xiphophorus couchianus (assembly GCF_001444195.1). NCBI lineage: Eukaryota > Metazoa > Chordata > Actinopteri > Cyprinodontiformes > Poeciliidae > Xiphophorus > Xiphophorus couchianus. The sequence goes on from NC_040240.1 coordinate 27,280,455, forward strand.
TTCACAAAATGTAAACAAAAATGGAGTATCATCAGATTTAAGTGTTTTTTGTCTTTGGTTAAATATCTCAAGCCATTTCTCCCTCTGGCTCTAGACTCGCAGTGCAGAATGCAGAAAGCCCTGCACTACATAAACGCCTCATGTTGGAGCGGTCGACGGCTCCAGTCATTGTATGTTTGGCAGGCGCAATGAAGTATTAGTGCTTTTAATCAATCTTAACACACTTCTTCTTTTTATTTTTTTACTGGAAACTTTATTCAAACAGCTATTCACGTTATATATACAAAAAACTTTTTTTTTTAAGTATTTTTGAATTATATTGATATATAAGCATATTTAAATATTCTTAGTGGGGAAAACAGAATAGAATATTCTGATATTGATGTATGATGAGCATTTTACAAAGCACACAGCTGTTCATATTTTTTTTAAATATATTATTTAGTAACATCAATACATGTTTATGTAAACATACAAAATGAGGGGTCTATTCTTTTATTATGTCTATGCTGCACTGTGACCATCTCCCGGTTTGCTTGCATCCTCATATGCATTTGAACCGTGGCAGAGTTCACTTCAACCGAACCCAGGCGGACCAGCGTTTGCTTTTTTAGTCTGCATTGGACCTCCCCAAACCAACCGGACCTTCTATTAGAGTTAGATTAAAGCAGAACGCCCCCTGGTGGGCATAGTGGCAAGACACAAAATTGTAAGAGTTTTGAAACCATTGTATTTTTTTAAAAGCATAAAAACATGGCCTTTCAAAAACAATCAGCCTTAACTAGGTCTAGCAGGGGTTTACATTGGCTTTTTTTTTTTTTTTTTTTTTTTACATCTTAAGAATATTATCTTATGCTAAATATTTTTGAAACCTTATTCTGGATTAAGGTTTAATCAGCAGAGTAACAAAAAATCATAAATCTACAAACCTTTTGTCAGGAATTTAAACATACAAACAAAATACATTTATTTATGTGTGCTTACATGTCATGTCTGTTGATATTTGTGTGACTAGTTTTTACTGTATACAGGTGTTGACTTTGGCTACGAGGGTCAGAAGCCTCTCTTCAAAAACGTGGACTTTGGAATTGACATGGACTCCAGGAGTGAGTGTCTAAATCCTACAGTAGATGATTCATACTCATATTTAGATATTGGTGCTAATTATGTCTACATTGAGCATTATAAAGGCTGGGAACTTTATATGAATTACTACTTTGTTTATAATGTTGACATTATGGCAGTTTTTCTTCTGTTATTTACTTTTCCCAACATTTCTCCATTAGTTTGCATCGTGGGACCCAATGGTGTTGGGAAGAGTACTCTGCTGCTGCTGCTCACAGGAAAATTAAATCCTGTAAGACCACATACATGAAATTCCTCCTTTAAAGTATAGTCCTATGTACAGCTAGCTTAACAAAAGACTTTTTCTTTTACAGATTAAGGGTGAAATGAGGAAGAATCACCGCTTGGTGAGTAACATAAATGCAAACACATAAAGGCTTGATCCCGATACTCGCACTTCCACCCTTGTTCTGCCCTTGTGTCCTTCAAATGCGTCTTCATGTTGAAGGGTTTGAGTGCACAGTGGGTCCCACATTCTCTCCATCCAGCCTTCGCCCCGCCCATTTTGGGTCCTATTTCCACACGTCTGCTAAGCCCCCATCTACGTAGGCGGACTTCGGCAAAGTGGGTTACCCACAATTAATTTCTGCAGGTGACGTTTGCAATTACATGGCAATTTTGTCATTATTAAAAAATTTTTAAAAATACAAGGCACCCATTAGTAACAAAAAAGTTTGATATGATAAACTGAGCAGCAAAAAGAAGGAATAAAAAAGAAGAGTCACAAACTAACTGTGAGGAAAGTAAACAGAAAATGTTTCAAATGGTAGACGAATTTCAAATCTTCAATGAAGCTATTAAAAGATTGGAATAGGGGCGTGCCATGGTGGCGGAGGGGTTAGCGCGACCCACATTCAGAGGCAACGTGGCCTCGACGCGGCTGTCGCCCCGACGACGTTTACCGCATGTCTTCTCCCCTCTCCTTCCCCCTTTCCTGTCAGCCTACTTTGAAAAAGGGACAAGGGCCCACAAAAAGACCCCTTGCGGAGTGATTAAAAATATATATATATTGGAATAAAGATTGGGCTTTTGTTTTGGTGCAGAGCTTAAGCACCTTCAAAAATAAATTTATTTCATTTTGAAAATATTAAAAATTGTGGTGAATTTTAGAAAGCTGTATTTGTGAATAAAAACTTAGGATTAAATCTTTAATATCATAATTTAACTCTTCATCCCCAGTGAGAAGACCAAATTTTATCATATTAAAACTTGAAAGCAGAATAAATCTCTTGTACAAGATCCAGTTTTGAAAATCTTTCTAAAAACATTAATGAAGTTGCATTTGAAAAAAGATGTCTCAAAATCTTCGTCACAAAACGCACAGGAACTGATAATTATATTAAATTTTATTTTATATTTTGCAGAAAGTCATTGCAGGGAAAACTTCATACATAATTATGAAATTAATTAAATCTTTTGTGCACAAATGCCTAAACTGTGACCAGCCTGCCATTCTGGATGTCAAAGTTGCAACACAGTTGCAAACATTTCAATTCTGAAATGTTTGCATGTTTGTAATCTGCACACTCAAACTCTTATCTTCATTTTGATTGAGTACATACTTCATAGATCGCTGTAGGGTGCAGTGTAAGTATTGGGACAATGCCAATATGCAGATTTAAGCTGGTAGGCTTGAGGAAGGGACCTTGTTCACAGGTCAAAGGCCACTTGTCACCAGACATCCGACCACTATGAGTTAACGTGCATGTTTTGCTCTGTGGAAAGAACCAAGTTAAGTCTGAGAAAAGGGAACATTTCTAGTGAACAATATGCAAGCTGCAAGAAAAATAAATCCCTAAACTGGAATTTTAACCAGTAACCCTGGAGCTGTGACAGTCAGTTAAAGCTTGGTGTAGTGAGGCAGATAGAAGAATATTCCTTTGATGTATTGTTCTGATCTTATTTTAAATGTCCTGAAGTATAAATGTTTTTGTTGGTGTTAATGTCCTTGTGTTCCTTGCTTGTGTCCCACCTGCTGATGCCTTCAAGTTTTTGTCTCCAACAGAAAGTGGGCTTCTTTAATCAGCAATATGCTGATCAACTGAACATGGAGGAGACGGCAACAGAGTATCTTATGAGAAACTTCAACCTGCCCTACCAGGATAGCAGAAAGTGCCTGGGACGCTTTGGCCTTGAAAGTCATGCACACACCATTCAGATCTCCAAACTCTCTGGTATGGACCTAAGCAGCTGCCGCATGGCTGTTTGTTTCAGAGGAGCCATTTTTAATCCCCTCTGCATTTTCTTCCAACAGGCGGCCAGAAAGCCAGAGTTGTGTTTTCAGAGTTGGCTTGTCGTCAGCCAGATGTGCTTATCTTGGTAAGAGCTGCTTCCTGTCTAGTCATCAAAGTATCAATGGCCCTTTTGAAATCTACCATTAACATGTGACCTAGTTCAAGCAGTGCTTAGAGGAGAACTTAAAGTGAGACTCATGAGAATCTACTCTGAGTTATTAGATGAAATTCCACTCAGACAATATTATGGGCCAAATTCACTTTGCTTCCAAAACACTTAATAAGGATATTTATACAGTGAGGGTGCATAAGATGCAGCTGGGGGAGATTTGAACCTGTAAAACTTGATTACAGTTTGATAATCAGCAGAGTAACAAAAAATTATGTTAATAGATAATCACCCCACCCCCACTAGTGTATTTACTGTGTCTGTTATGTAACTTTGTAAAGTGTATGATCATTTGAATCACTCCTCCAACCAATCTCAGACAGGTCCTTTTCATCCAATCAGAGTATTGCTTGCAAATATTGCATTTACTTGGATAACTAAAAGCCAATCACAACCAGAAAATCAAAACACTGCACATTACTAAACAAAATGGCAGCATTTAGGAAAACACTGGAAACTTAATTTAACAAATACTAAGAATGTAATTAAGAATTAATTAACTGATGTACAAAAAACATTAATTTTAATTGCATGATTTCTTTGCATTTTTAAGACTTTGTAGTTAATGTATTGTAAATGTCATCTAATAAACAAATAATTGTCATATTTTCAATTTATTGCCACCTTTTAACACAAAACCCCGGTGGAGCCATTCTGGTTGCTGGTGGAGCGCCCTACCAGAGTCAGCAGGTTTTCTGGGGGAAACACTACATGTGACCCCCAACCTCAGCAGATCACTTAGGATGATGTGGAAGGGGCTGTAGTCAGTGGGACGAACTTGCCTTTATTTTGGGACATTTTGCATTTTTACTTGATGTCCCAAAGACATCCTGAGCCTCGCCACCTGAACTGATGGTGTCCACACCTGAATTTATTCATCTTCATCTTTTTTTTTTGTACTTCTGAGTGAAGTCAAATATTATTTGTATTTTCTTTAGGATGAACCTACTAATAATTTGGACATTGAGTCAATAGACGCCTTATCAGAGGCCATCAATGAATACAAAGGAGGTGAGTAAAATTATTTATTTTAAAAGCTGTGAGAACCTGGGAAAGTAAGGAGTCTCTGCACGAGAGCAGCGTTAGCTTAAGCTGCGCTGCATTGATGCAGAATTCATACAGCAGGAACCCCAACCATGCCGAGTGCATATAAGTCAACACATTTTTTAGTCGTCTGACATATCTGTTAAGCCTTTTTTAAATTGGCTATGTAATTAATTTTCTGACATGCTGTGTAAGCCATAATAATCAAAATGACAAGAAATAATAGCTTCAAACATTTCACTCCGAGTGATGAGTTTGAGTTTCACTTTCTGAAATGAGTGACAAACTTCTGTGATGTACCTGTTGATGTTTTTATTGCTTTGTGTCCATTTAATTTACCATTCTAATATCCTGTAGTACAGGGAAGACAAAAACAGCCATGGTAAAAAGCTGCAGTGTGCAACTTTTACAAAAATGTGTTTTACATATTAAGTCTGTCACCATGTCATAACAGAATGAGACAGATAATCTGTGAAAAAACAAGCTCCTCCCTCCTGATCCACTATTGCAATTGACAGTGCTAAGACCCCCTTGTGGCTCTGATTGGTTAAAAAGAACCAATCAGAGCCACGAGAGGGTTTTAGCACTGTCGATCAACCTATTGTACTAAATGTGCGGGTGGCATAAAACAATTTACTGTTCCAAGAAAACCGTTTACCTGCTATATTGGTTATGCTAACAAGCCTGAGCATTCATGGCAGCCTCTGCTGTGGTGAACCAGCTGTCGTGTAGCAGAGAGCAACAGGGAGGGTGGGAGCAGCGCATACATGAGTCTGTTTGACAGCACCAACACCCTCCAACTGGCTCTGTTTGGTTGTTTCTGATGGTGCAGAGTATTTGTTCAGATGACAGCAGGACCATAGGGGGAAGGCAGAGAAGCTTGAGGGTTTTTTTTTTCAGATTATCTGAATTATACTCTGATCCTGTGAGCAGCTGTGATCATCGTGAGTCATGACGCGCGACTCATCACGGAGACTCAGTGCCAGCTGTGGGTGGTGGAGGACTGCACCGTCAACCAGATCGAGGGAGACTTTGATGACTACAAGAGGGAAGTGTTGGAGGCCCTTGGAGAAACCATGGTCAATAAGGTCAATCCATGATCACTTCCAGGGGAGACCCCGACTATGGATTATTTACAATCATATACATCAGAACATTTGGAATATCAGTCATTCTTTCTGCTTCACATAAGCAGGAAGATTAAATATCTTTAACTATGATCTGTCAAAACTTAATAAAAGAATCTTCCACTTGCATTTTTGTCATTTTATTTATTTAAAAGTTGTGAAAGTCAGTAGAATGTTCAGGCATGTTGAAGTCTATGGGAGATTTTAAGCATTTTTCACGACTCTAGTGTTTTAAATAAGCCTTGTATATCTTCTTGACTTGATCCACTTTCTTATCATCAGGCGATATTTCTCCGTACCATTTATACCAGGGTTCACTAGGGCTGAGTAATGGTGGAGGTGATGTGAGCCCAACCGCATCATGAGTGTTGGAGTAATCCTCTCCTGAAAAATCCACATGTGGAATCTGAAAAGGAAGTAAACCTGAAAGGAGAAATATTTGGTTAAGTTTTTCTGTTGTTTTCACACACCAGGTTTAAGTGAATTTTTGGTAACTTTCACTTTCTAATGATACTGCAGTAGAAAAGTAGCTTAAAGCTCTGTGTACTCTAAGAAAAAAAAGCAACTTAATTACAGTAGGTTAGCTAATGTTGCTTATTCAAACGCTATTTTCTATAAATGCATAGAAAACTGTTTCTACTTGACTTTTATTCTGTGATTGAGGCTACGACTTCATGTAATCTGCAAACTGCTGAACTTGATATATATGAAGTTTTGCCTTCTGTAACCAAGAAAAACATTCATTCAAGTCTGTTTATAAAGCTGTTTCATAAGAAAAGGTGTCTGAAGGGCACTATGCAAACATAAAATTGATCCAATTTATAAACAGAAAAATATTGCCAAGTCGATCCAAATATCAAAATACTGTCATTTTTAAGCGTTCTGTTTGGAGCTGGGGTCTAGCAGCACTATCCCATCATGTGAGCCTGTAAGAAAACCAGTGACTTCACCAGAGCAGTTTCAGTTGCTCTGAATCCTTTCAGAGCTCAGAGAGCTCATCAAGTAATCACATGTCATTTTTAATGATTACTTGACGTAATCATCAAGTATGTAGATGATTACATACTTGATTAGCAACTATTTTTTCAGGCATATTCGACAATAGATTAGATAAGGGTCTAATTTATTATGGCATCTTTATGGAGAGCATGTTAAGAAAGATTTGATTACATATCTGCTTACAAAGGATAAAATAGTTCTATCTAAAATGACAGCAGTGATAAAGGGGAAAACTCTAAATAGGTTGGTAGGGATTGATGGGGATCTATGAAGATGAAGCTTTGGATAAAGCTCATATTTCTGGTAAAGCTCAACAGATCAAAACATTTTAAGCACTGAGAAGGGTTGAAAAATAACCTGAAACTTTAAGTTCCTGTTTTCTGAATTTGTTGAATCAATTATTCACTGCTGAAAAAAGAAACAGAACTTGAAAAAATGCAACATTCCTGATATTATTGGTGCCCTCCTGATCTCCACTGCATAACACATAAGATGACATGTTAAATTCCCAGCGATTCAATGCATTTGGAAAAGCGAGCCCAAATGAAGCCAGGAGTTCTGGTCGACTTAATGCAGAGTTCCAGAAAAGCTAAGAATTTCGTACCGTCATCTCTTGCTTTGTTGATGGCTTCATTCAGCTTTTTCTGTTGTTTCATACACACACCTGAGGAAAGGAGATCCACCAGAACAATCAGTGGCTGCTACACTTTCTACATTAAAAGGTCAGACGATGCCTTACCAGTCAGAGTGGGATCATACACCATTCCAGTGTGTGGGCTGATAAACTGCTGGAGTAATTTCACATTCTACAAGTGAAGATAATAGGAGTTATTCTGGTTCTGTTTGTGCTCCAAAAGAAGTTCTTTTCCTCAACAATACTAGACTAAGGGCGTGCCGTGGTGGCGTAGCGGTTAGCGCGACCCGTATTTGGAGGCCTTGAGTCCTCGACGCGGCCGTCGCGGGTTCAACTCCCGGACCCGACGACATTTGCCGGATGTCTTCCCCCCTCTCCTTCCCCGTTTCCTGTCAGTCTACTGTCACATAAGGGACACTAGAGCCCACAAAAAAAGAGCCCCCCGGAGGGGTAAAAAAACCCCCAAAAAAACAATACTAGACTAAAATTTCCATTGTAAAAAAGAAAAAGATATTTAACCATAAGAATGCAGAGAATGTCATTTGAATTAGTTGAGATGAATACATCTGAAAACCTGAACACCTCCTTCATAAGTGATCCAGCAAAGAAAAAACAGAATACAAGCAATGACGGAATAACAATCATTGACTGATCTTTAAAGGTAACAGCCTCTGAATGTTGAACTGAAATATTTCACAAAACTTGGCCTAAAGTGACGGTTCAGCATCCACACCTGGTTCAGTCTAAAAACAGCTGGAAGCTGACACTGGGACATGAAAATGGATTTTCATATTACAATCTAAAAATGAAACAACAAAATGGATTTTGAAATAGAAATAAATATATAAAATATATTTTTTATTTCAAACTTAATCATGTAGATTTGCTTTCACACAGATGCGTATTTACCAGCTGGTGCAACTCTGGAAAACCCCTCCTGACCCACTTTTGACAAAGGTGAGGGATGGAGGGTGAGAGGGATGGACGGACGGACGGAAAACATGACATTTTGATCAAGTGTGCAGTCAAACCTTCACCTACCTGATGGTGGACGATAATGTTAGGATCTCTACAAATTGGACAGGGGTTCCCACATATCTTGTCTCCTCTCTGCAAAACAAAAAACAGAGTTCTGGTTATTTAAATAGCAGAGCATAAAGAAGTCAGTTCTGCAGAGAAGGAATGGTACAATGCAAGTCTTGCGTGTCTTCTGGGGCGGGATGCCTCCCTTATGGTTCCTCCTGTAGCCTGCCCACACCGCACTGCTGCCGTACCGCTCAACATACTCTGCCAAACACATGGAGCATAGTACAACCAACAGCTGCAGCAAAGGCCAAGAATCTAGAGTTCCCTGCTGGTTGCACCACATTCTGTGACCGTAGGAGGCGCTGTTGCATTTTAACACTGCTACGTCAAAACGTAAGCTTTTAAGGGAGGAAATCCCTCCCTCTGCAAAAGCAAAAGGAAAAATATAGAAAAAAGCCTTATAGAATGTTCTACTTATAGAAAAACATAATAAATACTTGAATAGCAGAGTTTTATTTTACTATAATAGGTTTATTGACTCCCTCATCCCTTGCTTGAAATGCAACAGTGCCTCCTACGGTCACAATATACGGTGGTCACATAAGATGGTGTAACACCGGTACCTTCACTGTCCAGGTAATCCCAGGGTCTTTGTTTGTACCGATCTGCAGTCTGTGCCGCCTGGACCTCAGCCTCCTGCCAACATGCTGCTGAACTCCCGAACTGGTGTGTGAAGAGAGCAGAGAGGGGGGGCGGCTTCACCGCAGGCAGCCTCTGCAGGCAGGACTAAAGCAGATAGAAATCACATCAGAAACTCGTCCATCTGACCCGCCGTGGAACCATGGTGGCCATGTTGACGGGACACTAACGTATCATACCCGATATCGATAAAACTGGAATGAAGCTGAAATTAATTCACGAGAAAATATCCTGGATATGTTCAACACGTACGCGGCCATTTTGTCTTCACATGGGATGTAAGGTGAAAGGTGAAAGGTCGTCTCAAACGGAATTTTTTTTTTTTTTTTAAAGAACGTACATTAATCAACTATATTACTTGTTAAACCAATTCACCACATTGTTTGTTCTGATTCTAATCGTGGAGAATCTGTAACTGTCTCCGGCTTCAGTCAGAGGGTACGCACCATGTTTTAGCCGGAGAGGCTGATGGTGCGCAGGGTGGGCGTGGTTTGTGCACGCAGCGTCAACACTCAGAGTCACCAGAGTAAGCAGTGCAAAACATTTCTAAGATGTGACTGATATAAACCACACTGTGCTGACAGGAGATCTCTGGAAGTTTCTATTCAGCGTCTACAGAGCAGACTGGACTTCTTGAGGAAGTAAGATCCTTCAAGGTTTGCAGCAAGATGCTGCAGATCTTCTATAAGTCTGTTGTTGATAGTTTCATCTCCTCTGCTGTCATCTGTTGGGGCAGCAGCATCAGAACCGGGAACCTGGAAAGGCTCAACAACGTGACAAAGAAATCTGGTTCTGTACTGGTTCTGTTAAGAGGATGACTGTGGAGCCTCTGGAGAAGACAATGAAAAAAATAGGATTCTTCATCAAAAATCAAAAAAATTATGACCAACCCTGACCATCCTCTTCATGATACTGTCTTGGGAAAACAGTGTCTTTGGTCAGAGGCTTCTTCAGATTCAGATTCAAATACAGGAGATCTTTCATTGTAGACCATCACTGTCTATTATGACTCTTTGAAGAATTTGAATTAATGCGAGTTACATTTTATTTCCCAATGGGATTAATAAAGTACCTTTGAACTGAATTGTTGACAGTAAATAGCTTAATCTCAGATTGTCCTGATAGGTTATCATTCGCTTCACCCTGGAAAACACAATTCATTTAGGAAGAAAACTCCTCCCATGTCACTTCTTATCTCCACCACATGACTAATCCCCTGGCCGGCTAGCTGTTTGTGGCAGAGCTCCAGTGGATCCAAACTCTTGTCACGCGATGCGTCAATGCTCCGCCATTGTGCTGGAATTTTACTTTGGGGACGGGAAGGGTCAAGCACCATGACCGAGCGGAAAACAGCTCCTGAAGCAGAATCTGTTTTATTTTGAGACCGCCCACAAGCTCATCGATTGGGTCTTAAATTTCTTGCTAACGTGTAATTGGCTGTCTCCGCTGTCACCACATCAGCTCTTTGCCAGTGCCTGTAACATGTTAACGTATTGGGTGTTCTGTCTGGTTCATGTCAGCTAGACAGATTTTAATATCAGAGCTTTCACTTACACTAACATTTGTGTTACGTGTGCGTGGAAATTAGGCGCAGCCAGGTGGAAGGATAAAAAAGAGAAAACTGGACTGAAGAGTGAAAATGGAAGTTAAAGGAGAATATTGCAGCCTGACCCTCTGAGACTCCTTCCTTTCAGAAAATCAGACTCACTCATACCTCTCTTTTAAAAACAAACTTATAATCCATCTTTTCAAACTGACCCCAACAGCTGACATCTCAGACAACTTTTACTTATTATTATTAATGGTGATATTACTTAATTTTTGTTATTATTTAAGTGTATGATAAATGTGTTGCAGTTTCTACGTTCATAAATTATGTTATTGTAAAGTATTTGAGTTTTATTAAAAGCACTGACAGATAGAACCTATTATTATTATTGGTGTCACTATAGAACCTCACCAACACAAATATTTTAAAAAGACTTAAACCCAAAGAAATAAATTTTTCAGTTTATATTTTACATTTATGTGTTGACAACAACAAGGTAACAACTGTCTGAAAACATTAACTATGAAAGTTTGAGAGAGAAATACAATAAAGCCTCAGATTACAAATACGTTATTCATCCATTTTGGTAAATAAGTGACACATACAGTAATAATAATTGTGAAATTATTTTTTCTTCCCCAGACTATAATTGTACCATCAAACTCTATGATTGTTGCATCCCAAAACATACCACCATGGAACATGACTTGGCTTGTTGTGCAACCTGAAACAACCTTCGTTTCAGGTTGTTTCATAGGAACAACCTGAAAATAAATTACCAAACAGTGAGTGGAATATTGATATTTACTGTCAGATAAGAAAATGGATATGGAAATGGATGTTCACCACAGTAATATGTATAACAAACACTGGCTAATCATGCATCTGAGAACTAAATTCATTGGCCCAAAGTTTGCTTTAACACTACACATACCATACAGCCACAAATGCTGTGCTTTTATTGAACCAAACATATTTGTTTTCATCAACACTGAGTTCAAATTTAGGTCTATTGTTTTTAGCAAATTTGTATACTGTCTTTTAATCAACTAAATAACATAGAATATTAAAAGTTAGAAAATAATTTAAAAATCTTCAGACCTGCCAGAAATACATTGATAAACAGCCTCTTCTAATAATAATCTCAGTTAATGTGGATGTTTGATGTAAGAATCTTGATGTTGCATGAATACAATCTGACAGAATAGTTGAAGAGAGACTGACTGAGAGAGAGAAAGTGTGATCGATAGTTATTTAATTTCCCTTCAGGATCAATAAAGTATTTTTATTTAACTGAACTGAATTACAGAGGCAGAAAGCTATAGAAAAAATATGAGAAGCTGTCTGTGAAAAGTCATTGAAAAATTACTACATTGTTTTGCCCCTATGCTTAATAGACAAATGTGTGATTTTGTATGTCAGCTGATATTAATATAAATATTCATGAATATTCATTGACGTATCCTTATTAATTTAACTGAGTGTACAAGTGGAACCATTATATACAGTTTCTATGTTTGTTCTTAGACTCATAACCAGTACATTAATATTTCAAAGGTTTTCAAATGTTTTTTCATCTTTCTAATTGGCCAAAACCATCATCTTCCTCACTCTTATTGTTGTGTTTTTCAGCTGCTGCTCTGCAGTTTGACCCAAAGCTGACTGCCGAGGACAACAGTAAAACTGGCTTCGTTATGCTCCAGAACAGGAGGAAGGCATCAAGGATCTAAAGTGACACCAACCAGAGTCAAACTTGGATTACCACAACTCATACTGTTTCCCTGGTTCATAGAGTACCAGGCTTAACATCATGGATGCTGTTCTTCCATGGACAATAGAATTTTGTTCTGTCAGCCAAGAAGGAGTCAAATATGTTTACATTTCTTACCTGTTTTTCTAAATAAATTGCAATATTAATGCCATGTTGTAAAATCTAAGTTTGTGTACACACCTTTTTGGAAATATGGTAATGTAAGATAATTTTGAACAAGATAATACCCATTATCTGCCAACACAATTGTGTGTTTAACACCAGTGAAGAAACTTTTAATGGTATGTTATGATGTAGCCCTATCAGACCAAAAAATGTACATGGATCAATATTCATTCTTTAACTTTTATTCAATACAAAATCAACACAAACGTGCATGTAGATCCAAATTCAGATGATGGTTGAATCAACATTGACTAGTTTGATCAGTTGATCAGTTATGGTTGAAACCCTAATGTTGATTCAACATGTAAGTCAGGCTTCAACGTGAATTCAATGTTTCTGTCTGACTATATTTCAACATTGATTCACTCATACTTTGCTATCTGGAATATGTATTCTTGATGTCTGTCCATTTAGTGCAGAATTAGCTTCAGATTCCTTATCTGACTATTATTATCAACTATTATTTATTGCTTTTTGTGGTTGGTTTTCTATATCTATACCAATTACAACGTAAACCATTAGAAGACAAGATGATTATGTGTGGGAGAATTTAAGCTGGAACTGAATTGGAAACGGGCTTCTGCCCTCTAACACTGTGACAGTGGAGTGATTTAAAGAGCAGTTGTGAAATAAAATAAAGTTCCTTAAAACATGTCATGTTGAATATTTTGTTAATGGTGTTTAGAGGAAGGTTTTTGAGCTTAATGCTTAAACAGCCGGTGTCAGTAAATATTCATCTATCAGTAATGTGTTGAGCAGGGATCGGTCCTGGAAACAGACAAAATATTCAGAAATTTTCACTGGGTACTGCTAAACATTTTAATTTAGATGGAATTTGAAACATATTTTTAAAACCTGGAACCTCTAAAATGACAGAATGACATTGTATGATCTATTTTATGACCCATGGATCTGAATCAGAAAGTCTAGAGCTACTGCAAAATCCCTAGCTGCCTCCAAGACCTTTCCTGACGGAAAACCGTTCCCAGTTAAAGCTGCAGTTGTCACCACAAAGTTTATTCTGCAAAGGCAAAAGCAGAAGAGAAAATATGGAATGTTTCCCCATGTTATAAGTGAAATATTTTACCAGTGGAAGACCTATCCCCAATGTTATAAGTAAAATAAGTTACCAGTGGAAATAGACAGTAAACAGTTAATGCTAACTAGCTAGTTAGCAGACCGTGCCATCTAGCTATTTCCGCTGGTAGATTATTTAACTAAACACAAGACCTTTTTCCCAAGTTATAATTAAAATAAATTGCTAGTGGAACCAGCAAGTAGGCAGCCTAGGCTAACTAGCTAGCTTCACTGGCATATTATTTTACTTATAACAAGACATTATTTTCCATATTATAAGTGAAATAATCTATGCATAAATGGGTAAAGGTCTGAACGTAATGTGAAGCTCTTTGGGGTCATAAAAAGTCTGCCAAAAGGCTTCGTGCTATTGAAATAAAGTGTAGAATCAAAAAAAGGAGGTGACCCCAATTGTTTAGTTTTTCTTAGCTTTTGTTTTAATTTGCGTATGACATCTCATTTTACCAACAGAGTATCATATTACAAGCACAGTAGAGTTTAAAGAAAATATATAGTTTAGGTCTTGTTAAAAAAGTGCTTCAATATAGCATGATTACTTGATGATAACTGAAAAAATATTGGGTAAAAATAGACTAGTAATCGCTATGCTCTACATTGTATATAAATTACATTAAAATCAGTGATATTTTCTCAATTGTACATAACTATCTTGCGGAGGAATCTCCTAGGACCTAGGTGCTGTGTTGAAATCCTCAGGGGAAATCCGGACGATGAATGCCTCCCCAACATGGCAGCTTTCATTGACGTACGACGTTTATACCTCTAATACACATAGATGTGACCACCAAAACAGTCGCCATTTTAAAAAGAATGTGAAATAAAATTTCTGTATAAAATAATGACTACAACCTTTATTTAATCATCAGAATGTCATAGTATTTTAATTATGTACCGAGTGATTCAAAAGAAACCAACTTTAATATTAACTTTTGAGCCTTTTAGAGGATTTTTTCCCCCTACCATCTGAGATTCGCCATTACGTCCTTGAGCAAAGAAGCAAGGTCGGTTTTCCACCATTTTGTTAGTGCTTATATGGACAAAACTATTGGTCATGACGTCAAAAACGTCATGCAGTATAAAAGCTAAGTCCCTCCTTTCCGAGCTCATTCGCGGATTTGGTCAGAGGTAAGTAAAGACAGTAAAATTTGGGGAGCGATAAGACACCAGTGGTTTTTAAATGCGAAAAATACTACTAAGGATAATAAAATCCCTTAATATTATCAAGGACGGGGGTGTTTAACAGTCAGTTGAATGTGAATTTGTGGTTTTTGTGTATTTCTGCAGGTTTGAAATTGCTTTGCCGAAGACTGAGCCGTCGAGGACTTCAAACAGCTCTTCTCAATTTCATTTTTTTCCCTTCAAGTAATGGACATTTGATTACTATTTTTGCCTCCAGTTGGTCCAGAAGAAAAGGCTAGCGTTTAGCTAGCACAGCCCAGTCCATAAGAAGTCTTTCTGATGATAATTAAAACCATGAAGGTTGACGACATATAAATGCATTATGAGCTATAAGTGCTTGAAAAAGTACATCATAATATAGCCGAGACGCTGAGGATCTATAGTATCAATAGTAAGTTCATTTTTGAAGTTAAATCGACATTACTCCAATGAAATTGTTGTAGGTTACGGCTAGCTATCGGTAGCGAGCTAACAGAGCTCGTACAATAGTTTGGCTCTGGGCAAATATATTCTAGTATGAGCTCACACGCTAAAGAGGACGGGCGCGCATTGCCCCGTTCCTTTGTGTGTGAGACAGGATGGACAAATTGTTAAAATAAAAAGTTTAAACAGGATAATGGTAGTATTTTCATAAGCAATCTGTTTATAAAGATTGCCCTAAGGATAGAAAGGAAATACATATTTCGGAAATTTTATGTGGAAAAATGCGTTTCATAGAGGTTCTTTCAAGGATCGCAAATCTACCGCAATCTGCACATAAAGATTGCGGTAGGGACACAATATGAAGCCCATTTTGTCGATAAATATAGGACATGGACACTGAGCGTGGTGTAGACGGCAATCTGTGGATAAAGATTGCAGGATGGTGGCCCAGCCGTACATCGAAGCACAAACATTGTGGATTGGCCTTTATTTGCTTTCCGTCCTCGGACAACTCGGCGCTAACTTTCCGGATGAAGATTTTTGATGTTTTTTTCTAATGTTTTCGGAACGAGCATAGACTGTCTGCGATCTAGTTCGTTGGTCACGCTGGTGTATATGTCTGATATCGGCCATCACGGTGTTTGCAACACCCATTGTTTGTATGAGGGACTGGTGTACCTAGGAAGTGGTTAAGTGGGGGTGGGACTTAGCTGAAGTCAGACTGCAGTTCCCTCCCCTTAGTTGAGAAGTGGTGATGCAGGCTTGTAGGCTGCCTCTGCTGGGACAAATCAGCACAACCTTTCAAAGGATAGGGTGCTTGTGAAATAGGATTCGCTTAGTGTAGTTATTGTGCTCAAGAAAAAAATCATTTTCTTCCTTGGTAGCTTGATTTTTTAGCAAACATTCTGTGGCAGTCTTGCTCACTAAATCCACTCAGATGATTTGAATATGTGCAGTAACACCATTATGTGACCCATAACATTTCCCCCACCTAAATTAGGGTCATGTTTTCTATTTTAATGACTATGCATTTGTATAACTATTGTGACATTTACAGGGTGTCAGGTATTTGCAGTGTTGTGGAGGTGTGAGACAATATAAAACTTCTACTACAACTGTTACACGGGTAAGATCTGATGAATCTGACATTATCATTTCAACTTGTTTCCTGCAGGACTACGGCTTCTGCACTTGAATAGACACTGGCACAAAAATAGTTTGATTATTAATAATCAGAGATAAATGCATGCTTTTAAAGCAGGGGTGCCCAAAGTCAGTCCTCAAGGGCCGGCATCCTGTATGTTTTAGTTCTCTCCCTGGTGGTAGTATAAACCTTCTCAGCATGTCAATGTTTTTCTTAGGCCAAGCCATCATTGGATCCAGGTGCGTTAAACCAGGGAGTGAACTAAAACATGCAGGATGCCGGTCCTCCAGGACCGACTTTAGGCACCCCTGTTTTAAAGCATCACCTACATAATGACTTTAAAATGATTTAACAAAGTCAAATAATGGAAAATGTATTCATGTATTCATAAACTTGTTATACAACCGTTCCCTTGTGCCATTTAGGCCTTTGCCACGTAATGTGACAGTATAAGTCAAACATAGCTACTTTCTGTGTTTCTTTTTTTAAAGGCGACATATAATAATGGTAAAGAAAATCTAAAAGTAACAATGTACATTTGTGTCCAAAACTACTCATATCCCTGGCAAATTTAGATTTTGAATTATTTTTATTCACCCAAGAAGTTTGTTTCTTGTAGGAAATGAGATGGGTATTGCTGAAAAGGTGAAGGAAAAAATGTAAAATGAGTATAAATTTTCCATAAAAATAATTTGCATTTCTTGTAAATTTAAAAGAAATATTTGTAACATCAGTCAATGGAAAACATTTTTTGACGTCATAGCAATCACCCTCTTACAAATTGCTAACCTGCTTTTTGCATTTTTTATACTATTGTTATGACTTACACCTTAAGAGTTCCAGGTCTCTGAGGCTGGTAAGCCTCCTGGTCGTCACCGTAATACTAAACTCCTGTCACAGATTGTCAGTAGGATTCAAGCCAGGACTGACTGGGCCACTCCAAAAAGTTACTATTATTTCAGACTAGAAGAAACAAACTGCAAAATGAAATCTGCCTGGGGTAAGAATAGTTTGGGCCTTATCTGATGATAGTGACAAATACCCTTTCCTCTATTTCTAACACATTTAACTGTTAAGGCACTGTTGTGTCGTATTAATGAAACATTCCCCTGATCACACAGTGAAGGGTGTAAGTTAAAGATTTCTACATTTTCTGACTACTTTAGAATTTATACTAGCAAATCAAAATATTGTAACTCAGTGCCGTTTCTCTTGTGATCAGAATCTTTTCCTGTTGGACTGATGACCCGTCCTGCTCCCTGCAGGTCTGAGTATCTGTCAGACCAGTAGTCAACAGAGAAAGATGTTTTATTTCAGCCTCGGGCTTAGAAAATGTTAATTAGAGGGCAGATAGTGTAAAGCCAAGAAAAATTAACTTATTTATGAAAATAAGTTGGAAGGTGTGTCCAAATTTTTGTTTTTGTGTAACATAGAGTGAAAATAGAGTTTTGTTTCTTCAACCGAAATAATAAAAAAAAAATCAATAAAATGTATTTTTGTTGGATGTGCTTCATGGATCAATTTTATAAACACTGTCTCTCACTTTGTACTTTTAACCTAAACTGGAATAAATATGTTGTCTCACACACACACAATATACACTGTATGGGATTATATTTATTCTTGTGAGCAAATTTGTGGGAGGAGAGATTGTGCAGTACTTGGAACTCATATTCCTGTTGGACTGATTTCAATTGAGTGCAGGGAACAATGCTACATGCCTTGAGTATGAGGCAAAACTACCAGTGCTTGTCAGAGCAGTAGTGTAAGTTTCTGGAATATAAGATCTGTGTATGTGGATGTCTCAACTTGTGGAACCTGTTAAACCAGAGAAATGATGAGTTAAGATGTTCAGTGTTCTGAAAGATGTAGGGCACTTCTCCACTAATGTTGCTGTTATTGTCTGACCTTTGAACCAATGCAGACAAGTTAGTGTAGTCAGACAGCGTTTTACAGGAGTACCAGTTGCTTGTACTCCTGTAGAGGCTCTGCATTCTAATTGATGCAGAGATGTCATTCTAACCTTGTTGGTCCAAATTCACTTTAGTTGAAGTTGTCTTGAAGTCCTTGTGGTGGAAGAGCACAAAGCATTTTGCTATTCTTAGCCAACAGTCTGTGTTTTAGCTTTGATTTTGTTTGGCAGGCAGACAATGGAGCCCAGAACCATGTGTGTGTGAAAAATGTAATATTTACTGCTTTTGACTTGTTAGTGTGTGTATTCATAGAGCGGTGTGTGTTTCAGACATGGCGAAGGGACCAGTTGACCCCAGGGAGATTCTGAAAGGCGTTGAAGCCCTGCTGGGAAAGGATGGTGAGCTGCGCAGTCTGGAGGGAGTCCCGAAGGTGTTTAGGTGAGAAGTTCAAGTCTGATGAACCTCTTTGCCCCCTGCTCCTCCATTGTTAATAAATGTACCAACATAGTTTTGCTTACTTTTCTTTTCCTTGCAGCTTGATGAAAGCCTCTACTAAGATGGTCAGTAGGTGTATGTACCTCAATGTGCTGCTGCAGACGAAATCTCATGATATTCTTAACAGGTGGGACTTCTACATGCCATATCTTGCCATTATTAATCCGTTGTATAGTGTTCCATTTAACTCCTAGTCCCTGAGCTACAGCTAGGTTTCCTTACACTCAAATGATCTAAATGTGTTCAGTTGGCTGTTGGTGTATAAATGTGCTAGTAAAAATGGATCCTGATGTAAACCACAGCTGAGATTGACTCTGTTGTAGTCTTCATTAAATCAACAGTTCCTTCTTACAGGTTCATCAGAGTTGGTGGCTACAGGCTGCTCAATTCCTGGCTTACCTACTCAAAAACCACCAACAACAGCCCTCTGCTTCAACTCATCCTGCTCACACTGCAGAAGCTTCCTCTTAAAGTAGACCATCTCAAACAGGTAATGTCTTTATTTTTCCGACGGAGTACACATGTAGTCACATGTCCAGCTACTTTTAGTAATCCTGTTGACTTTCATTGTTTTCCCAGAACAACACAGCAAAACTTGTGAAACAGCTGAGCAAAAGTGCAGAAACAGAAGGTCAGTTTACTTCACTTTAAGTTAAATAAAAGCTGGTTTGTGTTGCAGTGCTAACATGGACTCTTTATTTTTAGAATTGAGAAAGTTGGCAGCTGTTTTGGTGGACGGTTGGATGGCAACAATTCGTTCTCAGAGTGTCTCGAGCAGTGGCAGTTCCCCTGCTGGTACAGACTTACTTATCTTTCACTCTTTTACAGACTGTAAAGTCTACCATTTTAACAAACTGTTGTTTTCCTTTAAGATAAAAAAAAGAAGAAGGAAGAGAGCAAGATGCCAGTGAGGGATGTGAAGGAAAAGAGTGGAGATGAGGGGAGGAAGAAGGAGAAATCCAAAGCTCATGCACCCAGCCATACAAAGATTCGCTCCATAGGTATGCTTGACTTTAGCAACAATGATCCTGTGGGTTATACAGCATATACTGTGTATTTGTGTATGTGTAATGATTATATGTCTGTACTGGATAGGTCTGGAGATGGAGGCTTCCAACCCAACTCCTCCTAAAAAGATGTCCTCTGCACCACAGCTGGGCGAGAAATACATCATAAAGGCCCCGTTGCTCAAGAGGCCGAGGTAAGGCCAGTTTTTTAGCTTTATCTTTAAAAACAGTGCCACCATGTGATGTGAAAATGAATCTAGTTCAGTCTGCCAAATTGAACACTAAATGTTTTTTACCAATAGTTCTGGTCCTTCAGACGCTCCACCTCTTGAGAAAAAATACAAACCTCTCAATCAGCCTCCAAACGCAACCAAAGAGATCAAAATGAAGATAATTCCAGCTCTACGTAAGCTTAATCACAGAAAAACAAAGCAGCTTTGTGTTTCTAGTTAATGGAATAACAGTGTTGATATGAGCTGTTGTTTTTCCCCCTCATTGCAGCAATGGAAGCTACAGACTTTGTGGACGCCCTGAACTCGGCCCCAGTGCCTGAGATTAAGATCAAAAAGAAGAAACCGCCTGGTGCTTCTACTCCTGCTAACACCAAAGCTGTCTCACCAACATCAACCAAGGTACTGATAGTGTAGCATCAGTACACTATCATTTGTTTAGTGATGCATTAATAGTGTAGCATCATTAGCATAGCACAATATACTATAGCATCATTAGTGTAGTGATACTATACGTCTAATCCTGCACTACTGATGCTATGCTATACTGCTGATGCTACTCTGTGCTACGGATTCCACACTACTGGTGTTACTATGCCTGTCGCAATGAACAATAACCCAATAAATTGCACGATAAGTTGAAACAAGTTCAATAATTTCCCTTTGCATGATAGATTATTTTTCTCCTGTCTTTCTCTTTCTATCAAAGACAGATGACAAAAGGTTTCAGTCTGGTGGATTGGTTTCATCTAACTTCTTTTTTCACGGCAATTTTGCTTTTGAAAGACTTATCACATGAACAAGCTCGTTCAAGTGTGATTGTAGTTGTTGTTTATTTAATGGAAGCACCAGAATTGTGAAATTAGCAGAATATCAACAAAGATTTGCACAGATTTGTAATGTAGTCATAGCAGTATCTCAGGGTGTCTCCCACAGCAAGAGCTAGTCCCCCCAGCTCATTATGTGGACTCAACTTGAATGTTTTAAACTATAAAACTGCAGTTCTTCTTCTAACCAGCTGTTCTTTTCTTTTCTGTCCTCAGACAAACCCATTTGACAGCAAACCAGCTGGCTATTCTCCATCTTCAGCTAGACCTGCATCCCCAGAAACCTCTGCTTCCTCGATTGCTGCTGATGAAAACCAGGAGCCAGAGCAGCCTTTGACCCCAATTCCTGCTGAGGATCCAGACACAGCTGACAACAGTACGGTCCAAAAAATCTGTCCTACATCTCACCGACATTGTACAAGAATCTACTTTTTAATCTGAAACAATTATTGTCACAAACCTAAGTAGTGTGTTGCAGTCTGAACCTAACCTGTTAGTGAAACACATTGTATCTGGAGGACTAGATGGTCCATCTGGCTAACCCGCTAAATGCTACTGACAGATAAGTATGACTATGCACAGTAAACCAATGTCTGTTCCTGTGTGCTTCAGCTGAGAAGCCCAACGCCTTGGCAGAACCGCGTGCAGACGAGGAGAGCCTGACCAAGAAAGGCAAAAAGAAAAAAACCGTCCACTGGGCCGAGGAAGAGCAGCTCAAGCACTACTTTTATTTTGATTTGGATGAGACAGAGAGAGGTATGTGTGAACTAATAGACATGCTTTTTCCTGAGGAAACTGATCAGAGTCACAAAGTAAATCTGCAACAAAAACCACAACATATGCTTTGTATAAAATATCGTGCAAAAGAAGGAATTTGTTGTCCCTTCTAGTACCTTTAAATAGTTTATTTAAATTTAATTTACAGTCAATGTCAACAAGATCAAAGATTTTGGTGAGGCTGCCAAGCGGGAGCTAATGATGGACAGGCAAACGTTTGAGATGGCTCGTCGGCTTTCACATGACACCATGGAAGAAAGGGTCCCCTGGACACAACCCAGGCCCCTGACGCTGGCGGGCAGCTTGGTGACCCCTGGAGCCAACAGCACAGAGAAACATACCCAGAGAGAGCGTGAGATGGGCATCCTACAGGAAATCTTCCTCAGTAAAGAGAGGTAAGTGTGCATATTAAACAGAAGTCTGTACTATGCTTGTAACACTGAAAGCAGTTTTGAATGTTTTCATCCTAACCTGTTGTGTTCCTCAGTGTACCTGACAGCCCTCATGAGCCAGACCCAGAGCCGTATGAACCCATGCCCCCCTGTCTCATTCCTTTGGACGAAGTTAGTACACAGACCCACAAGCACTCAGTCACTACTGTGATGTCTTATGCTGTCTACTAAGCTGTGTGTGTGTTGTTCATTACAGGATTCATCTATGATGGATGAGGACTATGGTGAGCCTGCAGACGCCGCCTCCCAGCAGGCCCAGAGTGAGAGCTCCAAGCTGCCGCCGGTCCTGGCCAACCTCATGGTCAACCTGAGCAGCAGCGCCCGCAGCCCCCAGGCCTCCAGCACCACTAGCACCCCTACAGCTCCGGTGGTCAACGTGCAGGAGCTGCTCTCATCCATCATGGTACTGATGGGATCTGAACAACAGATACTCCTTTTTAAGCACGGTTTCTAGTGCCCTCAAAGAATACACACACACACACACACACACACACACACACACCCACACACACACACACACGCAGACAGACCTTGTTCAGCTAAGCTAATACCTGTTTTGTGTCATCAGGGAGCTTCTGGTGGTCAGTCTACTGAAGAGCTGATAAAGCAGCCAGACTTCTCCGATAAGATCAAGCAGCTGCTGGGTTCCCTGCAGCAGAGCCAGATTCAAACACAGGGAGGACCACCTCCAGGTAAACACATGTCCTGATCCATCCTGCACCTTTCCTCCAGAACACACACTAATGTCTTCTTTCTGCTCAGTCAACCTGGGGCTGCTGGGACACGGCCCAGGCATGAACAACATGACCAACATGCACATGCAGGGGCCCATGAATGGTGGTTACCCACCCAACAGCTCACCTGGGGGTCCTCGTTTCAACCATCCCCCTCCACCTCACAACCATGGGCCGCCCTTCAACAACCCTGGAGGCCCTCGCATGATGGGGCCCCGGCCTGGACAGGGCAGAGGAGAGAACGGGAACTATTGGGGAGAGGACTCCATGAGAGGAGGCCCACACAGAGGAGGACATTTCCACCGAGGAGGTCGGGGTCGTGGTGGAGATCTGGGTTTCAGAGGCAGGGGCCGTGGAGGGCCCAGAGGAGGACACAACAACATGAATGGTACGTGAGCTAAAATCACAGATTCTGAGATGATATTACATTTTCTTATTCAACATACAGATTGAACTGAAGAGTTTTAAACCATCCAGAATTGTTTAACCAGCTTATGTCACTATGTAACCGTCTTTCCTTGTCACAGATATGTCCAAAAGGCCGGTATGTCGTCACTTCATGATGAAGGGAAGTTGCAGATATGAAAGCAACTGTGCTTTCTACCACCCTGGTGTGAACGGCCCACCTCTACCACCCAACTACCCTCCTAACCAACACAACCAGCACCCACAGCATGGCCACTAGGGGACACTGTCGCTTCCCATGTCTTCTACAACCACAGTGGCAGACTGACTGCAGTTATGCTGATGAATCAATGAGATCTGCTTTTGCAGACAGACTCTTTGAGAGACTACAGCAAACAGAATTTGTGAAACATGATCAGAGATGGGACGCGAGTGTATTTGTTGTGATTTTGTTTTATTGTTTTTCTTGATCTGTGAGACTGAGACAAGACCTGACCACTATATTTGAGTTGCTGCAGCTATTTATAGAATCGCTCTCCTCTGTGTTTCATGCCGTGAATATCATTGACCAAAATATTTTTTCAGAATTTTTTTAGAACAAAACATCCCTCTTAATTTGGCTTTGGAGTTTGTGCCAAATATTATGCTGCTGTAAGATTCTTTCAGTTAATACCATCCCCAGTGTAGTTTGGACCAAGGATGTTCACTGTTGAAGGTTAGTGAAACAGAACACAGTCAGACTGTACTGGGTTTAGCTGAGCAGCTATACATTTTTTTCTAATCCAACAACGCAGGTCCAACTTTTTTCAATTTTTATTTTTTTGTCACTAATACGAAATGCTAGCAGATGCTAAAAAAGCTGAGCAGTGTGCTACATGGACATTTTCTGCATGCATAATGGACTCGCCTGTATTTGTGGGTCTAAAGTGACAATCTTGGCATAACTGTGGTCATTATTGTTGAGCTACTGCCTGTAACTTGTGTACTCTCATGTGAACCCAGAAAGGGTTTGTGTTGTCAGTGTTAGAGATGATGTATCCATTCGTGGGTCACGTATAACAAGTGTTTTCTGTGAAAACAATGATTTTTTTTTTGTCTCTTGTGGGACTTTGAGAATGTAATGTTAAACGTTGCTCCCTCCAAACTTTTTTGTTCTATTTTTTGATACAGTCTTGGCCTTCGAACCTGTGTGAAATGTCTTCATTTCTATTGTTAGAACAAAAAGATCTGTATGAATACAGAACACACACACAAACACCTATATACAGTATATATATATATGTGTGTGTGTGTTCTTTTTCAGTTATTTTGCAGACTTGAAATGTGAAATTAAGTAATATCCGACTCTGACCAATGATTTTTTTTTACATTTAACCTCAGATTATAGACTGTTAAAACTAGAAACATGTTGTTGTCCGCCATCTTTTTGTCTGTATTTATGGGTTTTAACTTTTACAAAGGTAAAACATACCATATTTAATTTATAAATGCTGAAACACTTATTAATTTAGAAGCCTCGTCGGGTTAAATTGGTTAGTGTGACCAGTGGTCACTATTCCACAGAATATAATGCTCAAGATATGGAACTAGAGGCTCTAAATATAACTTGTACTTTTAAGTTTACAATAG
Source organism: Xiphophorus couchianus (assembly GCF_001444195.1). NCBI lineage: Eukaryota > Metazoa > Chordata > Actinopteri > Cyprinodontiformes > Poeciliidae > Xiphophorus > Xiphophorus couchianus. Next base: position 27,305,310 of record NC_040240.1, read on the forward strand.
CTCCAATCAATCAGTTATTTGAAAGAGTTTCATTGAAAAGAAATGTCTAATTACCTTTTAACATACCTTATATTGCCAAAAGTATTCGCTCACCTGCCTTGCCTCACATGAGTTTAACTGACATCCCATTACTAATCCAGAGGGTTCAATGTCATGTTGATCCACCCTTCGCAGCTAGAACAGCTTCAACTCTTCAGGGACGTCTGTCCACAAGGTTTAGGAGTGTTTATGGGGATATTTGACCATTCTTCCAGAAGTGGATTTGTGAGGTCACATAGTGATGTTGGACAAGAAGGCCTGGCTCTCAGTCTCTGCTCTAATTCATCCCAAAGGTGTTCTATCAGGTTGAGGCCAGGACTGTGCAGGCCAGTCAAGTTCATTGACCCCAGACTCTGCCATTCATGTCTTTATGGACCTTGCTTTGTGCTCTGGTGCTCAGTCATGTTGGAAGAGAAAGGGGTCAGCTCCAAACTGTTCCCACAAATTTGGGAGCAATGAATTATCTAAAATGTCTTGGTATGTTGAAGTATTCAGAGTTCCTTTCACTGGAACTAAGGGGCCAAGTCCAGCTCCTGAAAAACAACCCCACACCATAATCCCCCCTCCACCAAACTTTACACTTGGCATAATGCAGTCAGACAAGTACTGTTCTCCTGGCAACCGCCAAATCCAGACTCATCCATCAGGTTGCCAGATGGAGAAGCGCGATTCGTCATTACAGAGAACACGCCTCCACAGTTCTAGAGTCCACTTTATACCACTGCATCCAATGCTTTGCATTGCACTTGGTAATGTATGGCTTGGATGCAGCTGGTCACCAAGGAAACCCATTCCACGAAGAGCTCTGCACACTGTTCTTGAGCTAATCTGAAGGCCATATGACGTTTGGAGGTCTGTAGTGATTGACTGCAGAAAGTTGGTGACCTCTTTGCACTATGCGCTTCAGTGTCCACTGACCCCGCTCCGTCTGTTTACATGGCTCATTGCTGAGTTGCTGACTTTCCCAAACACTTCCATTTTATTATAATACTGCTGACAGTTGACTGTGGAATATTTAGGAGTGAGGAAATTTCACAAGTGGATTTGTTGCACAGGTGGCATCCTATCACAGTTCCACACTGGAATTCACCAAGCTCCTCAGAGCGACCCATTCTTTCACAAATGTTTGTAAAAACTGTCTGCATACCTAGGTGCTTCATTTCATACATTTGTGGCCATGAAAGTGATTGGAACACCTGATTCCAATAATTTGGATGGGTAAGCAAATACTTTTGGCAATAAAGTATATAAGACTCCAGAATTTATTGTGAACAGATTGAAACAGTGCATGGAAACTATATATTCCAAATGTTTTCACAAGATTGTTTCTGTGGAGACTGTAATATTGATTGCTAAGTAAAAAAAAAAAGAAGTACAGTAGTGGCATGTATCCAAAAATCACCAGACCCAGTCAAACTCCTTCATATTCTGCCACAATAATAGATCATACACACATGAATTCTATTCAGTCTTGATATTCTAGACTGAATAAAAAAATAGAATATAAATACTATAATAATACTGTCAAAGAACTTTACAAAATAGCTCTAAGAAATGTTCTCACTAAGTTTTCTGGCTATTACAGAGATAATTTTGGTAATTGTAACCAACCTAAATCAGGAAAAGTTTAGTCTGATTTAACTTCAGATAGTGAGAAAAAGACGTGTGAACATCTATCAGACATGAAATTAAAAAACTCTGCTTAAACCCCGGAGACTCCTGAGATTTTTGGGAACATGTTTCTGTGTGCATTTTATGCACACACACACATACACACACAGCATCAGATCCGTCTTTACAAGGCGGGGCTGAGTGTAACTGATAAATATGAAACGTTAATGGGAGAGATCTTAACCAAGCCCATGAGAGCAAATATTGACCATTGTACTCCTAAAACATACAATAAAACGGACAGAAAGCAAGAGTTAGGACACCTCAGCACTAATCAGCTTCCACATCCTGTTACAAGTGACTGTTGACAGAATTTGTTTGTTTTAGTCCTCGGTTGGTGAAGAGGTCCATCAGAACACTTGCTCATTTTGAAAAATGTATTTTTCTTGAACAAAGAAGGCCTTGAAGATACAAGGCTCATGCATTTGATGACAAACTGGGCAAGAGGCATGGTACAATCATTATGCTAAAGTTCCACAAAAGATTTCAAATGCTTCAATCTGTTTTCTTTCCTACCAATTTAGATAAGAATACACTGAACACTTATCACTTATGGGTGACCCTATTTCTTGCAGTACTCACTGAAATAATAGAAAATTTACTAGGCATTCGTAAAGCTTTACTTCCTTCTATCAGTAAATGTTTGAATTCAGTCAACACATCTAGAACTGAGCCTTTATTTTTGGAAAGCTCTATCTACAATACTCAGCCTAACTTTTATTTTATTGGATTTGACCTTGGTTTGGAAACAGCACAGCAGAACAGCTTCATCGCAAAGCTAAACATTGAGCAGGACGTGCTTTTATGGCATGCTATGATGTATGGTTCAGAGAAAATGAGAAGCAGGGGTTCAGACTGAGTGTAGAAACAGTCACTGGCAAACTGGAAATAGAAGGAAAGAGTTGATGGAGTGAGTAAAAGGTGGATTGGATGTCCAGAGACTCACTCCTGCCTGGGACAGAACAATGGAGGCATTGAGCTACCTCTTTACAGGCTTTGTGAAGACACCCCTGATAGTGATGGCAGAAGGAAACTGGCACAATGGAAAAAAAAAAAAATTCAAACTTTTATAAAATTGTGGACGTAGACATATTGCATGTAGACAAGAAAATGAACAGCGTCAACCTAAAACGTTGAGATTCTTGTTTGTCTAGGTTGACGTGTCTGCATCCGTCTTCCCGGACAAATCAACAGTCTATGCATTGCAGCAAATATGTACTGAGTTGCACCTTTGTGTATCGGGCAAATCACATAAAACCAGTTGTGACTGAGTCTTCTTGAGCTGACTCATCATTAGAATGGCGTTGAACTCCTCCTCTTTCCCAAAAACAGTCATGGACCTGGAAGAAGATTAACTAAGCTGAATCAACATTGAAGAAATGTGGCATTTTTCATGTCTGATGGAAATATTTTCATGAACGTAGTTACTACATGGACTACACATTGAGTTACAACAAGCTGGCTGATCATTCTAACTTTATGTTACGATGTGCAGTAAATCCATCATCGTTCAGCTCAGGATGCTGACCTGTCCTTGGATTTGAGCCAAGCTCTTCCTGTGACCCAACAATACACTCAATGACTTGGGAGCAAGATAATAAGATTAAATAGCAGAACTGACAGAGTATCAATCCTGTTCAATATGTGAAAAATCCTTTCCAGAAACTATCTGTGGTGTTCCGAAAAAACACTGGCTTAAATCATTTATATTTAGTACCTAGTTATAAAACTAATCAATGTTTAGAGTCGTACTTTAACATCAGTGATTCTATAGGAAAATGCTCAGAAAATTCAGATACAACTTTTCCAACAGAGTTCAGTTTGCAAACTTTTGAGGCATTCCCGGGAATTCCAGCTGAGGAGGGAAAGAAAGGGAGCAGTGAGAAAGAAGTGGGCGGATCCTCAGGGAACAGGTACTTAAAAAGGGAACAAGTGAGCTTTAGCATGCAGGAGATCACTAAGCTTTGGTCCAACCAGTTACAAACAACGAAGGTAAGTCTTTATGGAGAATTCACCTGAAGGACAAATTTCTTCCCTTCCAGATTTAATAGCTAAACTCTTCTCAAATTTACTAATAGCTAACGGAAGTTAGTCTTTAACAAAAGAAATTAGTTTTTTCCAACAGGTCCTTTTTATATAAGAGAAACAATATTTTCTACATTAACTAAAAACTGTCAAAGATTAGTGTGGAGGTAAAGTATCTGTAGGTGCTTCACCTTTTTTTTCTTGGATTTGAAAATTGTAAGAAGCAATGGACAGAAAGATTTAGTTTTTATGGGAATATATTGATCTTTATTGATTGTAGCTTCACTGGGTCACTGAGTCTTTCATAACTGTCTGTCTTCATACAGAACCTGAGACTTCATTCACTTATTGTCTGCCATTCAGAGATAAAAACATTTTTAAATGCTGATGTGTATAAGGAGGTTTGAGAACCGAAATAACAGATTAGAATGTTGTCCCAGAATGGAGACTATGGGGACGGTGGGGACATCCAGGTGGAACAGCAAAAAAGTGATGGGAGATTGAGGCATGTAGATTCACACACAAAAAATTTGCAAAACATATATTTTAAAAAATTAGGAATGATATAGTGTGCAATAGGGACAAAAGTACAAAATAAAATAACATTCTGATTCATGCACAACTGAGTAGGATAACTTAAAATAGGTGCAAAATGTGCATGTGCATTTGTGCATCAAAAAAGAAGATTAAAGAGCATAACATTTAATCTTATTAAATTAAGATTTATAAACCTCTTATAATTTATAAACTGTGCAAATAAGAGGTGTGTAAAAAATAGCAAAAATGTTATTTAAAATGAACAAAACGGTTCCAGCAGGGGATGGAAACAGCGGTAGGTTGTTAGAGTGTGGTTATATAAATCTACAAACGTTTTTCCTTTTTTTGGGGGGATTTTTCAAAATTTGTGGTTTATTTTCATGTATTCTTTGTATGGACTCTTATCTTTAAAGTAGTCCTCAAGGATGGTGAAGGCTGTGCTTTCTGCTGTTTTGGTGTTGGCGGTCATTTCCTCCACCATTGCCAAATACATCCCGAAAACTGGCAAGAGGATCCCACAGACTCTGTCGAGAGGTCTGTAACAACCAGCTGAGACTGCATGACTGAATGAACATGGATGGTGACAGATGCTGGGACCAGCTAGTTTCTTATAACTTTTAATATTGTTACACATTTCCAGGATGGGGTGACCAGCTGATCTGGGCTCAGACATATGAGGAGGCTCTCTACTGGTCAAGGTCAAGGTAAGAAACAGTTGAAATGCGGATGACCACAGAGCTTCTTGAATAAAGCAGTAAATGAAATGTGCTGCTTTTCAGGAACAAACCTCTGATGGTCATATTTCACCTTGAGGACTGTCCACACAGCCAAGGTAAGGCTCTGGGTTTTTAGTGGTTGGGAAACAATGTTGGTCATGTGTGCCTCACCTTGTGCCTCTGCTTCTGTTCCATGTCCTGCTGCAGCACTGAAGAAGGTCTTCTCTGAAAACAATGAGATCCAGAAAACTCTTGATGAGGATTTCGTCGTTCTCAATCTCATGGTAGGTTGCACAATTTACCAAGTCAGGTTTTCCTGGAAACCAGTGTGTTTTAAATTTGCATAATGGCTCATTCTTCATACTTCACACTGAGGTGCAACTACAACCCATTCAGTTATCATTCAGTTTTCTGACAGATTTAGTTTGTTTGTCTTTCTCAAATTTTCATTTATGTTTTTTGAGGTATCACATACATACATAGACAGAAATGTTTTAGCTGAACAGATGCTGATGTTCAGACAAACAGCTTTAGTCCTGAAAAACTCAAACATGTCGATTTTCTTCCTTCCAGTATGAAACCACAGACAAGCATTTGTCCCCTGATGGACAATATGTTCCACGGATCCTTTTTGTTGGTAAGTGCTTTGCGTCTAGATTTTTTTATTTATACTTTTACATAATTAACAGATTTCATTCTGTAGACTGAAGACTAAAGTCTAAAACATTAGCCTTCACACACTGAAAACAGCAGTGTTTTCAGCAAACACTGCTGTTTGTTGCCAATATGATTCTCTAAAGATTTATATGGTTTAATAATCCAATCCAGGTGGAAACTGTTTAAGTATAATTATAAGCAGTGTTTCCTTTGCTTGACTAAACCGTAGTTTAACTTTGAAGAAGAATAAAAAGCAATTTCACCAGTTTACACACGATCAACAAACTGGGAATCTCTGTGGAAACCTTTCACTGGTCCTGTTCCCTCTGCTTTGCAGTGGTTTAGAAATTTAAAACATTTTAATTAGCTACCGTCTTAGAAGAATTATGAGGCCAAAGTCTTTCTGTTATATACAAGGGTTTAATTCTGATCTGTCAGGACAGACTTAAGTTTAAGGGAGAGAAGCAGAAGATATCTGCTTTGCTGTGAACTCACCACCATCATTCACTAATGATCAAATTATCTGTTCACGTATACAAACTAGTTAAGTTGCATATCAGAAACAAGCATACTATATATGAAACATTTATGTATTTACTTATTTATGCATAGTGGAAGCACTCACACTCCTGCACAGCTCATCATTTACCTTCTCAGTGTTTGTTAACATTCTGGGGATAAAAACTGCAGCCAGCTGGTTTAAAGGCAGACACTCTGCTTTACTTCATACCTAAATAAAAGTTATACTGTAAAATTCACATTCAGCAAAGTATTGTTCCCACCCACCCCCCACTCTGTGTTTTTTGTTAGTACACAGAAAGATGTTCATTTTCCAAATCCCAAACCATATACTTACAGGCAGAGGCAATAAACAAAGTTTGTCACCAAATTGCCTTTTGAATAAGTGACAAATCATTTTTTTATTCCTACACATAATCCAGGATGTTTATTAGACATCTCTTCAAAGTAGATGCTCACAGTTGTTGACTAGTTGCGCTCATCCAGGACTCGTCTCTCCACAGACCCATCCATGACCGTGAGGGCTGACATCAATGGACGCTACTCTAACCGCATGTACGCCTATGAAACGGGTGACATCAGCCTCTGTAAGTGCTGCACATGTGTGTGACCTGCAGGCTGTGTGTATTCATCTGAAATGCACAAAATCATTGCTTCTTGTTTCTCCCTCAGTGATAACCAACATGCAGACAGCTAAGAAGCTCCTGAAGAGTGAACTGTGAGAACCTGGACTCCACCCAGTCTGTCACCACTCATCAGATAAACTCTGTTTACCACTAATCTTTATGATTTTCATCCTAAATAAAATGTACTGATTCTTACAATTTGTGAAGCTAATCGTCTGGACATATATTTGATTTATGTTGACATAAATCAAATATACTGTAATATGAATTAATTCTTTTGTTTGTCAATACAACACATTAAAACAAAAATGTGTCTTATTTGTTGTGCTTCAGCAGTGTTCCTGGTGTCCTTTGGTCTCTCTCTGGTGGGATTACATGAATTACAAGGGTCTCCCTTAAATAGTTTCAACCTTTACAACATGTAAACATAATTTTGTCATATCAGCCCTAACATGCACAAGATTTGAACAAGTTGTCATAATGTATCAAGCATTTAAACAATGTTTCCATTAGACTTTTTAAAATTTTTTAAAATCTGACCTGAATTGGTAAATTGCTCTGATGTGAATCCTGATTTTCTCCTATACATGAGCATTAGATCCTGTATATCCTCTAATGTTAGAATATCTATTATAGATAGATAGATCAACCATCGATCAATTAGTTTTCTGAAATAGATTGAAGGTGAATCTCATGAACCATCAGTTGGCAAGCAAATGGTTAATATAGCCAGAGCACAACACAATTTTACATTTCTTACAATAGAAGGACGAAGATTTAGACGAGGCCAACAGCCAGAGAGGAAAAGGAAGAGGAAGAGGAAGAGGAGTGAGGCTGAGGAGGAAATAGTTGGGAGGAAAACATCAGTCCAACATCAAGATTTGGTTTGTGACCCATAACAGGATTCTGATGGACTTCCTCTCATTCTGCTCCTCACTCTTCAACCTTATTGAGGAATTTTTCTCAGCATGGAGAAGGAAAGTATAGACACTGTAATTCCTACAGCACTGAATGTTCAGGGGACTGTCTCATGTCCCCATTTCTATTTTAAGTTTTTTCTTGTGCTCTGTAGTGCTATTTTTTATTTTTGACATGGTCTGTCATCAACTTTCAGTAAAATCATAAATGTGAATCTTGTCCAGTCTATAGATCTCCCACAATTACAACTCATACTTGTCAACAAAACAAGTATTGTTTTATCATCCCTCCAAAACTACACCAAGACAACACTGTTATATTGAAAACATGACTAGTCAACTCGACTGCCTCACCCACACACATTGAAACAAGGACTTATCATTCTGAGGTTCACTGATATGTAGGATTTTAATGAACTGGTGTTTGCAGGCATTTTGCTGTTTTGTATAGGGGCAGAAGCTGTTGGACTGATGCTAACCACTAACTTCATTTTCTCTATTGTTAGAATATATAAGATAGATAGATAGATAGATAGATAGATAGATAGATAGATAGATAGATAGATAGATAGATAGATAGATAGATAGATAGATAGAAAAGTGGAGTGTTGCGAAACGTAAAAAGACTGAGTGTTGTCCCTCCGGCAGAGGCGGGGTGATCGTTGTGACGCCGGGAGGATTGACAGATTTTTAGCAATAGGGAATTTTCTTGAATGCAACAATTTACTCATATGTGATTTTTATCCACTGAATGAATTGATACGTAGATTTTTTTTCTAACTCTCTGTGTGAGCTTCTGAAAGAAACGAGGAATTGATATTTCAAGGCAACATAAACATGTCACTAGGGGAAACTGATGTAGACGGTTTTCTCTAACAGGATTTTCTGGATACGCAGCCCTATACTACCAACTGGTGGAGCTAATGCAGCAGTGCGTCGTTTATGAAGAGCCACTAAAGCCGAAAAGAAGAGTGGCGTTTTCCGCATTCCTCCTGCAGCCTGCAGTCAGCTCGCAGCTCCGCTCCGGTTCGGGACCAGCACCGATCTCCGCCGCGCCGCTGGGTGGGAGCTTCCGTCATACATGGGATCGTAGTCCTTACAGCGGAACATTGTAGCAGGAACAACGGGGGCTGAGACTGTGAGTACTACTATCAATATTCATTTGCTTTATTTATCATACATTTAGTTCCCGCGATGTTGCCCACGGCCTGTTTTAAACGGAGGAACAAAACTGCTCCTATTTCTCACATTAATTTTGTTCTGACATTCCACGGCGGGCGGGGTGGGAAAACACTCAGAGGGTTTGAACTGGGGACGGAAGCGCATAACATGTTGAGTTAAAGAACAAAAAACATTATGACTACTCTTTTAATAAACATTTAAGGGTAAATTGGTTGCCATCCAGGTTGTATGTGTTTTATTGAGCAATCAATTTTTTGACCATTAAGATTATTTACTCTATAAAATAGTAATGGTTCTAACTTCCATTTGTTTGGATCGGGGTCCAGTGGGTCCAGTGGGCCTGCAACTTTTTTCGTGACCAGCTGGACTTTATTGGGGGGATTCCAAGTTCCAGGGGCCAATGGCAAGTTTTGTCATAGTTACTGAATATGACTTATTCTCATTTCTTATTGAATAAGTGTTTTTGTTCAAAGAAAAATGTCGCCTTAAAAAACTTCCAGGGGCAGCTGGCTTTTTTATAGTACAGAAAATTGACAAAAATGAAAAACTCCACATTACTGGACAGTTGTTTGTACAGCTGAAAAATAATGAAGGTGTTTATATTGTCCTGTACTTCAAATTATAGAACAAATATAATTTATAGGCCCCTGACTTGAAATCAAAAACACAACTTTTCAAGTACAAACTTTAAAGGACAATAATAAATTATCATAAATTCTGTGTGACTGAAACATCCCTTACCTCACTCAGATCATTACATGTAGAAAGGGAAATACAGCTCAGTGTTCGCTGACCTAACTCACCTAATGAGGAAGTACTTTCTTACTGCAATTCCTTTTTTGGCATGACTTTCTTTGTATTTTTCGAAAGCTATAGACAACACAATAGAGGACACGGGCAGGGAATTTCAGGCGCTTGGTTCATGAAACAATTAGAAGACCGTTAGTTAAACAACAAAAACCAAAACTAAATCCTAGTTGGTATTCTGCCATTCCTCAGCTTCATGGTTGTACAGTTCATTACAATTTGCACCACTGGTGCCTCTTTTTCCCTGCTCTTGTGCAGAGCATATAAGTTAGATGAGAGAGCTGGCTTTCCTCACTCACTCTTTGTGTCCCTCTTGGTGTTACCACATCCCCAGCAAACCGCAGCATAAAACACTTGAGATGCCACTACAGTGTCAGATGTTTTTAACAGTTTCTTGAACACACTGAGACCTGAGTCTTCTCAGTAGATGGAGGTACTTCCTGTACAAAGTTTTTGTGCTGGAGGACCAGTGCAGTTTGTTGTTGAGGTACAGATGCTCCGCCACAATGTCCAAACCCTGGATGTTCACTGGGGATGTCTACAGACTTCTTATCAGAGAGTCTTTCATTGCCACTAAAACAAAAAAATTAAATAATTTGATATTATTAGGTCATATGAAACATGACCTTGCCCTAAATCCCAGAAGTGTATTTCCTGTTTGACAGGTTGAAATATTTTTGTATTTTTTTTATGCAAATAAATACAACACATTTGGTTTACTTAAAAATAGGCTCTACTTCAAGACATGTTTGCATGTTACATGAATTTATTAAATGAGAGAAAACAGCCACTTCCATGTTATTATTCAACTTAGCCACTTTCTTATTATTCAACTGCACAAATATTTCAATTCAAAATGAGTGCAACAAATACAATTTTCTTTTATTACCATCTATGTTTACAGTACTAGCAACTGTACAAACATTTCAACACAAGAAGTGCAGACAATATTGTTTCCCCAATCTGCATTTTACATATAACATCAGTACAACATTGGAGTTTCATATTAACATGTGCAGGTTTCATTTGCATTAGGTTTACAAACACATTAAACTGCAGCACACATACACAATGTTGCCAAGAAGCGTCACCTCTTCACACTCACAATGTCATAATGTGTGGTCTAACAGTAGGATCCGAATGCAGGAGTGGCAGAAGCGGTGCCTTGATGATGAATGTTTAATAAAAATGATGAACAGAACTTCCAAAAATCACCGGGAGCACACAGAGAACACAGGGAGCAAAAGCAGAACAAAAAAATTACAGAAACCAGGGAAGTAATGGGATTTAACAGGTTCTAGCAGAAGGAACCAGCAATGAACCTCAGTGATATGAAAATGAAATTTGACATTGTTGATTTATTTCAAAAAGATTCAGGAAGCAGAAGGTTTTAGGCTATATTTGGTTTATTTAAACCATGTAAGTTGTGTAATAGGACAATGTGTATTTTTTTTATGTGTTTCACAGTCCTTACCAGTGGTGTTGCTCATGTAACGTTTTTTTGCCAACCATCAATAAATCTCAAGAAGAAGAAGATCTTTTTTTAACAACATTTATTTGTACAATAATTTAACAAGACATACATACATACATACATACATAATCAGGACATTCTTAATAAATAAATATTTACATTAGCAGCTTGTTATATTGTAGCTCTCCCTGATTTGAAATGGTGCACAAAACACTCTTAAAACCCCACACTTGTAAAAAATCCTCCAAATCTCCAGTGGCTCTGTGGATGCAGAACTCCAACCTGAGCCTGGCCTTGTTGTTACACTTCCACAGAGCCACGGCATCAAGTTGAGGTCCAGCCTGCATTTTGTCCATTCGAATTAAATAAATAGCCACTTTTGCTCCTGCAATTAAAAAATTTAAAATTTGAGATTTGAAACTAGTGGCTCGACTGTAATGTACACCGTTGCTAAAAGCAAAATTGGTAAAAAGTATCCCAAAAAGGCTAAAAATGCTCTTTAGAAAATTTTAAAAACAGTCAGCCGTACACAACCTGCAAAAACATGAAGCACACTCTCAAACCACAAAAAGGAGTTTTGCAATTTGTCTGCAAAACCCCAGAACTGATGACTGATAAAAATGAGTTTGTTGCGATGCCGTGAAGGATCCTCCACTGAAGATTGCCAGTCGGTTTTTTTTATTGGAGGCTTGTAACGAGTCCTCCACTGAAGTTTCTGTCCTCTGAGTTTGTCACTCCATGCATAGAAGAAGAAGAGGAACCAGAATTGGGTGTGAGCAGGAGAAATTCTGTGAGGGTAAATGCTGGAACAAAAGACCTGAGCTGATGAGCTAAAGGTATGCAGGGGGGGGGGGGGAAGAGAGAGAGAGAACTGGAAAATAAATCTAATACTAAAGAATAACTAGATCTAAGAAACATAATTAAACTTGGATAACAAAGCATAATAGAGACAAGAAATAAGTTAGAATTACTAAGAAGATCTAAAAACTAAAACAAGACTGCTCAAATCAGAGACTAAGGAACACAAAATTAGAAACAAACCTCAAAATAACTCTGGATCCTAACACATATGTAAGCAGCAACCTGACTCTGTGTAGCATTTTATATTTGTTTCTCATGCAGCCACTCATTCTTCCCACATGAATTTTAAGGTGTACTATAGTTCGTGTGCTTCAACATCTTCAGCATAAATTTGATATCTCCCTTTTAGAGAGACGTTTTAACCTCAGCAAACATCATTCCCACATTATCTTTAATATTAAAGCCTTTGTGAATAATACAATGTTCCCAGGTAATACATTTGAGAGAAGGCCACAGTTTTCTGTTATATTCTTATCTGATGCACGTCCACCCATCCTTTAGAAACAAAAGAAATAGACCCATGTGATGTTATGTCCAATAAGGTAATTTATAGTGTTTGCATCAGGAGAAGGATTGTGTGCATGCTTTTAAATTTGAGGGTCTTTCTGTGCCTATTTCGAAGCAATCAATAATAATTGCTCTTGGATTATGGCAGAAAATGTCCCCCATACTGGTCTGCTCCGCATCAGAACCAGAACCAAACATGGAGAAGCAGCATTCAGCTTCTATGCACCACAAATCTAGAGTAAACTTCTAGAAAACTGCAAACAACTGAAACACTGAGTTCCTTTAAATCTCGACTAAAAACCCATCCGCTTAGAGTTGCATTTGAAACATAAAAAATGAAACATTAATAAACATTCCGATGTGTAACGATGGCACTTGACAAATTGTAATCCTTCTGTTGTTGACTGTGTTCTATGACTTTGTATTTTTGTGTTTTTATGGTGTAAAGCACTTTGAACTGCTTTGTTGCTGAAATGTGCTGGACAAATAAACCTGACTTGACTTGGTGGGCCAGTCTGTCAGTCAAACCTCTCTCACAGCAGAGCAGAAGAGGATTTTTACACCTTTTTTAAGATCTGCTTCAAATATCAACGATCTTCCAAAATGAATAAAATTGGGGCCGAGGCCAGCTGATTCATAGGTCATGGCGTAAATTGTGGAGTTGACATTGTACAGTGCATGATTATTTTTGTTAGTGATCCAAAAATAAAATGGACTGTTTTACTTTCTGCAGTGAACAAAGAAGATCCATGTGAAGCAAATCAACATGGCCCTGTTCAAGCCTGAGAATGTGGAAGACTTCTATGAGATTGAGGAAGTTTTGGGCAGGTAATGTTACACACACTGTGTGTGTTTTAATGTTTGGTAGATTTACTGACAAGCAGTCAGTATGTATCAATGTGCATCAAGTATTAGAAACAATCTGGGCCTTTAGAGATTGGTTTAATTAATGTGAAATGAACAAGCGTGTGCAACTTAGTGATAAACTGCATTTCTTGTAATGTGACGTGTTTGAGCAGAAATTCATTATAAATATGCAGAAAAAAGGAGTAAATGTGAGTTTGATTTGACTTTGAAAGCACTACAGTTACAAAGTCTAAAATAAACACATCTCACTTCTGAAGTTCTTCAGTAGTGCTGGCTCATGCTAACTTAGTATTTCTATGGTTTTGATAAAACTTTTTTATTGTAAGTGATTGAAACATTATTATTATTATTACTTTTTTTCATTCCAAATAATGGCAAAAAATGAATCATTAACAGCCTGCTGCAGAGCTTAGTGACTTACTGCAGGAGTTAATTCAGACATTCAGCGATGGTGAAGCCAGTGGCTGAGTCAATGAATCATTCTCCATCATTCTCCTTTAATGAAGATTTGGCACTTTGCCTCAGATTTCAAAGTTTCAGCTTTTCTCACTTCATATGAAAAGAGAACATGAACTTATTACCTCAATCTGTTCCAGGGAGAAGACACAGACAACTAGAAATAACTTGCCATGTATAACTTCCATAGACTGAAAAAACTTGCTAGAGAACATGGAGTTAAAGGCAGCAGTATTTCCAGATAAAACATAAATGAAGAGTAGTAGGAGAAAGTAGTAGAGAGGAAAATCAGTCAGTATGTACTTCTGTAGGCCAAGGCAGCGATACAACAGAGGTAATTCAGGATAACCTAAGCCAGTCTAACTAAACACTTGATCATAAAGGCTCTGTTAGCCTGGTTTGTTACTCACAAAAACCAGCAGCTGCTTAAACAGAGAAGAAGCCTAATAGATCAAACTATTAGAGACTGTAGGACAAACAAATCTGGTCTTAGTCATATTTACACTCATATTGATTCTGGATGGAGCCACACAAGGCAGACTGACAGGTTTCTCAGTGCTGCCAAGGGATGAACCCACTGGCCATTGATATTGCCAACAGCTGATCTATGAACTTCCCAAAGAGATTCTGCATTGGTGTCCAGGTAGTTTGGTCCACTCCTTTTAAGCAAATGGCTCGACCTATTTCAAATTTAAAAGGGCAGATTTCCACTCTACTTGTTAAAAATGTTCTCATCAATCTTCAAATACGACAGTTAAGGCTCATGGCAGGCTATCTGAGAAGATCTTAAGTGTTTTTAGATCAGGGCAGTACTGGTCCATGAGGGCCAGGATTGGAGTTCACATCCCTGTTTTAGATGTATGCTTGGGTTTATTATCATATTGAAGGACCCATTGACCTGTGAACAAAACTGAGCTTTCTGACACTGGACTGTATGTTTCACTTGAGATCGTTTTGATTATCTAAAACAGTTGTTTTGTTTTGTTCCAGGAAATGATTGCTTCCTGGAGCTAGACTCATTTTTCCTTCTGTATACATTGGATCATTATGATTTGCATAAAAGCTTCAATTTTATCTCAAAGGACATTCTCCTAGAAACTGGAGCATGTCAGCATTCATCTTTGGTCTATTAAAGTCTGGTCTTTCTGTGTTTTTCAGTCAAAACTGATATTCTTCCACAAAGCCCAGAATGGTATTAAGTTGAAACCATGCGGTGTGATCACAAAGTTACACCTTGGAGTTCAGATTTAGCTGTGTTTTTCCCATCATCTGACCTCTATTTCTGATCAGCCTGCCCTGCAGTTACATTTCCCCTTTTGTTAAGTACCGAAAGTTTGGGTATAGTTCCATGAACCTGAAACTCATAAATAATGTGGTAACAGGAACAAGTAGCTGGTTTTGTGGCATTTATAAAGACATGAATTTGTCATACTGAAAAACTGTTATTGCATAATTACTGGATCATGCTCATTTATCAAGTAGACCACCAATCTCTTAATTCATTTATAACTCCCAGGTAAACCATTTTCATCATCATATATTTCAGAATACCAGAAATTTTCTTTGATTCTCAGTCCTTTAAATTATTGTCCAATTACAGATAATTTATGTGTCAGCCTATAAGCCAGTCCTTATTCTACTGTACTATACATAAAAGGTCTGGACTCTTGTCTATTGAGAAATGATTACTTCCTGGACGAAAGGAATCTGTTGAAGTTTGAAAGTTTACCCAATCACCAACGTTTGGCAGTGATGTATGTAATGTGGCAGTTTAATGAAGTTTACTGGAATTTGCCAGCACTGTAAACAACCATCCTCTACTGCAAAGAGAGAGGAGCTGATTGGTACAAGGCGCTTGCTTTCCAATATTTGGAAGCGTGGCCAACATGGACTGAATGACTTTGTTCACTTCCTAAACTGGCATCACTAAAACTGACAGACTACAAATCTAAAACAACACAGAAAACCACCTTCATTGTTCACAACTTTTCCTTCTGTCTGCTGATTGGCCTGGTGGAAATTCTACCAGAGGAAACCACGTGAATGGAAGAAAGCCCAGACAGTCCGCGAAGCGAGATTTGAATTGAGCAGGAAGGCAACGGTCAGGATAATGTCAGCCAAAGATTTTTGCCGATGCACTCAAGCAACAATGTTAATAATTTGCTGATTTCTGCATTTGCAGGTAGCATGAACACTTTTGAGAAACATTTATCAGATGCGATGTGGAATTGTGTACATTTATATGATTCTTCACAAACTACAAACAAAGATGGTCAAATGGCTAAAATCTTCTGACTGGAGATGGCAAAGTCGTTGTCCACAGAAGAGTATGTCTGCAGAAAGGTGGCACTCCCTTTCTGTTTTGTCACCAACAGGGTTTTGACATATAACAAAGTATCTCCAAGTTGTCTGTGCTGTGTGTGAAAAGCGTGTGCTTATATGAAAATCCTGCAAACAGGTGACCAAGTGTTGTTGGGTTTTGGGTGAAGTATGGGAGAGCTTTAGCATCCTGCTGCAGTTCAGCCACATTCATACTCAGTTGATCACTGCAGGTATAACATTAGCAGGTACATTTAAAATACAATACAACATAATATGAGCTAAGTGATTTTCTTTCACAGCACAATAGATTAGTATTAGAACAGTCAAAGCGGCATTGAATCCAGAACCTGTAGGTAGGGTCTTTATGATTGGATTGTTAAATGTATTCTTGGCCCATTTAGTGGGCATTTTGGTCAGGTTCGAAAAGTCTGTGAGAGGACATCAAGGACTCACTGGGCTGGCAAGTTCCTAAAGATTCGAAAAACGGCCTGCAGCCGTCTGGGTCTGGACAGGACCAGCGTGGAGCGAGAGGTGGAGATACTACAGATATTACACCACCCAAATATTGTGGCCCTCAAAGACGTCTTTGAGAGTCGATCAGAGGTGGTGCTCATCCTGGAGCTGTAAGTGTTTTTCTGTCAATTGTTTAAAAGTTTAATTTAAAACAGTATATATACTGTTTTATATATACAGTATATAGACTCTTACTATATATATATATATATATATATATATATATATATATATATATAGTAAGAGTCTTCTGTTTAACATTTTAGTGTTAGTGGAGGAGAGTTGTTTGACTTCATTGCTGAGAAGGAGAACCTATTGGAATGTGAGGCCATTGAGTTTCTAAAGCAAATCCTGGAAGGACTGAAGTTCATGCACAAGAACAACATTGCCCATTTCGACTTAAAGGTAACAACATGGCATTTTGAAAAAACAACTTTTCACTACAATGTCAAATAACAAAAATTTGTTCTACTCCAAATTTAGCCTGAAAACATCATGCTGTCGGACAAAGGTTCCTCGCACCCCAACATTAAGCTCATTGACTTTGGCTTGGCTCACCATTTTTGCCAAGGAGAGGAGTACAGAAGCACAAGTGGCACTCCACAGTACATTGGTAAGGACAATAAAAAAAGATTTTATGCAATGATGATCACATGATGGTGGGAGGAGTTCAACCCTTTTCAATTTCTACTCTGTCCACCTCTGGCATTGCGTCCTTTGGCAAGACGCATTATCCTCCTTGGCTGCTGCTGGTGGCCAGAGGGCCCAACAGGTAGCGCCGGTGCATGGCAACCTCGCCTCTTTCAGACTGCCCTCTTTTCTGTCAGAACACCTTCTAAATCGTCCAGTAGTTTGAGTGAGAAGCAAACTTCAGAGCTGTAGCCATGACAGCGAGCTAGGTGACCAATCAGCAGTGTGATTGGTGCGCTCTCAGCTTCATACCCTGTTCTATGCATCAACTATAAACCCTCTGTCAGGAATGATTCTGCTCTGCTGATCAAATGCTGAGCGCAGGAGAGACGCATGCAGTCTGGGTGGCCCGCCAGGCTTATATTACTCTGGGGGAACTCTGCTCTGGGTTTGGTCAAAGGGCCCAGTGGTGGCACTCGGCCCCAGAACAGCTGTGCCTACAGTGTAGCTTGCTATCATGAGCGTGTGAATGGCTGAATGACTGAATGTATTGTGAAGTATCTCTGGACTAAATGAAGTGCTATACAAGTACAGGTTATTTACCAGACTGCAAATAGAACACCAGTAGAACACCAGGTTTAGCCATTTTTATGGAAGACTTTTGAAATATTGCTTTTGGTCCAGTGTTTGACTTCTGAAATTAATTTTGTCTCCTACTAATTGTTTTAGACTTTAATTTCTTCCATTATGTTTAATAACATCAGTCGAGGATATTATGTAGAATTGTAAAAATTGTGACCGAGTTAAATAAAAGCACAGAAAATCCACATCCAGCCACATGAAACAATTAATTACATTTAATCACATTCATTCCCTTAGTTTGATGACATAAACTCATTTTACTTCAGCTCAACTTAGAACAGTATCCAGTTGCTGTTTGTTTCAGCCCCAAGGTTTTGACTGAGCTTCACAGCATAAGTTTTTCATTCCTTTTTTTCTTGGTTTTGCTTTAGAAGGCAGCATGCAGCAGAATTTCTAGACATACACACTGAAAAAAAGAAGAAACCACCCATTTAGATGCTTGTATAATATGTACAAGTAGCAACTTGCAAGGGAGCACAGAGCACTCTGCACTGGAGCAGCAGGAAAACCACATAACTATCATACTAATAGATTGAGAAAATAAAGCATGCAATAGGATGGATCTTTATTGTCCACCAAAGTGGAACATTCATTTTACCACCAGGCTACAATAAATTACAAAAAAGAAGAAACAAGCACAAACGAATCAAATAAGTCTATCATAATTAAAACTCTCCACAAAAGGTTTTGTGAACACATGAGGTCTTTCAGTCTTCTTGATGCATAAAAATTAGTTTTCAGACTTCAATGTTCACCAATTTAACTGAGATTCTGTTTATGTTTTAGCACCTGAGATGATCAGCGACGAGCCTCTCAGCACAGCAGCAGACATGTGGTGAGAATTCAAAATTGAATGACCTTTTAAACATGATCAGACCTGACCTTCTGCTTGTGTAAACCTGGATCTTTGTTACATTTGAAATACAGTTGTGAAAAGGTTTAGCCCTACTGCTATTACTACTATTATTGTGAAGTAACTGAACTCCAAACCATTGACTGCATCTTGTGTTTCTCTTCTCTTCAGGAGCATCGGAGTAATTACCTATATACTGTGAGTTGATATCATTTTATTGGCTCACTTGTAAGACATGAATACTGTACATTGCATTGCTACTTGTATTCCTTCTTCTTTTCATGGCACAGGGTGCAGTGTGAAGACTTACTTCAATCTGATCAGAGATTATTCTGTTGTCTGTTGATGTCTCCACATCATTAGATTTAATTTTAATTCCTGGCTTATATAGGGGTTGCCTGGTCTTTATTTTTTTAAGGTTTTAATGGCACTAGTGGTGTTTATTCAATTGTAGCTGGACAGGAGAAAATGCATAAAGCAGAGATGTCCAAACCTTTTTCAACAAGGGCCACAAGTGTGAAGTTAAAAGAAGTCATGGGTTACAAAAACTTTATCTCTTGTTTTGAAAAATTAAAAATGTATTCCATTGTAAAAACACACTTAATGCACAACGTCTTAATGAAACATAAATGGATTTCTATATAGAAATAATCTGCAAATCATTTAAGTTGTATTGAAGGTTATAAGATATATGTTATGAGCCTCTAACTTTGTGTAGTTTAATAAATGGTTGTATCCAGTTCTGCTTTTGAGTAGAATGGTATCAAATTAAAATCAAAATAAAAAAAAATAAAAAGATGACTAGTTTGTCAAATCACGTCAAAAGGAAAAATAAATACATTTACACAATATTCTGCAAAATATTCTTAATAACTAGTCAGACATTTCTGTAATATTTGAAATCTGCCTTGATCTGTAAGCTTCTTGAAGGGGTTTCAAAGTTTTGTTTTTCAACATTTCCAGGTGATCACCAGTATTTGAAATAGGAAAAAATTTCAGAATAGTGAGACCTGACAGATTCATCAAATTTAGCTGATAATCTCTTTGCTAGGGTTTTAGTCAGAAGCACATCAGGGCTGAAATATGTTCTGTTTGTCGAATGGTTATCTTTTGTATTTATAAAGAAATTGGTCACAAATGCATAGCAGGTGTATGGATTCAG
The DNA here is from genome assembly GCF_001444195.1 of Xiphophorus couchianus. Lineage (NCBI taxonomy): Eukaryota > Metazoa > Chordata > Actinopteri > Cyprinodontiformes > Poeciliidae > Xiphophorus > Xiphophorus couchianus. Next base: position 27,325,293 of record NC_040240.1, read on the forward strand.
GTGTTCACAGATACACTTTCTTGGGTTGTTGTATATCTTTCATTAATTAGTACCACCGTGTGTTGTCCACTGACATGGCTGTTATAAATGCATGTGGTGTTTGACACTGCAGTTTCTTGATTCTGTCTTTTTATCTTTTCTGCAGGCGTAGAAACAGACTTCTACTGTGTATCCTTGTATTTCCTCTATATTTTCTATAGTTCTTCCTTTTCTCTATCTTTATTCGCCTCTTCCCCTTTTAACTTTTTGCCCCATATCCCACATCTCTTCCTTTCTTTTGATGAAACTGTAATGCTACAGTTGTGAAAGTAAATCTTTCAGGTTTCTCCTTTAAACTGCTGGATAGGAACATGTAAAAAAGGGAAAAGACATCAAAATGGGTCATTGATTATGACAGATTTATCTCTTATGTTTAGATGCGTCAGGCTGGGTTTGTCACAATGATTTATAGCTCAGAGTTAATTAAGGTTAACAAGTCCTTAAAATGGTCAAGTAATGAACTAAACAAGAGTAAAAAGTTCTGAAGAACTTACAATAGTGGTACATGAAGCAAACAGAACAATAATGACATGCAACTGAGGCAACAGGAAGTGAGGTCAGGAAGTGGACAATGGAAGGATCTGATGAGGAAATTAAACTGACTGGCTTTTAACTGTTAGGGAAGGACCAAACTCTGGACCTGAGGGACAAGTGACTCATAAACACACACCATCTGGTTTTAACAAATCAAATGGATCTGATGAATCCACAAGATATTTTGTGAACAGAACCATACTAAACCACAAAAGAGAATAACCTTAAAATAAAAATGGAGAGCAATATACTAAGAAAGGAACACAAGAACTAACTCAATGAGCTGGGTATGGAACACCATTAGTCACAAAAATAAACTACTTAGTAAAATGCAAACACCAAAATCAAAGTAATGAACAAAATATGAATCATGACAGAATAAAAAAGCAACCAAAGTGTAAAGAATAACTCAGAATAACAAGGATTGTGTAGGATACAACAAGTGTATGTGCACCCAAAAGGCAAAAATGGCGTAGGCCAAAAAAATGTTCAGGTTTATAAAACTATATGTATGCACACCAGCTCAGGTATCCTTTACTGGACAATAGACAAAATGATGAACCTTACTGACTCTGATCTTAAGTTATTGACTCGTTTTCCTTCAGAAAAAAGTTGGTCCAGTCTTTACTCTGAGATTCAAGCCCTGTATATCACATCATATGACCAAAGAAGATCCACTTAAATGAAAAGGCAGAAACACTTTGAATGAATGAACTGGGATCTGCACACAATGTAGTCTCTCTAATCCTGTGCTTTCTCTCCTTAGATTGAGTGGTTTGTCTCCATTCCAAGGTGAGACTGATGAAGAGACTCTGAAGAACGTCATTGCTACCAATTATCAGTTTAATAAGCATTACTTCAGCATGACCAGCTCCATGGCCAAAGATTTCATCGTGAAACTTTTGATAAAAAACCCCAAGTATGTAACATAGGTACAGTATCTATCTTGTGCATGCATAAAATGTCATAGAAACTAAACTTTAACAGCAGTAACAATGTAAATAATCTGGAACTCTAGTTTTAAATCCTTCACACAAATCAAATTCAAAGGTTCATTTAAATGTTCCCATTAGTTTGATGGATTCCATGTTTTGAATGATATTTTACATTAGACCTCTTGTACAACCATACAGTTTGTTCGAATTTTGTCATTCATTATTATTCCTCATCAGCTTTTAGTTGGTTTTAGACCTTTACTTTTTAATGAATGTAATACATAAACCTGCATTTGAGGATAACAATGGATGGCTTGCACATGCAGCCAGTTTATAAGCTATAATAATGAAGATGATGCTAATAAGCAGTGTAAATAGTATTGCTACACAAGGTCAAAAAGAAGCACAAAGAAATTGTACCGTTTGAACTTCTTTGTTCTACTCATGAGATAAATAATGGCAGAAAAATATCTATTGAGTTGTTAACTGCATTCAAACAGAAACTGCTTTAGAACTTTAAATGGCCACCAGCCTAAACCCTTTTTTAAACACCATGTCTTCACCAAGAAGAGAGTTCAAATAAAACGGTTTTTCCTGAAGCTCCAAATTGTGTCTCATTACAATTAATTGAATGTTATATTAACAGTCCACTCTGAAGGGCTCATATTAATCATTAAAAGACAAATAAATGACATCAACACCCAGATACAGTAGTTTTGGAAAATGTAGCAAGTAAATACAATATTTACTTGCTACATTAATCTCAGCACTTAAGAGCTGCAGCACATTTTAATACAGTGGAGATCAGGGCAATTGTTGAAACACCTTTCATCCATCTATCTAATCATGATTTTATGTTATTGTATGTTGCAGTGAAAGAATGACAGCTGAAGAATGTCTTATACATCCATGGATAAAGGTTGCAGCAACTCTTTCTTTCTCATATAGCATATTTATTGTATTAAAATGATGACTTTGGGAGTTCCCAGTAATTGACAGATCTGTTGTTAATCTGTTTTAGCCCATCACTCGCATACAGGTGGACAAAAGGAACCGATCCTCAATCAATATGAGGAGCTTTAAGAAATTTAACGCGAAAAGGAAATGGAAGGTGTGTATAAAGATCTACGGTGAAATGTTAATCTTTAAAGATCCCCCCACCCCCCCAAGTGTTTTCTACAATAAAGTAAAGAGAATACAGCATGATTAGTGCTAACTCCTGAGCCTTTTTAATAGTCAGTATGACAGATAAACAGTCCCTGCTATCACCAAGTCTCTTTTGAAATAATCACAGAACCAAAACTGAAAGTTTGAACACTGAATTTTTTTGAAAGTTTCTACACTGTAAAGTATGCGAGGGAAGCAAAACTAAGAGTTTTCAGGGTATTTATTTAAAGGTGTGGCCAACAACGAAGGGAAGGGACCGTTTGTTTCCGAGGCTGAGCTACTACATTTCTGCAGTGTGGTTATGGGTCAATGTGGTTTACAGCGTTCAGTTAAGCAAAGTTTCAGACAGTAAGCAGGAGAACAGTGAAAGGTGTTGCCTTAGCACTGGTTGTTGCTTACAATTTCATGTGGGAAATATCTGAGCAGCATTGTCTTTTGCATTTCTTAATTTCACCTCTGGATCTGCAACTTTGCCAGATCCTCTGCAGCTACCCTCTAAGAGCTAAGTGGTTGGTGGACAATTTTTTGTATTAATTCTATCTACAGTTCTCCAAAATGGATGCCACCCAAGTCCTGCAATGAAGGATTTTACACTTATGAAGGAACACAAGCAAAGTGAAGTGAAGTCGGCATCAGTTGATAACACTCTTCTCTCCTTCAGACATACTCTAAGTACTCAAACTATAGGAGGTGTATGGCACAATGACAGACTAACAAAATGAAAACATGCATAATAGTAAAAGTTTAACTGTCACACTTATTGCAGTAACACCAAACCACACAATCCTGGTTAAAACTGTTCAACCTAATTACAGAGAGTTGCTGTTTTCATGTAGTTCAGGCGTATTTGGGGTAATAAGCATAGCATAATGGAAAAATATTACATTGACCCTGATTATCAAGCATTAGGACCGCCTACCTAATGCTGAATAAGTTCCTGATTTGTAAACCAAACAGTTCTTTGTTTTTTAGAATACTTTATATAATACAGAGCAACTAATACAATATGCTGTACATGATTTTCAAACATGCTTTAAGTCTTAAGTTCTATCCGTTCTTCAGATGTCCTACAACATGGTGTTGATGTGTAACCGTCTCGTCAGTCTGAGGCTACCATGTACGAGCAGCTCCAATCCAGATCCACTGCAGGTGGGAAATAAAACCTATTCTAAAGTTTGATTCCACTGATCAGTCTGATAACAGCTTTGTTGACTATTTCTAAACTACAAACTGATCAAATTCCAGTGATGTGACATTAGCAAGTTGTCACAGGTTACTTCATTTCTTGTCCCTTTTTATTTATGTTATACAGTAAATACAGTACAGACCAAATGTTTGGACACACCTTCTAATTCAATGGGTTTTCTTTATTTTCATGACTATTTATAAGGCAAGAAATCCCACTTATTAACCTGACAGGGCACACCTATGAAGTGAAAACCATTTCAGATGACGACCTCTTGAAGCTCATCAAGAAAATGCAGAGTGTGTGCAAAGCAGTAATCACAGCAAAAGGTTGCTACTTTGAAGAAACTAGAATATAAGGGGTGTTTTCAGTTGCTTTACACTTTTTTGTTTAGTGCATATTTCCACATGTGTTATTCATAGTTTTGATGCCTTCAGTGTGAATCTACAATGTCAATAGTCATGAAAATAAAGGAAACTCATTGGATTAAAAGGTGTGTCCAAACATTTGGTCTGTACTGTACATTTTATAATATTTCAAGGTGTGTCAAAAAATGTTAGAGGAAATGATTATTTAATCCCTTCTTTGTATTGTAAATGTATTCAGAATAAGGAGGAAAAAACTGTTTATTTTATTAGAAACTACAATACAATGCTACAATGCAAAATCAGCTGATTTTTCTCATTTATACTGGTTTAATTTTAATTGAACCGACTTTCAACATAAAAAATCCAGAAAATGTATGATATAAAACTACATTGACATTATGTTAAAGTAGAGTTACACCCTTCACTCAACCAGAATTTGGACTTTCACAGTGTGATTATTTTCCCATGCAGCACAGCTGTGATTTAAGATCTGACGTTTTCTTGACTCATGTTTGGATGACAAGAAATATTGAGTGTGACTCAAAGTCAAGCCCTGAGGTGGAGCTAAGATGACTTGGGCTGGGTGACTTGAGTGGCCAGTGGACAGGCCCATGTAGTGTAAAATCATCTTCCCTCGGCATCATAATGAAGATTATTTTAGAGAGAAATTCTGAATGGGTCTTCCAGGCTTTTAGTGACACAAGTCAGATAAGAAATGTTTAGGAATAAACACATTAAAGCCTCGTCAGCTCAGGAAACACTAACATCAGCTCCATCTCAGTTCTGCTGCCTTACTAGGTCATTGGTCAAGGTCATGTATTGCTTGGGGCTAGATTACCTTTTGGTCACTGTGCTATACATATTGATTTTTAGCTGTACCATTAGCTTGTTAGCTTTGGGTTCATTTTAGTTGACAGAAACCAACATTGAACAAAAAATTCCAGAAAATGCAGTGATCTAAAAAAATGTAACAAAGGAGATCATTTTGGACTAAAACTTTTCATGTGTGCTTGTAAACTGTATCTTGTGTCAGTGTTCCTAACAATATTATAAAATGGTTATTTTTCTGCAGAGACAATGTGAAAGTGACACAGAGGAAACAGAGAGCAAGCCTGCCTCTCTGCTGCGCCGCAGACTCAGCAGCAGTTCATAGAACTGTTCAGACGTGCTGCGAGTCCAGGCTGCTCTAAAGGATCCCTGAGGTCAAACACTTTGTTGCTCTGATCAAGTAAATCGGGCCTCCCAAACGAACTGGACTCACTGGTTCTAATGGCGTCCAAGTCGGAGTCTTTTTGTTTCTGTATTTTTTGTATTTGTTTTAATGCATTTCGGTGGATTTGTAAAATATGTGTCGATATAATGTGCCTTAAAAATCTTTAACTATAGTATGTCTTCAATGAAGCTCAAACTCATTTTGTACTATTGTTTGTGAAAGATTTAATGTTTTTAATGTTTGGTGTTTCTTTGTCTGTATAAGTGGGAGGCAAGCAGAGCAAGTTTAATGTTGTACCCAGCCTTTAACACAATGTGATCTGGATCTCCACTTCCACCTGCCAGTACAGAACCACCAATATCTGCTTGTTTGTGTGTTGTTTATTAAAAACAATTAAGTTCATGGTTTACTCATGAGTCAAGGAATTCCTTAAAATTATTGAATTACAATTTTTTTTTTTACTTGCGTAAGAAAGGTTTCATCTTGTATGGATGTGTTTGCACTATATTATATTCCTAATACTGAGGCCAACAAGCCATATCATCAAGGCAGAAATGATCCTTAAGATAAATGGGTGCAGAGGGAACATCAAAAGCCAAACGTAGTGATTTCCTCCCTTTAAAAAGGACAGAAGATGGAAAAAATTCAAGAAGAGAAAGAAATGGTTGAGCTGCCAGAGCAGCAGATGAACGCAACAGAGAAATATTTTCACAGAAATACTGCAGCCTGTCAATAACACAGACAGTAGAAAGCTTAACCCACAACACTGGCCACCAACTTGTAAGAGTTTAATAGAGAATCTGATTACTGTGTAAATTTTGACTTTAATGAGTAGAAACAAACAGGTCAAACTGATACTGAACTCAGTTTGTATGTGGTTACTTGCATAGACTGATAAGTGCTAAAGAAACACATGGGAAGAGGAGGCATCCAACAGGCACTGATGATGGCCAACCAAGCTGCCAAGACAGGCCATCTGGTACTGGAACTGTCACAGACCCAAAGATGACTCACCTCATGGGATGTCTGAGCATCTCAAGATCTCCAAGAACATCTCGGAGAACTACTGCATGGTTTTGGTGACCAATAAACAGAAAATACGGATTATGAAGAACTCCATCTAATTCCGTTCTGCTACTGTAGTTGCATGATTATTTACCTCCCTCTGCACAACTTAAACTTTTTCAGACATTATTTTAAACACATTTGTCTAGAATGTTAATCCAGTTATAGAGTGAAGCACCAGCTACTGATGAATTATTAGTCAAAGCAGTAGGACAAGACATAACCCTGCACACTGTCCATAACAAGAAGGTCTATGGTTTATGATGCCAAAGCTGCTGAAACATGTCAGCAGAATCAACATGTGAGTTTATGAAAGACGAGAGATTAATATGCTGAGTCTTATTTCGAAACTGCTGTTGAGATTAAATATCTGTTACTGTCAGAAAAAAGGATAAGGTAGCATCTTGAATGCTTTATAATGAGACATTAAAAATAATATCTCATTTATACCTATAAATGAGACATTATGGGAATAAACAATAAGTGATAGATTTTTATGAGCCTTTGGAATGGGACTCGGCTTTAACAAATAATTATTCTAAAATGACATCAATGTCAAGAAGAAATAAAACATATGCATGTCTCAGTCCCTTTACTTACAAGTTGTAAGCATAGTGACTTTATTTTGGGAAAATACAGATTTGTTTCTCTGTTTATTTATATAGATTTATTTTATGAACAAATATGCTGAACTGGATTTGTATGTGGTTTTGTGGTTATTTGCATGTAAAGCAGGTAACTTGAAGATCTAATGTAATCAGTCATAAAATATGAGGTCTGCAAAGGGCCAACGCTGCATCCAGTCCAGTTCTGGAGAGCTGCTATGCTGCAACTTTTAAATGCTTAAAGTAAACAACTTACAAAAGAGGGCAACTAATTTAGTTCTAACATCTTCAAATCCTGCTAAATCACTCATTTCCAGTCCTACTGACCACTCGAAGCACCTTAAGCTACATTCACCCAATCACACATGTTCATACAGCAATCAGTAGGAAACTTGTGATTAAATGCCATGCCTAACACCACAACATTATGCAGCAGCAGAGGAAGGTGAAATCAAACACAACTCTCTGATTGTCAAGAACATCAAGAATAAGACATTCAAATTATATTCTCCTACTGCAAGATTTTCAGTGTACAGAAGTGTGTGCCTGTTTGCATTCAGCATGTGCCGACATGAATGTGTGTGTCCTGTAGAGGCAGGAGGACCAGGTGAGCCTGGAGGTGTCGCTCAGGCCCCAACATGTTAGACAGTTTACATTTTTCA